>NW_011942171.1:2117625-2523235 GCF_000187425.2 Metarhizium robertsii ARSEF 23 | reverse complement strand
CCCGAAACTTTGCCCACTCGATTCAAGGATTAAGATGGACTACGAGGCGCTCAAAGAGCAATGGAGCGAGGTGGAAGAGCGTGATGGTGTGCGCTTAAGTTGGAACGTTTTCCCCAGCTCGCGTATGGTTAGTGGCGAAATATTCCCATGATGCCATTTTGCACTGCTAATGCAGTTGTAGGAAGCTTCGAGGCTCGTGGTTCCCATTGGAGCTCTCTACACGCCTTTGAAAGAGAAGCCCGACACGCCTCTGCTCCAATTTGAGCCAGTGACTTGCAAGCAACCTTGCCGCTCTGTTCTGAACCCTTTCTGGTGCGTTCTCCATCCGCTTGTCTCTCCGTGCCACAATGTCACAAACCAGAGTCATATGACGGAGGACCGACATCCCTCAGCCAAGTTGTACTCGAAAGCCTCTAACCCTTTCGGTAGCCAAGTTGATGTCCGGGCCAGAGTTTGGATATGTCCCTTCTGCCTCTCGAGAAACCAGTTGCCTCCGCATTATAAAGACATCACCGCCAACGCAATTCCGCCGGAATTGCACCCAGCCAATACCACCATTGAGTATCGCTTGTCGCGGCCAGCTCCCGCTCCGCCCATTTTTCTATACGTGGTCGACCTTTGCCAGGAAGAAGATGGCTTAACCTCACTGAAGGAGTCTCTTGTCATGAGCTTGAGCCTTTTGCCTGAAAATGCCCTTGTTGGCCTCATCACGTTTGGCACCATGGTATGGTACAATGAAACACAAGTGTGTGTGTCAACTCATGGCTGATGACAAGAATCTAGGCTCAGGTACATGAAATTGGATATGAAGGCTGCGCTAAGTCTTATGTTTTCCGAGGTAGTAAGGATTACAGTGCAAAGCAGGTTCAGGAAATGTTGGGACTGTCCTCTTCTGGGATTCGTCCTGGTAGTCACGCCCAGCCTGGACGCCCTGCGCCAATGGGCCCTGCCTCGAGGTTCCTTCTCCCAGTTCAGCAGGCTGAATTCTCGCTCACCAAGGCTCTGGAATCCCTCCAGAAAGACCCTTGGCCTACTGCCAATGACCGGCGAAGTCTTAGATGCACAGGTGTGGCCTTGAGCGTTGCCATAGGCCTAATGGAATCTTCATTCCAAAATGCCGGCGGCCGCATAATGTTGTTTGCTGGTGGACCTGCAACCGAGGGGCCCGGAATGGTGGTAGGGCCTGAGCTTCGCGAACCCATCAGGTCACATCACGATATTGATCGTGATAATGTGAAATACTACAAGAAGGCCTTGAAGGTAGGCTCACGAGATTATTGCCCAGCGGATATTTTACTAACCATACTCTTTCGATGTAGTTTTACGATAACCTGGCGAAGCGTACGGCCCACAATGGCCACATTATTGACATATTTGCAGGCTGTCTCGACCAGGTTGGCCTTCTAGAAATGAAGGGCCTGTGCAACTCTACAGGCGGCCATATGATTCTCACGGACAGTTTCACATCATCGATGTTCAAGCAATCATTTGTTCGTATCTTCGAAAAGGACGGGGATGACAATCTTTTGATGGGCTTCAATGCAGTCCTGGAAGTGCTTACTACGAAGGAGTTGAAAGTTACTGGCCTGATTGGGCATGCTGTGTCACTAAACAAGAAGTCCGTGTCGGTCGGTGAAACGGAATGTGGCATTGGCAACACATGTTCGTGGAAGATGTGCGGGATCGATCCACAGGCGAGCTACGGCATATATTTTGAAGTTGCAAGCCAAGGCCCAGCGACTCACCAACAAGCCCCACAGAAAGGCATGATGCAATTCTTAACTTACTACCAGCATTCTTCTGGACAGTTTCATCTTCGTGTCACCACTGTTGCACGGAACTTAAGCGGCCCTGCTGGAGATCCCGCAATTGCTCAGTCATTTGACCAAGAAGCCGCTGCCGTACTCATGTCTCGAATTGCGGTCTTTAAGTCAGAAGTTGATGATGGGCCAGACGTGCTCCGATGGGTAGACAGAATGCTCATTCGGCTTTGTTCGAGGTTTGCTGATTATCGGAAGGATGACCCTTCGTCTTTTAGACTGGAGAAGAACTTCACTCTGTATCCACAGTTTATGTTTCACCTCCGAAGGAGCCAGTTCTTGCAAGTCTTCAACAATTCCCCGGATGAGACTGCGTTTGACCGACATGTCTTGAACCACGAAGATGTGGGCAACTCTCTCATCATGATCCAGCCGACACTGGACTCATATACTTTTGACCAGGAAGGTGGACAGCCTGTTTTACTTGACTCTGCCTCAATCCAGCCGACGCATATCCTGCTTTTAGACACATTTTTCCATATCCTCATCTTTCATGGAGAGACCATCGCGGAGTGGCGAAAAGCGGGCTACCAAGATCAAGAAGGCTACGAAAACTTTGCTGCACTGTTAGAGCAACCAAAGGAAGATGCCAGGGTAAGTTATATAGGGAAAAAAACATTAATTAGATGATGCTAACTTAGTCTCAGGACCTGATCACTGATCGGTTTCCATTGCCTCGGTTCGTTGTGTGCGATGCGGGTGGTTCTCAGGCGCGATTCCTGTTGTCCAAGTTGAACCCTTCGACAACTCACACAACGGGTCCGTATGGGGGCGGCGGGACCTCTTCGGCTCAAACTATCTTCACTGACGATGTATCCTTGCAGACGTTTATGGATCACCTTATGAAGTAAGTGATCGGAGCCCCAATATCCTTGTACGGTCAGGCGAGAGCTAACCTCTCTTAATAGGCTTGCGGTTAGTGGTACCAGTTAACATAGCATGTATTGGCAATGCGACATTTTGGCTCGCGTCTGTTTGCTGCAGCTAGCAGGGATAGAATGATGATGTCTTTTGGGGCAATAAGCTAGCTAATATACGTACGTATGTACGTACCTAAGTAATTACATGTAATTTCAGAGTGAAGTTAGCGGTGGTAGATTCACAAGGGCACATGGATACCACAAGCTAGCTACGCGCGCGGCCCCTGGTTCTGGTGACAGTACAGTTATCACAAGACAGGTCCTAAATTATCACGAGTTTTAAAAGTCTAACGTCTTGAATAAAGATTCTAAGGTTAGTCACTGAAATACACCTTATACCTACTAAGTACCTAGCGTACTTAAGTACCTAGGTAGTATTGCCCGGGGACTCGCTTAGTGGCTCGTCATGTGATTATGTAAGTACGGAGCACGTAACAACATGCACTGCCAGCTACTTGTGTCACGCCCCATATTAGGTAATGCAGCAAGCAAAGCCCTTACTGCCTGAGGTGTTAGTGAATTACCCGCTTCGCGAGGTGCAGTTAGGGCAGACCAGTGGGGCACACATAAGTTTCACCGGCCTCTTGTGACATTTTTTGTTTTTCTTCCATCACTTAACACACACGGCACGCAAACCACGAGCCTCTGCCAATTCTGATCAGTCAATATGCGTAAGTCTCAATTGATAAGGTCATATCATTTCGCTGCAGGTGCTAACTTTCAAGTTCAACAGCTCCCAAATTCGACCCCAACGAGATCAAGATCATGTTCGTGGTTCTTACGGCAATATTTCAAAGAAAACGTAGACTGACATGCTTAACCTAGCCACCTCCGTGCCACTGGCGGCGAGGTGGGTGCTTCATCTGCTTTGGCTCCCAAGATTGGTCCTCTGGGTTTGTCTCCAAAGAAAGTCGGAGAAGACATCGCTAAGGCCACCGGAGATTGGGTAACCTCCCTTCCTACGTTATAACGCATCAACCCAGGCAGATTACTAACCCCAATGCTAGAAAGGCTTGCGCGTGACTGTCAAGCTTACCATTCAGAACCGTCAGGCTGCCGTGTCTGTCGTTCCTACCGCTTCATCCCTAATCATTAGGGCTCTGAAGGAACCTCCTCGCGATAGAAAGAAGGAGAAGAACATCAAGCATAATAAGTCGGTCAGCCTCGATGAAATCATTGAAATTGCCCGAACTATGCGATACAAGTCTTTCGCCAAGGAGCTCAAGGGTACAGTCAAGGAGATCTTAGGAACCGCCTACAGCGTTGGTTGCCAGGTTGATGGCAAGGCTCCTAAGGTTATCATCGAGGCTATCGACAGTGGCGATATTGACAGTATGTCTTACCATCATCTTTCTGAGCTCTTTGTCTCGTGGTGTTCGAACTCGCTGGTATGAGATAGCTGACAAGTTCAATCTAGTCCCCGAAGAGTAGAGATCCGTCGAAAACACAAAACACTCATCAGAGCAAGCTATGTTGGCAATGAACTTCATGGGTAGTGATAATGGCACATCATGAGCGGCGTAGTAGTCACCTGTATGACAACGTGGTTCAGTTTCGAAACGTCCCCTTGCAGTGACTCATAGTGTGATGTAAGAAAGCGAACATAAATCCTCGGCTACACTCTGAGATTGACCAGACTCCACGGTGGTCTATTTCAATTTTTGCTCGAGGAAGAATAAATCTCATTGTGGCCCCTTACTCACCGCGACACTCTGGCTTATTTTGGCCCGCTGAGTGTAGTGGTCCATTTATCTGGCCAACATATCTCCAAACCTAACTCAGGGCTTGTTACCCAACCTCCGGCGAATCAATGCATCCATAATAAGTCCATGTTGAATATTGTAAGAATGGGCGTTAGTCTCCTCTGGCGGTATCTTACCGTCTGTGATGCTCTTTGTCGATACAATATATAACTTGTGGGCTGTTCAAATCCGTTGTCCTCCACTTCAGGCATTTCATCTTGTGGTCGCTTTTAGACCATACCACTCATTGTCGGGCAGAGCATCGTGCAGTGATGGGAATTGTGTTGGTCCTGCATATTAAGTGCAAAGACTGGGCCTTGAATGTTCTGTCCTTATTTTCCATGTCTCGTATATAGGGTACCTACTTCTGCTAGTATATCCATACCTACCTAGGTAGGTAGATATCATATCATACCAACACTATTGTTTACAGTGTGAGGAAATGGTATTTACCCACCTCAATTCATGGTCTATCATGTGTCACTTGCTTGCTGGTTATGGGGACACGACTTGTTTTCATGGCACTAGTCAGTGGCATTGGCGACAAAAACCGCTTGGCAGCAATCCTACGGGAAAACGTACAAGTGCCAAGGCATGACTTGCCGTATGCTTGGTCTGTTAAACCATGAGTTTCTTGTCTTTGCTCGTGTCACCGTATTTCCAGAACACAGTCACCGCAACATTATCCGCAGCCTCCGGTGAGCTGGCTGCCTCTCCGACTCGAGTTCTCGGCCCTCCTGTTACACAGTCACCAGTCACCGGTAGGACATGCGATGCGAGCTTGCTCTGAAGTCGGTGCAGGAAGTGGTTACTATTGGACGACAGGATTGATTGATAGGCCTAATCACCTTGGTGAGTGTAGGGTAAGAGATTGATTCGATACTGTGCGAGCGCATGCGGACCACAGGAGGATGGATCTCTCTGAATTTAATACTTCTGCAGCTGGGCTGGGTTGTAGTCCCGTTTACTAAAGTATGCAATGTTTCCCCTGCTGGGGGAACTGTTGTCACACATTCTAGAAGTCGGCTATGTAGTCGTCGCAAGCTTGCCTTCTTAGAGGCGGTCACCTCCACCGCGCCACAGCACAAGCCACCAAAAGCAACACCTTTCCCTTGGACCAACGTCAACTCAACGCTGTTGTGCTTGGCATGTCAGCACATCGCTTCCTGACCCTATCCCCTCCCTTCCTCCTCTCCAGCACAGAAACCCACATCATCACCGACAACGGTGACACACGGCGCCTCACTTCTAATCGCACTCTCGCATCCCGAGACAGCATCATAGGTCTATTCTCAGGACAGCACGTTGGACACCCTTGGGCAGCCGCAGAGCTCCAGCGTCATCCACGGGGAAGACGCCGTTAGCAGCCCCAAATGCGTCTCAACTACTACACATCATCAGCCATGCGTTGAGCGGCAAGTCATGATCGAATGCTGACTTGCCAGCCGTCGTTCATTTTTCGTTGACTTTGTATGATTCAGACGCCCCAGTTTCTTTCGGATATGCTTCCTGCACCGCCGATGCATCCTGGTACCGTGCCAGGACCACAAGCTTTCAACAGCTTATCCAACATACCTGGACAAGAAGCCAACGGACACAACGATGGCCACGCCCGCCGATTTGTACCAAACCATAGACGTTCTTTTCCGATCAGGATATCGCAGTCGTCGCAACAGGCTGCCATGCCAACTGCTCATCTCGGTTCATTTACGACCGAGCACAACCTTCGCAGAAAGACGCCGGGCGGAACGGTCGAGGCGGGATACGATGGTTCGCCGATTCAGCCATTCCCGGGACCACCACCATTGAAACAGATGATACTCCCCATGTCAGCTGGCTTAACATCCTACTTTCCACCGGACCCTTTGCTGGGATCTATACAACCGCCGCACATCCAATTCAATGTGCTCGGTAGCAGCTATAGTCACGGCTCTCACCCCCCAGCAAACCTTCAGCCTGGTGCCTGGGCCTACAGTGACGCAACACCCAATGGGTTTGACCTTTCGACGGTTCTGAACAGTGGTTCACGCTTGCTGAATACCAGCAATGTCCAAGCCATGGGTCAGCCTTCAGATCTTTACCAGCCAGTCATTCGAGCGAATGAGCACAACCTCCGTGCCTTCTGCCCGCCTCCAGCTCCAACCAGTGGTTCATTGCTATTTGGTCATATGGGCTGGCAGCCGGGATCTTCGCCATGGGACCATAGCAACTATGACAAAAACCCGGGCCTTGGTATTCCATACACGGCACCAGATATAAACCATACCGGATATGGTCAACATGGCAGCGTCGTATCCCAGCACTCACAATTATACGGCAAGTATCAAGGGCTAGATAGAGGGACAAGATATTCTGGACACAGTCCACGGTGGGGGTTTCAAACATACCAAAGTCCTCGCTCAAGGACTGATGGCCAAAGGGTGACTTCGATCGGAGAGTCACATCTTCGGGACAAAGCCTTACAGCAATCATATCAAAGCTATGTGGAACTGCTTTCATATTTGCAAGCCAGTGGCAAAACGAGCCCAACGAGAAGTAGCCCTGGCTCCTTCAGTTCCTGCAAACTCCCGGCGTATCCCAAACCACCGAAGCTACAGAGCCTTAGAATGGTCAAAAGCGTCAATCTCGCGGGCCCCAACGCGACATCTGCTAATAGTATGAGTCAAGGCTCGGCCGAGCATGGTGGACGATGTACTCTGGATAGCGGCCGGTCCTTACACAGGCACGCTCCCTATAGCCAACCAATCCCTAATGGTAACAACGTATACTCTTTGGAACAAAAATTTGTCTCGGCAAACCCGAGTATCTCAGCACCTTCATTTAGCAACATAACAACCGCAGTCCATCCATTACCGGTATCCAATGCTCTGACATCTCTAGACATTCTTAATAATCTCTGCGAACAAACCAAGTGGCAATGGATCGAAGGTATGCTTGTCGGAGGTTGCCTTCTATACTGCCTAGAGAGGTATGATGACGCGTTAAAATGGTTCTCAGCAATAATTAAGCTGGATTCCGGGTGAGTATACCTCATCATGAGGAATTATTGCCTCAACCACTAATCAAGTTGTCTCGTAGTCAAGTTGAGGCCACTACACATCTTGGTGCAGCTCTGTACTGTCTTGGCCGCCAGGATGAAGCTGAGCAGAACTGGCTTCGGGCGGTAAAGCTAGAACCAAGCTATTTAGATGCAACGGAACATCTAGTAGGGTACTTGTACAAAAACCGGAGCGGGGAAGCTATCGAAGTTATAGCATATGTCCAGAAAGCTTTAGGCCCCGTTATCGCCAGTACGAACTCTACCCAATCAAAGGCGCCACTGCCTATCCTAGGAAGTGGAAATGAACTAGTTGTACCAGGCTCCCAGTCTCAATTTCTGAACGGGGGCGGCAGTAGCAATACCCCTGGATTCGGATCCAGTGGTTACTTGCTGTCTGGTATAGATAACGGCAGAATGCTGGCCCTAGTTCATGCAAAAGGAACATTGCTCTATAGCCAAAAGGACACTGAGCGTGCGTCGGAAGCCTTCCAGGAAGCTGTTTTGATCAGCCTTGGACGACAAGTTACAGGGATCCAGGAACTTATTCGTCGTATCCAAGTCGCGCTCTCACCAAGAACATGCCAAAATGCTTCTAGCAAAAAGTCACAATCTCTGCAGCCGTTGATGTTGTCTCCAGAAAAAGCCCGGCATACCGCCCATCTTGTTTTTGGTGGCACCGGTGAACTACCTGGTCTCCAATTTCTCCGAAACGGGCCATCTAAGCGTGCTGCTGTGCAAACGACAAGCAACTCATTGCTATCGCTGGCTAAAATCTTGCAAGACGCCATGTCTAGTGGCAAAGTGGATTTTGGCCTCTTTCGTGGCTCATCGCAAGTCGGCGATATACTTGCTCTATACTATCTTTCTTTGTCGCTTCAAGAGAGTCCATCTACAGCCAATAATGTTGGCATTCTTCTCGCTGGAGTTCAACAAGGCATTGCCGCATCCTCAAACACAGCTGGCAGAACAATGCCGCAAACTAGTATACCTGGTATTGCCCCTGGAAGTGGCCTTGCCCTAGCACTTGCGTATTATAATTATGGCCTTAAACTCGATCCGAACCATGTTCATCTTTATACAAATCTTGGCAGCTTGCTGAAGGATGTTGGCCAACTGGACTTCGCAATAGGAATGTACGAACGCGCAGTATCCTGTGACGGGACGTTTGACATTGCTCTCACGAATCTTGCCAATGCTGTCAAAGACAAGGGCCGGATAAACGATGCCATTCACTACTATCGACGCGCAGTAAACGCGAATCCTGGGTTCGCGGAGGCTGTTTGCGGGCTTTTTACGGCCCTTAATTCCGTGTGCAACTGGCGTGGCCGTGGCGGTGTGTTTCTAGAATCTGGGAAGTACGACCGGTGGCATGTCAATAGTGAGGGAATGCTCGTTGACGCTCAAACTAGTGGGTGCAGCAGCGGTCTCACTAGGCGCGTCGTCGATATCGTGAGCCAACAACTCAAGGATGCATCTCACTGGGGCCAAGGGATGTTGCGGGAATCCGCTATATGTGATTTAGCAAAGCAACTGCAACATCTTTGCAAAGACCCATCGTTTCGACTAGAGGAAGCCCTTCGCCGATGGGCTGATCAGCCATGGGAAGGATCTCGGCTTTTGCGACTGATAGAGCGTGCCACACGAGTGTTACTGAGGAAAAGTTACAGGGATCGATATCTATGTGGCCAAACTAACAAATTGTCATACGACAGACCGAAACTGCCGCAAAATCTTAGTGTTCCATCAGCACCTACAGTGCTTCCATTTCATACCTTCACGTGTCCCTTAACAGCTAGACACATAAGAGCAATTGCTCAACGAAATGCTCTTCGTATATCGAGCTCGACACTTCGATCACCCTGGATACCTTCCACAATGTACCCTCCTCCTTCCCCTCCGAACCCACATTTGAATGTGGGTTATATATCCTCAGATTTCAATAACCATCCGTTGGCTCATTTGTAAGTCACACTGCCTGTTTTTTTGTTCAACCTCTCTGCTTTTGGAGCTATATTAGACTCTTGCCTAACTTAGTTGGAGGATGCAATCCGCCTTCGGGTTTCACAACCCGGATCGAGTCCAGGCTATTTGCTATGCCACCACACCAAGTGATGGGTCTGTCCATCGCCAGCAGATTGAGAACGAGGCACCGGTGTTTAGAGATGTCAGCAACTGGCCACCAGATAAATTGGTTGAACAGATTACAAGGGACAATATTCACATACTGGTGAATCTGAACGGCTACACCAGGGGTGCAAGGAATGAAATCTTTGCAGCCAGGCCGGCACCTATTCAAATGTCGTTTATGGGATTTGCTGGCACATTAGGTGCTGAGTGGTGCGACTATATACTAGCTGACACAACCGCGGTCCCGTCAACCACTCTTCGCCCTTGGAGAGATAATGTGTCAATCGAAGATGTGTTCTGTGATAACAATGAAGACACCACAGGTGACTGGGTGTATTCGGAAAATGTTATCTTTTGCCGGGACACTTTCTTCTGCTGCGATCATGCACAGTCATGCGCAATTGACGAGAAAGAAACTGAGTGGGCTGAGGTGGAAAGGCGGAGGTGGAAGATGAGAAAGGAGTTGTTTCCCAGGCTGGGGAACGATGCTATCATACTCGGCAACTTCAATCAGCTCTACAAGGTAAGTAAAAAAACGCCTTCCTCTTTGACTTTGCCATTTTCCCGAGCCGTCAATCTAACGAGATGCGGAAAGATTGACCCGACCATTTTTCGGGCTTGGCTACGCATTCTGGCTCGGGTCCCACGAGCGGTTTTATGGCTTCTTCGGTTTCCTGAACCCGGTGAGAGCAACCTCCGGGCTACAGCTAAAGCGTGGGCCGGACCTGAAGTAGCAGATCGGATCATTTTCACAGATGTGGCCCCAAAAAGTCAACACATTTCGCGGGCCACTGTTTGCGATATGTTTCTGGATACCCCGGAATGCAATGCCCACACCACAGCTGCAGATGTCCTGTGGTCCAGCACCCCACTACTTACTCTTCCCCGATATCCTTACAAAATGTGCTCACGGATGGCTGCGTCTATTTTACGTGGTGCGCTTCCTCGATCTTTGGAAGGCCAACAAGCAGCCGAGGAACTGATTACAGACACTGAGGCAGGATATGAGCAGCGAGCGGCTGATTTGGCGAATAGCCTTGAATACACAATGACTAGTGGCGGCTACGGACAAAGCAGTGGCCGTCTGGCGGACATACGGAAGCTTTTGTGGGATAGCAAATGGCACTGTGGCCTATTTAATACCCGAAGATGGGTGGAAGACCTAGAGACAGCATACGAGGAGGCATGGAAAAGGTGGGTTGATGGTGCTGGTGGTGACATTTACCTCTGACAGAGCTCGGCTGCCCTGTGGGTGAGGTTATGATGAAGATAACGACGATAGATGATGATGAACATGACCTTGATTAGCGGCATATTTGTAACCTTGACTCGTAATCGCATACTCACCCAGCAATTTATCGCACCATCTCGTCTGGCATATGACCTTACTTGCTAGTCGATATTTAAGCATGAATCAATACTCTAAAACCATTTGTAGTGAAATCTAGAGCGTGCTTTGCCGTTCCTCAACAATGTAGCGCATGCTTCTCTGGGCTGGTCAAACCGGCGTCGTCTCCGGCCACCTACATGCCACTAATTAGCGAGGGATTGACGTGGTCTCGTGCCCGTCACAATCTATTTGACTTTTTTTTAGTCAAGGGCAAGTATGTCAATGACAGTGCCATTGTTCCGCATGGTCCTCGCTAGGCGAAGTTTATGCCATGACCCGCGTATGATTGGGTGCTGTGTACGAGAGTAAAAAGAGAGGTTAGCAGGTGGTCGGCACTATGGGTTTAGAACATGATCGCCAGGCGCTCGACATCTACTCAGCAACATGTCTACATGGCTTGAAACTCTGACAGCCTGGTGCCAAGACAAGCCTCTGGTCATTCTCGAACCACCGGATGCCAGGTGCAATGTTGCATGACCACCAGGGCAGCATCAGTCATAATACTATGGCCGGTTAGGCAAAAGTATCAGACCCAACCACACCGTCCGACGTTCAGCGTTGATGCAAACCTAAAACTATGTGATGTTTGCGCTTTTTGGTCATCCATGACGCGTATATGCTGATACTGAAGATGCTCCTTTAAGCCGCTTGGATTCTTCATCGTTTATTCGGTGAGCGGTGGGCGCTTGGCAAAACTTTGAGGAGTAGGGTAATTCTCTTCCCAATCATACCCAGTTGCCAGGCAGCCAGACATTCCCAAGTGTCGGAGGCAGAAACCCAGGGTTGTGACATTTCTAGCAAAGGGTTTCACATTGACTGATGTGTAACTATTCGTAGACGACGGATACGACGCGACTTGATATTTAGTCTTTTGCCTACCCACCCTAAGTAGGTAACTAGTAGGTAGCAGGTAGGCATGGCATGTAAGTAAGCAGAGTTTTGCAGGCTCTCTGCGACTGGGATTCAATTCTGCCTCTACGTGCCTCTGAAGTCATTTGAGCGGCCGGCCGTATTGACTCCTTGGCTTGATATGGTTCAAGTATTGGTCAGGTCAATAGCTTCGCAGGGCAGCTGGCAAGGACCGTTCCGCCAGTCCTGTCAAGCCACGGGCGGCTTGGTCCAGTGGGCATGAAATCAACCCTGCACCATCCGGAGCACGTAAATATCAACATTGAATGTTTAATACCTACCTACCTAAGTAGGTAGATATTGTACACACCAGTTGACGTTCAATGCTCTTACTTTCGCACCTTCTCCCTAGTGCCCTAGGTGAGTAGGTAGACTCCGCACCTGACCGATGATAGGCACTCGATGTGACTGGTCGACCTGTCAAAAGACGGATAGATGATGCTTGTCAAAACCGTGAATGAGAACAATGCAGTGGATTATCCAACGTCACTACGCCTGGATACCACCTCTTGGATCTGATCAGTTCCATCTTGGCAACGATGGCAGTTGTTGTGGTTCCGCTAACCTGTCTCATGATCTCTCAACGCAATCGCGCCATTCAAGATGTTAGAACCAACCGCACTTGTTGTTAGAAGGAACTTAATTGCAAAGGCGTGTATAGGGGAGGCTGTCCACTGTGTGCGTTAGGTCTCTTCAACAACCCAGAATTAACCTTTATCTTTTGCACTTGTCACGATTGACGTAAAGTTTATTGCCTGCCCGCATGCCCCTTTGTTACTCTAGCAAACTCTAGAAGGCAACCAGGCACATCTGACCTACCTACCGAGGTGCCTAGTAGGCTTCACGACATCATGCCCCCTATCCTCGCATGCCAGTGATTTCATTCTCGGCAAGAGTCACCTGCCTATGGGCTCTAACATGACAGTCTACAAATCTCAAGCCAAAGAGGTAAAATCCTTTCTGTCCTGTTTTGCCCTGACCAGAAGTATAAGCCGCGCGGGATTTAGCTCCAAGGGCTTACGGTAGATAGTAGGCAGTTGGTATGATTCGCTAGTAGAATTTCAAAGTTGGCAACAGAATCCCAACCGACTGACTAGAGACTGTTCGGAGCATTGACATGGAGATGGTGCCAGCCTGAACGAAGCCTGGCACTGGACTCGGCGGGTGAGCTGAGTGGGCAAAAGGCTCCTGATTGGCAAGGGTCTACGTTCTGGTGGCAGGTACGGAATACATGACCAAATGAGGTAAGTAGACCAGGGGATGGTGGATCTGGCCAAGCAAGCGCCATCCCGGCTGCAGATCATTGTGTTCTATTCTCCAGCCCTCCGACGTACACCCCCCCGTTCACCCAGCACGCCCAATGCGTGGGACGGGAGTTCACGCTCCTCCATGCTCCCCTGTGCTACACGGGAGTGTAACCGTCACCAGATTTCAACCATGGGCTGCCTTCCGTCGCTACTTTGGGACTCTGCACTATCTGGCTGGCCTATTAGTCACATCTCTTTGGTTACCAATTGGCCTGCCGCCCCTGTCCGTACTACAATGTTGACTCTCTTAAAGTCACGCCCCGCGTCCACACCCTCTCCGCTAAGATTTTGTCCAGTCAATGTCAAGTGGTGCGTCTGACAGCGGTGCTAACACAAGTACACCGAGCCTCATCGGGCCTCCCCATCATTGACGCATTCGCTTGCATATTTACTTTCTTCTAGTCGCGAACCCCCTCTCCGCCCGAACTCTCCCATCGACACAATGAAAATAGCTTGATACTTCGGCGCAACTTTATTTTTCTTAATGATTTCAGCCACCGTGACAAGAAATCCTATAAATTAAGCGAGTTTCGGCAAACTTGTCATCAGTTCGAAGCTGTCAACAACCTACCCAGGGCAGTTGAGCATAGCGGTCACTAACGCTTCCCGCTTTCTATCTTTCACCATCGCAGACGATTGCCTGGATTTCAACCATGGAACCTCGTCAACGGAGAGGTCCTTGGTCCAACACCGAGGACCGTTTCCTTCTGAGCCTGATTGGAAATCGAGGCCCTTTGAACTGGGTTCGCATCGCTCAAGTTCTTGGATCCCGTACTCCAAAGCAATGCCGAGAACGCTATCACCAGAATCTTAAACCATCTTTAAATCATGACCCTATTACACCCGAGGAAGGCGCCAAGATCGAGTATTTGGTAGAAACTGTTGGAAAACGATGGGCTGAGATTGCCCGCCGCCTTGACGGACGAAGTGACAACGCGGTCAAAAACTGGTGGAATGGAAGCCAAAATCGAAAGAAGCGCTCCGAACGCCGACGCCGTGCTTCAAATCCAACATCCGAAACTCAATCACCATCGTCGACTTCGTCCTCGCCGTTGCCATCATTTGATCATGGCATGCAACGAGCGCCACTTTCAATCATGAGCCCGATACTCCCCGCGCCATTTCCCAACAATCTAAGGTCACCTATGTCTGGCTCCAGGAGTCGAATTGGGTCTTTGGTGGATGGCCCTCTTCCATCACCATGCTCTTCTGAGCCATCGGATTTGGATTCAAGCGCCCATTACACGACGTCCCCAGCTGATCGACCACGCTCACTTTATTCTCAAATACCACAGGTTGAGCTCCCTCCATTGCGCGGATGGCCAGAACCCGTTCCGGCAGAGTCTCAGCTGCCTCGTATTAGTCCAATGGGCAGGCTTGATGAAGGGAGGTTTGGCAGGGACTTCGTCCGCCTGCCTCCATTGTCTAGTCCATCCGAACTCATGACAACACCTGCTTTACCGACATTGCAGAAGGAGGAGGAAGGGAAAGACCTGCGACATGAGCAATCGCAGCGAGAACCACAGCTTCCTCCCCGACATTTGGGGGCTTCAGACTCAAGTGCCGAGGAAGCTAGCAACGACACGGGTTATAAAATGAGACTTGCGTCACTATTGGCGTAGTAGAGTTTCTGTGTGTTGTTAGTAGTCGTTGCCAACACTGTTTCCCGCCGTGGCTCGAAGTGCCACTTGCAGTTCACGGGCCCTGGCACAGTGACGAGATGCACGGTACATGCTAGACATTCGTCCGCCTTCAAGGTTGCTGCCTTAGGGAGACTATGGATAACCCACGCGCTCGCTACAAGCTCTCATCTTGAAGCGACGTTGCTTCTCAAGTTCACAACTTAGCCAGGCGCCTGGCTCATTGTCAACATACCAGTCTAACCTCACTTGCTTAAGCGTTTCCCCCTCGTATCTTTGCTGTCTATTTCGCTGTCGTGTGACGACCGAGGCCTGCGGTCATTTGTTAAACATTCTGCCAATCTATACCCCCGACCGTTTTGGCAGAACTTGGTCTAGCACTCTACTACAGTTGGGCGAATTCATGTATGTGTCACGAGAAGACTTGGCTTGAGGCTGCTCTGGCGTATCTGGAGTTGTTTTAGGGAAAGGGGCAAAAGAGAGGATTTTTGTGTTAGTGTCAATTAATATGTCTTGTTTTCAGCGGCCGTCCCGTACTCGTGTGAGAGAGCAAAGATGCATTGTGTCTGTAGAGCGGAACTGCTTTGTGATCTGATGTGCAGTCTGGGCTCTCGACTCGTACAAGTCAAATTGCTGACAGCCGCATTCCTTATCTGTCTCTTGGATTGTTCCGGCCAAGGAGCAAGCGGCTGACCAGGCCAGACACAAAAAGCCACGGCCAGTTCATATTCTCAGCAGAAAGGTGTGCCCCAGGGTAAGAATATTAACCTAAGCCTCTAAGAACAAAGCATTGGTTGCCCATACTTCCGAGTCAATGCTCGCGTTGATAGCACGTAGCTGCTAGCAGGAGTATAAAACTACGATGAACATTGCAGCTCTTGACGCCCAGTTCACTACTTGCACTTGGCTACGTGTTGTATAGCAAGGTGTTGAAGAAATCGAGTGGCGTGTAGTACTACGATGATGCGTGCGAAAGATTTGGAATTGGCGGATCCATAAATGCAGAAGTCGAGATCGACATGACCCTGATGAGACGGAGAATACTAGTAGTAATAGGACCAATTTGAAGTTCTAAATGGGGTTTGGTAATAGTTCCCGCGTGAGATGTGCTAGCACTGGAGATGGAGATGCGGGTAGCTGATTGACTCACACACCAGACCATTGACATTTCTCAGCGACGATCAATTTGGAGATTGAGGTGAGAGCCTTCAAATGTCGGAGGGAGAAAGCCGACCAGTCAAAGCCTGAGGGCCACATACATGGGCACCTACATACTACGTACCTACCTTCCTACTTAAGTAGGTAGGTAGGTACATAGCAGGTATGTACCTCTTGGGTATAGATGGTGATTGTCTCTAGTTCGCCTTGAAGAAAGGTCTAGTGAAGTGATTAATTTTTTGTTACTTAGCTGCTAGGGCAATAGTATGTACAATACGGCCCAAAACATGCAGACAAAAAACGTTGAAGAGCAGGGATGTCTGTCCCAGATGTATGTAGTATCTCGATGGGTGCCCGTCGGCCTTCATCCTGGATGCAGCGGAGACCTGAACCCCCCTTCCCCAGCTCTTCAATCTCCCAAGTGCTGGTAGAGTACGGAGTACTCCACATTGTTTGGTCCGACCGTTGGCAATCTATATTAAAATAGGAAGAGAGAACAGGGAAGCCTGTCTTGTGAATCACCCAATCACAAACTGTCGGAGTCACTCCGATCGCCCCTTTGTCTTTTCTCTCCGAGCTTGATGCTCTTGGTCCCTTCCAAAGGCAACCAGTGAGGTCCGCTCATGCTGATGTGATTGGTACGGGGAGATGGCAATGGTTCTCGACAGTGAACTATGCAAGTACTAGCTAGGGATCTCATGGGATCCTGTGGAACCTTGGAATGGCGTCACGACTGGCGTTTGTATGTACCAGGTCTATGGGTTGGCAAATTGCAGCAATGAGGCGGCAATGTTCTGGAAAGGCGGGCTTCTTGATCATCAGTATGGTGGCAGAGACTTGCGCAAATTTTCGGTTGACCACGAGCGAGTTGGCCATGGAGTTGGGCTTTTGTGCTGGCTGTTCGGCGACTCCGTCATTTTCAACGGTCTGGTGCGCAAAAACAAGATGGTACCAGAAGATGTAGGGGAAAATTGTCAGGCTTCCTTCCATACTGTATATATGTACATCGGTAAGTGCCTACCTAGGTACTTAAGTACCTCTAAGTTCCTTGACACAGCCAACATTGAACGAACATTGCCAATAGGTGCTCCATACATGCTTGGACTTGATGGAAGGAAGGCTGTTGGTTGGTATGCACCGCCCCCACCCCCTTTCCCCCTGCAGGAAGTGGAAGGACGGGACAACTCAGGAACTTGCATTTGAGTGACTTTCGTTTGTGCCGGCAGACATGGGAGGTTCGAACATTAAATGCATGTGCTGGGTCTGGCGGGGTCCACCGTCACCGTTGGCTTTCCAGCGGTTATTAGGGTCGCGCCGCTATTCTGTCCTGTGTGGATGCCTGATCCATGGATGTGGTTCTACAATCACTAATCGTCAATCTCACGTTTTGCTCTGCAGCACGGCATCGTTACCTCCCTCCCCCACGACGTGGTTGCCAGGCACCTTGGCACATCCACTGTCGTCTTGGATTCATAGTCTAATACCCAGCGGACCAGATGAACTGTGTTGTCTGCCTCGGGTTTCGTTGTGTCAATGCTTGTACATACCTGCTCGGGTACATACGTACGTATCGGACTTTAGCCATAGACGTACCTGCTTAGTAGATCACTACCTAGGTACTCCGTACCTAGTTAGGTATTGATGCAATGGGTCTGTCTGCGCTCCTGATGGCGATCTTGGCAAGAACATTCCGTACAGCACAGCCAGGCGGCCCGAGGATGTTTGCTCCGTTGTGGTGGGGTGGTAAGTGGCAGCCGCCGCCCATTCTGGCGATTCTTGGCGCTGACCTTCGAGGCCTGGAGAGAAAGCTTGAGAGATTGGAGAGCGTATTCCCAGCCAATACGCGAACAGAGTAGCCGGGTGGATGCTTTGGCGCCGTTGACCCAACATTGAACACCCCCAATTCAGTACAGGCGAAAGGTCAACGGGCGTCCCGCAATTATCTATAACTAAGTGCTCAAGGTCGCTATGTAGAGGCTTACGGATGTGGCCGTCCGGCTATGGGCCGTGGTGGGGCCGGTAGCTTCAAGTACGGAGTGCTCAAGCAGCAAGGTTACGTCCGGTACTTTACTTATACCTAGCAGTTTGTTGCAGGGGCTTCAATGTTCTCTCAGCTAAAGTACTAGTAGTAGTAGTAGTACTGGACAATACATAATTGTAGGTACCTAGGTACACATGCATGCACAACAATATTGACTCTTCCGGCTGATCCATCCCTCTGTTACTGGCAATCTGGAACGTTGAATGGTTGGGTGGTTGTGCCTCAATCAATCAAGACCCCATCCTGAGGTTGACTGCATCGTCTTCCAGAAAACTGAAGTAATACGTCGTACAGTCTGGCGCGTTGCACAAGATCCGGCCCCACACGCAGTACATATGCATGTACATACGATTCGTCGTTGACCCCTTCCATCTATACGGAGTGAAGCCAATGCCAAGATGCTGCTGCTGAGACGTGAACCATGCTGATCAGCGGACCCTGGGATATTAACCACGAAGACGAATCAACTTGACTCGTAAGCAGTTATGACTACTACTCACAGCAGCAACAGTAGCGACGACGACCAAGACTCAAGTAAGAGACACGCACGTGCGCGGACCGTAAGCGGTTGGGGTTAACAGGAAGCCCTTTTGCAGAGCGACACATCTAGCCTATTCAACTAGATATTCAGTTGATGTTGATGGGGCAAAGACGGCATACAACATCCGAGAGCTTACTCCGTACTCGGCACAGTCCTCCCAAGAAGTGACTGGCGCTTCTGCCCCGACAATCGCCGGAGTGACATCGATAACGTGTGGTGTTGGCGGCAACTTGGGGTCCGGACGTATACGCAGCCTAGGTCACTTGGCGGCTGAGCCTCCTGGTTCGTTTGGAGAGCCAGACGACCGCCATCATTCGTCTATGGTGAGGCTCATCGTGGCGGCCTTGATTAGTGATACTGGACTACATATGTATCCTTTCACTGACCTGCATCAGCCATTCGGGGTCTCGGTTCTTATCAATTCCTGCAAGCTACATGACGGAGAACGGTATTCAGAGAGAGAGAAAAGCGGCTATTCCGAGGTGAGCACAGATGGCAACCTGTTTCCATTGGTGGTAATTAACGGTGAAATGCCGGCCCTGGGCTGAGCTGGCAGACCAGACTGGTCCCAATGGCTGGAGCTTAGCCCCGTGCGTCAGTCGCCGGGCGCCAGTTCCTTGTGAACCCCGCCATGGCCCATCACCGTTTTCGTGGCTTAGTTCTGGGGGTGGGCCGCCGCCAATTTTTGTCATTTTCTGGTGTACGGAGCACCAGACATCGATACTGCTGGGCCCTTCCATGTTCGTGCCGACTGAAGTTCCTGGTGGGTATCTGCACTTGGAGGGATACCTTGAATGCCCATTACTGCATATCCGTACGTAAGTACCGAGGTACTTCAGCTGTGAACTCTCACTTTCCAGAACCCCTGCACCAACGGTTATTTGGAAGCCGACAAATTTCGGTCCGAGCTTGCTCGCTCCATGTGCTCACCTCCACCAGGCATGCTTGTCAACGTTGGAATACACATCATCATGGCCACAAAGTAGGATTCAGGACCCCGAAAATACCTAGTTGCGGAGCGCACTCCGTATTCTGTGCCGCGGCCGTCAAGCTACTCTCTACATGTAAAGTACATGGAACATGGCTAGGTGCTGTAGTACCAGACATCATACTACACTCCGTAGTAAGTAGTAAATCCCAAACACGCAATATTTGTGGTTGTGGCGCCCTGTCTTTGTCGTATCGCATGTTCAGTGCGGCATCTTCTCAGCCACGCCTCTGGTCACAAACAACCGGATACCGACTCGAGCAATCGTGCAATCCTGGCGGGCTCGAAAGTCGTGTCTTGCCAAGAAGTCATCAACTCAAGACAGTCGATCCGTTGTCCAGTGCTTTCTCCTCGCTCCAGCGACTCCACCTACAAGGAGTGAGTATTCAGCCAGCAAAGTTAGAAGGCCCTCGGGACAAGAACAGTTGACATTTGAAGAGAAAAGACGCGGGGCATTGCGCGTTTGACACGTACTTAACGCAGTACATACATACATAAGTACATACAACTCTGTACTACTAGCCCCGTATTGGAGTAGTAGGAGCCCGATTAACTGGACAGGTCTGGTGGCGCAGAGATCTCCTGCCGCGTGTGCATGGCTGCCCTTGCCCTTGCCCTTGCGGTGTGTTCCCCGACGCATCAAGGGAACCATTGACGTCTATCAGGTCCGGTCTGGTGTGTTTTGTGGGACGACGACATTGACTTGAAAAGTCAATACTACTACTCCAAAGGGTCAACTGCAAATTTGATTCAAGCATTGTCGAGGAGCATTGCGGCTTTTCAACTTGGCATCGTGAGTCAATCAAAATGTATGCAAATAATGGAGACACACGCGAGCACGAACCATCAACACCGTGCCAATCTACTAAAGTGAAAGAATAATATACGTGCCCTTTGCTCATCATCCTCGACTTCCCGCCGTGCCAAGAAGACGACTTTTGGTTCCGAAGTTGTAAATGTCACACGAGGCGCGTTTTGTGGCACATGCGCTTAACGCCAAGTTTCTGCGCATTCCCGTGCAGAGCCTACCGTTGCCCTGCCACATATAGGTACGTGTACAGACTCAATTTACCTAAAGTTAGGTACTTCACCTACCTAGGTACTTAGGTACTTACCTTAGGTACCTACAGTAGGTGCCTACTCCGTCCGTGTCTGCCTGGACACTGGAGCGCAACGACACCTGGATTACCCAGTACATGCATTCTTGCCTCATCAGAGCATTGCAGTTTATTGTGCTACGTGCTCAGGAGCGGATGTGGATGCGATGGAAAGGGAATGGCGGCCGGTTGAAGTCGCCTCCTTCCACGAGCTGCATCGGACTAATCGCACCCCCCATCCATTAGCATCCCTGTGTAAGATATGACAGAAAACTACCACCTCGTCGGGGTCTTCAAGTTTGGCGAAATCGACTCTGATTTGCTTAAATACGACTGCGCAACCCGAGATCCCGAACCATTCTACCGGTATTGAGCATGCGTAGCACAGGGATCAGCCCTCCCTGGCCTGGGACATGTCTTGTGCAGCCAATCCAGTCTGCCGGATGGGGGACCAGGGGGTTCAAACCAAGACAACAGAGTTACGAGGCTGTTGGCGCCGTAGATCATTGTTTGCTCTTTGCACGCACGAGCACGCACCAGCCGTTGAATCTACTACCTGCTGGGTAAGTACATAGCTACCTCCATGTCCCCAAACTCCCCTGGTAGTTACTTACCGCCTACTCCGTACTGGGTAGGGTACTTAGATGTCAACTGGTATGTAGGTATGTGAAAACCTACAGCTCGCCCTGTGTTGTACGGAGTAGCCCAGCCCAAGGCATTGGGTACTACCTCAATTCTGAGCAGCTACTTCGAGCAGAACTGTTGTAACGTTGACATCTTATTCCAGCCAGAACTTGCATGGAGCTGAGCCTTTCATTGTTCTCGAATGGACTGGGAGAAGGCGCCATACAAGGTCTAGTCTAGACGGATGTTGTTAGGATTTTCACCCAAAGGAATACAACAGACCACACTTCCTTCAAATCCGACGGCGCTGTTATGATTTGCAGCAAGATGCACTGTCACTGAACATAGAACATGGCATCTCCTATGTCATCAAAATATAATATGTGCTTCAAGAACCAGTCATCAACCGCATGACATGCTCAGCTGGAAGAAGCTTTCTGATCCTGTTGGAAACTGTCGGCACCTAGCATTGTTATCAGTTTCTGAGCGCTGCAAGAGCCGTATGAAATTATCGGCAGCGCCGAACTTCATGTTCCTGGGGATATGAATGCTTCTCGACGCCTTGCAGTACCGCTGTATGTTGTGCGTTGCTCGACAAGCCCAGGTAACCCAGAAGCTTAACGTCCTCCCACTTAGAGGCAGGCACAGTCTCAAAATGCAGCCACCTTCTCATAGGATCAGGTTAGCTTCCAATGAGGCATAGGGAGAATATGAGTGTCTGGATTGGACGCGAATATAAATGTGAAGGCTACGCTCTCACCAGGCCTGCTCAATAATTAGGCCCAGTTGCCATGGCAATGCGTTTGACAAGTACTGAACTCGAACTCTAAAGTCAGCCTTCGCATAATGAGACTCATCCATTGTTAGGGATGGTCAACCTCCGGACCGGTGCCACTTTGTGACGCCTAAGCATTTCACTAAACGAGAAACTGACCAGGAGGAATCACAGCACTAGACAACTATTAGAGATCTGCTCCATTCTTTCCGGAAGCGAATTTCCGAAAGATTTTGACCTGCTTGTATTAAGTATGCCTGAGTCTCGAACATTGAGGCAAGCTGCTATGTTGAGATGATATGGGAGTAGTCGGTAGATTTCGGACCAAAGGGACTTGCTTGTTACCCCCCCCCTTCTTCTTTTGCTGTTCTCCCCTCTTCTGTTTGACGTCTCCGTCTTAGAGTCAAGAATAGTAGAAATGTCATGGAAGAGATGACAGCTAACACGCAAATTCTGATTTTCGACTTGTGTTATAGTATGTCATTGGGATGTGGCAGGACGGAGCAAGGCCCTTTGCATCTACTCCAATAGGCAACCCACAGGAATGATTAATGTAGCCCAGGCACTTGAATTTGAATAACAGAATGATTGATGCTTCAAATATACCTGTTTTCCCCCGTTGCTTCAAGGGCATATCTGTTCTCATATGTCATCCACCGCTTTCATACCCCCCTACTTGTACGAGGTTTTCCAGCTCAGACCTCTATCCATCCTCTAACAGACTGGCCTACACTTTAATAATTGGGTTACTAAGTCATGGCCACCTCTGCTTCTGGTTTTTGCCGATTTTTACCTGGTATTCTGCCCTTCAATAGGACTCTTGACGAGGCAAAAAGCTTTCCCTTGCTAGGATGCTAGACTCTTTGTCCTTACTATTGGAGCACTAAATCCAGTCCGAAGTTCCTTGGGGAAGTCACCATTGCGTAAAGGGATTGCGTGGACTTCTACAACGGGTACCGGAAGTCGTCGTAATAAGCGTAAATGGCACTGCAGATATGTCACGACGATTATCGGACTTGACCGTTGAATCATAGAGCAAAGGGATCCAGCAATAGCGGCCCTTGGCCGAATATTTCCGATATCCAGCTAACAAGTGTGCCTTCTTGGCTCTTTCTGTCTGTCTGCATGGCTATGCGGGGAAAAGTAAATCCCGCGCGAAGTAAAACGAAAGCTTGATATCACATGCCCCAAAAGGCGGGAATGATGATATACAGATATGAAGAGGTTCTTAGTTCAGCCTGCAAATTTCTGAACACTCAGTTGGCTGTGATAGGCGCGTACGAATGAGAGTTTAATTAGCCTAGTATCCGAAAATGGGTAGCTATGTTAAAATCTCGAACACGGGGAAGCTCTTAGTTAGGCCCTAGTTGGATATTTTGAACGACGAACAGTAGTCCGCCGAGCTCTGTGTATATATGGCTAGGGGCCTATACATAATATATGGGATGTCTGAAAAGAAGATAGTCTGCCACGACCGACGGTAAGACCTCAAGCTAAATCGAAAGCCGGGATCTACGGCTCGGAGTCACAGGCACATGTCTCAACTGCAATAGGAAGGTGATTTGGTACGTTCCAACAGATAGAAAACAAAAAAAACAAAAAAAAACAAAACAGAGAAAATAAGCAACCCTGAGGAGTAAGAGTCTGGGCTGCAGCCTGGACAAAACTTCGAACTCACGAGAGCCCAATAGAGACGCAAACTGATACCGTCAAACAAAAAGAAAAAATATGATCATCAAGTAAGGAGAGCTGCAAGCTGTGAAACACTCTGCCAATATTTGCCCCAGCTCCAAACAGTAAACTAGCGTCGTGGCTTCAAACATAATGTACACACTTGGATGCGACACCCATGCCAATTTACGCTCATTTATGCTTGATGAAGCACCTTTTTTGTGTCTTCCTCCTTACCCAGCAGTCCCAAATTCCGTATTTGTTTGGCGCTTGGAGCATCGTCTCGAGGTGTCGCGGCTTCTGATCTGGCATACGCCGCCTTCATTGCTACAGCTCTAGCATGCTGCGTACTGTTAGCGTCTACAACGCTTGAGTGTTCCCGGAACTAACACAGACCTCTTTCTTGTGATGCAAACACTCGTAGTAGTCCTCCAGCCCGGGCGAACATTTCTTCTTCCCGTGATCGTCCTCAGCAGTGGTGTTGACGACGTAACATGCCATGACTTCTTGCCAGAAGGGAAAGCAGCGTCCAACGCCTATGAGCGATTATGGTCAGTCTCATAAGGAAATGGGGTTGATATCGGATGTTACAAACATACCCCCATGCATTCCATATCCCGACGCCATGATAAGCCAATATGTCGTGTGTTAGGACGTTCAAATGAGTTGCCGAGTTTATTTGCTGGGCGGTAATTCGAAGTTCAGTTGAGGATCAATCACGACCAGTACTAATGGGATTCCGTTAGCTGGTAGTGGGGGTCATCCTGCTTGACATGAGGTACTTTGATCTACGTACATTATGGCGGAAGTATAATGTATCTATTGATAGTGAGCCTTGACATTTTGGCGGGTCTGTTTTAGTGCCGCGTTAGATGCATAACATCGTGCATGAGCTTTAGAAGCCAGTTTCCACTATAGGCACTGCTGGGCATTATTATGTCTATGCACTTATCACTGCCCTCGTATGTGATGTCAAGATCCAAGACCATGAACGGCGAGCAGCGGCCAAGCGACAGGCTTCTATTATAAGAAGACACACAAACCTGGAACTAAACGCTTCAAAATATAATACGGTGAATGCTCAGAGAAAAGCCCCTTTTAGTGGGCAGCGTTTTCCCCACCATGGCAAACACTTTGCACCCGGCGAAGGTGTTACTTCTGGCTGTTCACTTCGCGCAACATGCCGACATTGATAGTCTCTCGATTCTAACCAGCACTCATACAACTATCATTCACGACGAAATTTTATTACGCATCCTGCTTACTCATCTACCGGAGACTGAAAGACCTGCCGCCTATGTTGGTTTCTTGCAAAAGTTGGTTGATCATAGCTTCGAGCCGTGCCAACTCACTGGATTGGATACGTCGCCAGTCAACAGTATAGATGACAACGAAGCGGTGAAGAGGGCTACAAAACTTCATCTACTGCCACTAGTATGCCGGAATCCGCCCGAGATCGCCCAGGGGGACGCACTCAGCCGCTTCCTGTTTCTGAGAATCCATCAGATGAATGAAGAAACTGGGATGCTCGCCCAGTTGCTTGATCTGCTTTTACCATTTGGTCGCCACAGTCCTGGCATACATAAATGGGCAATGTCCACGGTAATTCCGTATGTACGGAAAGGTCTACAATATCGCGCCGGAACATCACTTGCCTATTCCTTAATCGAGTTCGAGAAATTGCCTGATCACCAGGCAGTTGACTTCTTGTTGTGCCCAGTTGATTCTCGCGCTCAACCGAGAGAAAATGTTGATCATGACCTGAGGAGTATTATAGGGCCATGGGTCTATGATACAGACCGATGGGAAAATTCCTCAGAGGATGGCGAGTCATCTAGGGTTTTCTGTCCTGGCTGGCACAAAGTTTGCGAGTGGTTCCTATCTCAGGCCACCCTATCATGGTCAACTGCTGTTCAAGCCATCGAACGTTGGGGTGGTCCAGAGGATGTTGAATTCGGTCATGGAATAGCACTCGACCTCCCAGCTGCACACAGGTATTATCTTAGGCAAACTTACGCTACAACCGTCTTGGCTTGTGTGTATGGTGTGCAGGAAGCAACCTTGGAGTCGTTAAGAAGGCTGCACTCCATACTGATGAATCTAAGAGTATATCTTGGCCTCAACGGTGGCACGATGTCCCTTGAGGAAACAATGAAAGTCTTACCTGGCTTGTCTTCCACAGATATAGCGGTGTTTCACAATGATCGAGTCGCGACTTATATGAGGAATGATTTATTGGGACAGAACAACCCACTGACTAGACCGAGTGAAGGTGCCACAAACCTTTTACTCGCTCTCACTCGAAGTGCTTACATCTTGACCCTTTTTGGTTCCCCCTCTTCACCGAGACGCGTCGGAGACCTCACATTTCTCCATGACGAACGGGACCAAAGGTCTGAAATTTCGAAACTCCTGAGGACCATTGCAATCCAAGCATCCAAGGAAAATGACGACTTTCTACTAAAGGCACGAGAATTCCTGCTTTGGCTACGGGACTGGGGCCATGGCACCGCTGGCAAACCTACTGCTGGAGCAGCAACAGCTGGTGCTCTTGGCATGTTGAGCAAGGAATATGTGGAAGCAGAGTTTTTAAAGTTATTATTGTCCAGAGAACGTATGTAATGACGCGAATTACATGTTTCCAGGACATTAGAATTTGCCAATTAACTTTGAACAGGCTATAGCCTCGCGCGCAATTTGTACGATGGTGGAGGGCCTGTACGCCTCCCAGTCGAGGTCGTACAGGATTCAGTATACGAGTCGGCCCTGAGTGCTTTCGACAATGCCACGAACCCGAATAGGTCCCGAGGAGGGTTGAAAAGATGCGATGAAATGTAGGTTTGATGATACAGGCTCATGGGCTACTGAGCTAACCACAAGTAGCATTCATGCCTTACCTAAAACCGTAGGCCTGTCGCTGCCGGGGACAAAGCGAATTATCGCGCTTTTGAAAGCCACTCACGCGCTTAGTGACTATCGCTTGGTTCTTAAGCAAGGAGAACCCTTCAGTCCTGTAGTTCTCAGGGTACATTCCGATCCGATATTCATTATCGAAAAGGTCTTGGAACAGAATCCTCGAGCCTATACTCGCCTCCAGGAGTTCCTGGAAATGGGCATGAACATGGTTCGGGCAGGTTTACCGTCCTATCGCAAGTTAGATTCTCCTACATTATTGACAAGTGATTCGGAACTAAACCTCGCTGCCTATATTGCAGAACGACGCATAACAGCAATGTGTATTGAAGCTGCTTTGAAGGAGGACGACTTTGAAACCGCATATTCCTATGTTGCCAGTCGTCTAAGCATGCAAAGTCCCGAAAACTCTGATACTTCGCCCTGGCCAGTCGTAGATGAATGGTCTTGGAAGGCTGCGCTGCAGGCTGGTCAATACATTCGAACAGAGCGTTCGCAGCAACCAACTCATTTAGGTACGGCAAGCGGCAATCTTGAGATACGACACCTTGAGCAGCGTATTGAGTGTCTCGCCACCGCGCTGCGAGTCGCGCCAACTAGTCAGCTTCAGGAAATCCTCAAGAGCTTTCGGCGCTGTGAAGAGCAACTTGATTCGGCAATTAAAGAGGAAGCGGCCAATGAGCTGGCCTTGGGTGAAGAAGCTAAGGTTGACAACCTTCCAGGTGCTTTCGATCAAGTCAATGTTGAGCAGCAGTATCCTGTCAGGAATATGACTGCCAGCGTAGCAGCCCAACAGACAGAGGAAGCGCCGATGTCTCTATTTGATCTGTCTAGAGCAACTGCTCGCGCCGCTCAGCGCAATTTCACTGCTATTCCAAGCCTACAAAGCATCACAAGAGGCGCTGATGCCAACAACAATGAGCATGAAGGAGGGTCACTCTCACGAATCCGTAAACGAGATCAGCTTCGTGAAGCTGCGACTGGGACGCTGGTTTCTGGGGTAGGGTGGTTAATCGGAGCCAATGTCGGCCAAAATAAAGAAGAAACTAGTTGATGAATATATTTTTCTCAACATCACAAAAGAAACAAGCCGGATAGTCATGCAAGATATTTAGCAACACTATGTTTTAGCCAAATCTAAGCCAGGGAACCGTAATTAACCACGCAATACACCATGAACATATCGTGATGCGTCAGACACACTACCAAATTAGTGATTCATCACCGCCCGCGCCGGCGAAGGCTATCTTGCGATAGCTAGCTGATGAGTATATATATATATTTGGATGACTTTGGATCTTCGACCCCAGGTGACAATTGTCGATCACAGACTAAAGCAGTATCTAACTGAGTACCTGCAGTGGGGGAGTAGACCGAAGGCAACCTATACAACTGGCAGTCTAGTCATTATCCTGCTTCACATTTACATAGTCCCCAGCGCATCGATTCTTTTATTACATATTCACCATGTAGGTAGGTGTCGTAGCAATGGACAAACCGCGCTATTTACGACGTCGTGCGCGTAGCGTGATTTTCACCAACATAAAAGCGCTAGGAAAATTCACCTGAGCGACAACTACTCCGGATTAATCTCGATGGAAAGGTATGTCGAGGGCATCGAACTATGTGCGCCTTGTGACAAGGCAAAGCCGCAAAGCTCGCGTGATGAAAGCTCCGCTGACTCAACTTTGAACATGTCCCTACTATCAGCAGCGCAGCATAGAGCTTCGGTCAGTGCTGTCTTTCTGAAGACTTTCCTGTGTTGGCTGAGAATGGGTTTGGCTCAGAACGAAATAGAATAAGTTGCGGATGTAAACTATAAATATTAGGCGCAAACCGGGATAACGCGTCCTTAGGATTGAGCCCAATTCCTGTGCGAACAGCAAACGGATTAGCAACGAACAGATCAAAAAGACGGCTCACAAGTAAAAGGAAGAGGTCCTGGAAGTGACTCAGCTCTCTTAGCACCTATGATTCATGTACAAGCACGAGCTTTAGACTCTGTCAGAGTCGAATGTACCATAGCACAAAAAATGAGGATATCAATGTCGGGTTCCTCTTGCCAGGGGGAATCCCGAGAAATCAAACATAAATATATTGGCGGGAATACGTCATGACGTGGCGGTTGGTGATACGGCGATTACAGCACTATTGGGTGACGTTTCGAATGGCGGCATTTTCACGATTCATTCCGAATTACCCGAAGCCAAGGCGAATTTAACAGAAGTATGCGACTTTAAAACGTTCTCAGAGACTGAATACCGATAGTTGTGATCCATTTAGTTGGCAACGCCAATGCGCGATATTGTTTCATGATACTGATACATGTAGCTGCACGACGCAGCTTGACGTTGTCGATTGCGAAGCCAAGAGCCCATTGGTTTACCTGGCCAACTGCTTGTGCCGATGGCTTTGGGTTGTGCCGTGTCGCAAAAGCTACCAAAATCTGCCGTGCGATGTGACAGGCGATACGAGACTGATTCTGCATTGATTCGGGTGCTGCCTCATTTGGTCCATCCGAAAACCCGTTCGTCCCATAAATGGCCAGCAAAGAAAAAACGAAACAGTATAAACAGTGCGAACAGAACCGAAGGAAATAGGCAACAAAACCAGGACGACATAAACCCCTGTGGTGAGGACCGAAAACATAGTAAAACATGCGAGGCAACTGAGAACACATTCCCTTTCTGAACAGTTGCACCTGAGGGAAAGGGGTTTTGGCAGGACCAGGACCTAGTCTCTGGTGTGCACTGTGGTTGAACGAAAGATCTCAAAACAATTGGGGTAGAGAAAGGGCAAAGAAGTGACGTTTGAGACTGAAGCACCGAATGGCATTTGACCCATGGGCAAGAGGGTGTACCAAGGCGCTGAGCCATATCCGACTTCACCGAGCAGATGGATCAGCTGCAACGAAAGTCAGCAGTGGTCATTGATTATGACAGTTTATATTGCGAACCTCCATATGCGTCGCGGGCCTCAGATCGGGGACCCGAATCTCCATAGCCGGGAGCCCCAGCAGCTGTTTCTCGCTCCCTTGGCGCGCCACGCTCGGCCTGACGGTCGTATCGATCACGGTCGTACCCACCGCCGGGACCACGAGGTCCATATCTGTCACGGTCGTCGCGCCCTCCATACCGTTCCCGACCATAGTAATCGTCACGTTCCCGGCGTTCATGCCCTCCACGCTCGGCGTCTCGAGCATAGTTGCGGTCGTCATATCGGCGATCATCTCTATAACCACGTTCATATCCACGGTCATAGCCACTGCGGTCATAACCACCGCGATCATCATGGCGACGTTCGTAATTTCGCTCGTATCCGCGGTATCTATAGGAGTCATCACGTCCGTAGCCGCCGCCGCCGCCGCCACCACCACCGTACCCACCCCGACGTCGGTCATCGAAACGAGGACGGGGATCTGATTCTATTCATTAGTTGGTCCAGGCTCAAGGCAGAATTTATTTGTACAACTGCTCACCTCGTTTTGGTGGACCGAAATATTTGCCTGGAGTAGGCGTGCGGGGACGAGCCCGACGGGCCTTCTCAATGCTGAGAGTGCGACCTTCAATTTGTTCTCCCTGCAAGCCCTCTTTTGCGGCTTCAGCCTGTTCTGACGTAACCATTTTGACAAAGCCAAACCCACGGGATTCTTTAGAGTGCGGATCGCGCATGATCTGACATTTTTCGACGTCTCCATACTTCTCGAACATTTTGGAGACCTCAGCCTCGCTTAGACGAGGATGAATGCCAGTTACGAATAGGTTGGAGCCAGGGTTAATGGCACCGTCATCATCATCCTTGGGACCGGAAGGCTCTTTTGGAATACTGTGAGACGATCGAAACCAAGTCCAACAATGTAAGCATGGGAACACCCTAATTGAGAGGTAAAGCGTTTAATACTAGCCAGACAAGGAGTATTACTTACGTTTCGGCATTTCCATTTGGTGACGCTGATCGACGACGTCCGCCATCGTTTTCATCACGGGTCGGTCGAGGTGAGGCGCTTCTGTTGTCACGATCGTAGCGGGGCGCATCGTCTACCCCCAAGATCAAGTGTTAGCCAGAGCTTGCATGTGCGCTCGTGCCAGGCAAAGCGCCGTCATCTACGTGCGCGTTTGTTTGCAATCCAGCTTACCGTCGTAGCGATCGCCGGCGGCGGCCTCATAATCCATCGAGGTAGTTGCCATGATAGAAATACAAGAGACGTCGGGGCTGATTAAGAAGAAGAAATATCAAGATGAACGGTCACAAGTGTCCAACGACGAAGGATTGTCAGCGTGTTGATAGATGAAGTTGAGAAGAGCGTGCGAGCTAAGAAGTTGCTCAAGTAGCGTGACGAAGGAAAGAAAAAAAGACAAGGGCAGGATGGCTGAGCGAGAGCTCTGACTGGATAGAATTTGCAAAAAAGAAGGGAAAGCCGATGATTAAGCGGCTGACCACTCACAGCATGTTCCGATTCCAGCCACAAACTCAATCAAATGTCTGGTGGTGACTGAGAGTTGCAGACACCACCCACGAGTTTGCCGCGCAAACGTACCGAGGTAAGGAAAGATATTGTATTCAGGGCCTGTTTTTATTAATTCCGTGGTTATAGTTCAGTCCACTCAATTAAGGAGGAAATCGAATTATCATCGTGGGCATATCGCCAAGACGATGCTGGAAAACAGCAGTTCGTCAACCCCAACCCAGGGTTTCATTATGCTTGCAAAAGGTTGTCAAGGGCGCTTTTCTGCTTGCCTCTGAAATTCCTGCCGGGCCTAAATCACTCGCCTGCGACTCACGGTTTTCTAGCCTTGGTCGGTAACGTCTACCAGTTGTTCTCTTACTCAAGCAGGGGATCTCATTTAATTGGGGTCGCGCGAGAACTCACTATTCTGGGAGCTTCACAAGCACGACGGAATATAGTTGTAGAATGTCTTGTGGTTAATAAACTAAACATATTGACGTCTTGGTTTTGTGACTGAAGACCTCCTGCGATTCATATCCCTGCATCGCCAACATGAAACCGACCACCACCAAACAAGTTCTTGATCGGTCCCTGTGGAACCTACACTGTCAAAGGGCAGAGAGTGGCACAACCATTGGACCAACGTTCCGCTGGCATAGATGAATCTAAGGGATAAATAAGTTGGGAGATTGCAACAACATTATCTCAACCTTGCAGGTTGACTACCAGACATCTTCCGGGTCCACTTCATGGCTCTCGCCATCGCTTCGGATATGCTGGCGATCTTTGTCCCTTTTCATAGGCTTCCGCATGTCAAACGCATCCTCGCCAGCCTTGGTTGAATCTGTCGCATGGTCGCCATAGTAATCTTTGACTACTCGGAAGACGCTGTAGCCTAAACTTTTGTAAAAGGCAATTGCTCGGTGATTACTCCTGCGGACGAACAGGTCCACAAACCAGGCATCACTGTCATCTGCAGCCGTTTCTAACTGGTCTGTTAATATTTTACCTATTCCCAGCCTGCGAGCTTCCGGTGCCACAGTCAGGGCAGTGATATGTGCGTGCCATGGGAGGTAATGCTCCGAGTACTTGTAGGTATTGGGTGACGATTCAACCTTGCCCATGACTGGAACGACCAAAAATATTAGCCAAAGTAGTATATCTAGTCTGAACACAACCTACTGTAGCCGATTATATTCCCGTCTTTGTCTTCGCACACTTGGAATAGAGCGGGCCATTTGGCAAAGTACTGCAAATAGAAACCCAACTCGTATGTTTCGGTCAAGGGATCTAGGTTGCATTTTGAGAACTTGTTAACGTCATCAGGACGAAAACGCCGAAAGGTTGCCATGGCCGCTGCGAGCTGGCGGAACTTGTCGATGCGGATGCACAGAGTAACTTTAAATGGTACACGCTGCCTTGAATGCCGGTAGATGCTATGATTCCATAGACCGACGATGCTCCCGGGCTAAAACACAACACCTATTTTGTATTAGGCAGGTTCTCAAACAAGCCTGCCAATGTGGTTGTATATGCCGGAAAAGATCTGGTGTACTTGAACTGGACGCTCGAGGCGCGACTCTTTGGGATGAAAAATTGACCAGCAGTATTTATGGCCGTAGGATTAGCAGTATACTTCAAAGACGCAATAGGTGCTTGAGAACAGCTGAATTGGCAGTCCTGCCAATGCTGTGTGGAAACACAAGGACTTGTTTATCACTTCAGTTTCGACCTCTCCTTTTTTTTTGCGTCGTGTTGCCGACATGCCCTGCGACTCGACAGCATGCAAACTTGAGTTTGTGGTACGTACTAGCCACCAGACAGCACTTCTATCGATTACTACCAAGTTGACCAACTCCCAATTGGTACCAGACACCAGTTTGAACCTGCCTGGCCCCTCGAGGCGGCTTTGGCTCCACACCCGGAGCCTGATTCTAGACCGCCCCAGCAACTTGGCACTGCACATGCTTAATAGAGCTTCACGCCTTACGAGGGTCTGGGCAGGGACGCGACAACCACCAGACATTCCTTCGAGAGGAGTCTCGCTCTCTCTGCCATCACCTAGGTCGATGTTTAGGTGCTGAGGCATAACGATATATGTGCGAGGGACACGAAGGACGTGCGTTCATTTGTCGACGATTCCGAAACCTACTTGAGCCATTAGCCATATTTTCGAGCTATCCAGGCAGCGCACAATGACTCCATCACCGACCACACCACAACACTCGAGAAACTCGTCAGCTGTTGATAGCCTCCATAACTATTCTCACGCACGAAGACAATCCAGATCTTCTATTAATGACCCCGCGACCCCATTTTCAAATGACGCAAACCATCAGGATAGCATAGATCTGGGTGTCCTGGCTAGCGGAGGCCCGGCTCCTGGCATGGGGAATTTAGCAGACGAACTTGCTGATGCATTTTCTGATTCAAACGAGGAGGACGATGGGGAATATGGGGACCAAGAAAACACTTCACGCTCACGAAACGCCGGAGCGCAGGGAACCACGGCCGACGGTATAGGAGATGACGGAGCTGGCTTCAATTCTACACCGACTAAAGATATTGCCGGTGGAAATGAAAATAGTATTGGATTGCTTTCGCCGCATGGCAGAGGGCACCAGAGGAAAATGTCAGAATACGACGGCAGCGAATATGGCTCCGAGTCAGACCTAGACGCTGCAGGCATGCCGCCAACCTTAATCGCCAAAATCGATGCAATCGAATCTCTCACTCGGAGGGGGACAGAAAAATATGGTGGCCCCGGTGATGAAGTATTCCAACGTGTGACAGACGGTCTTCGAGAATTGGGCCCGCAGTCAACCGTCGAAGGAAATGCGTCCAGGTGAGATATTGCGTTTGGACTGGATGTCTGGACCCTACCAGCTGACCAAGCCACAGGTTAATAACGGCCCATACAGCTCTTACTACACACCTTGCACACCAAACTCGCCAGCTGCATGGCTTGACATTTCCACTACTGTCTCCCCTGGCACCTGCACCGGATATTGAGACAATTGATAGCTTAGTACCTCTCCTGATATCTCTATCGGACGACATGCCCAGACCGTCGACAACAGCCTTCAATTCCTTGACAGCCCTTCACTCTATCACATCGGAATTAATCCAAACCCTGAACTATCTTTCAGACACACTACATATGTCTCGACAAACAACAGTCACGGCAACTAGAAGACTAAAGAGCGCAAAGGAGCTCGTGTCCGAGATGCGACGGGAAGAGGAGCTGCGGGAGGAGGGTGAGCGCTGGTTAACTCGAGGCAACTGGAGCCAGCGTCTTCAAAACAGAGAATGTGCAAACGTCTGCGGGGAGGTAATTGGAGGCTTTGAAGATGTTTGCAACGGCTGGCGACAACGACTTCTTGCGCAGACCGAGTCTACCTAGGGTTCACAGGCTTGGGAATGACGAAGTGAGTGTTGCAGTAGAAGTCCATCATGATGAAGACAGCTAGGTTGCAAAGGGTCCAGAAGGGCTAATTAGTCCCTTCTAGATTAGCAGCCGCCCCGTTAGATGGCTCTGGAAGTCGGAAGGCACCCTTTGGCAGATATTAAGCGGTGACGGAGGTGTCGAACGACCGAGGATGCCTACGGTTGGAAGCGGAAGGGCCTTTCACTCCCATTAATCATAGGGGTAAAGTGAGGAAATAGTGGCTTGAACATTGCTATTGCCTCCTGCGCTGAGAAATGGTATTTGATTTTTGTCTGTCCTTATACCCTCCCCAACTAATACCCAATGAGCAAATACTACTTTCTTATGTTTTCACTGATAGAGAAGAAGATGTGCTACAAACTACCTGTCCAGTGTCTATTGTTACCAAAGTTTCCAAGATCACCTTGCTTCTTCTTCTTCTTCTTCTTCTCTCTCCATCTCTTTATCTCTCTTTAGAGTCAACTAGATATATGACGAATACAATACCTGATCCAAATCGAATGGTGAATTGTTGATATGCAAAGTCCTCCCTGAGTGAACCGTTGCTAACGTAAATTAAGCGCCTGGCTATCCCATAGAGGCCGTCTGGGATCAGCGAAGAGACACCGCCATGTATAGCAATGTATTGTCACATCGGGGTACAAGGTGATGTTTATTAGGGCAAATCAGGACGTTTGTCTTGCAAACCGCCAAAGGCAAAACGTGGTTGTATAGAGATAATGACAACGCGGGAATTGTCTCCCCTAAAATTTCAATGGGCAACGGGGTGGCGCCGAGTCCTGCGGCTGTGTTTTGCACGCTGGACGCGGCTATGGCGCGTCGCGCGCGTGAATGGTGGCATTGAACGCGTTCGGGTTAAACGAGCATTATTATAGCATTAGCATGGCACAATTTGTACGGATCTCCTTCTCTTATTATCACATGCATAAATGCCTTTGAAAAGTCATTGTACAGAGTACTAAAAAAATCGAAGTCTAGAGTCAAATGTCGAAATTCGTAGACCTAGCCGCAGGGACAAATTGTGAGATCCTTGGCCCGTCGAATTGACCATGTGTGTGTAAGCTGTCGGACCGACGACCTTACCCGAGATATCTATGGAACTCGATGCTCTTCAAGTCGTGTACTGCACCTTATTTTTCTTCAAGCAGCTGACCAATACATCTTCAAATGAGCTTGCGCCAATTCGCCGTTCCAAATACCAGTGCGGGTACCCAATGAAAAGAACCGAGTGGTCTTCCGGCGCGTCCAGCATGGCGGCCAAGGCTTGCATCATGGTCCCTAGAACGGGCCGCGCAGTAAATAAACAAATGATAACACGCGTCATACTTCGCTTGACGTGCGAAGCTCTTTCTCTTACACCCCCGGCATTCGGCCCCAATTACCTAAGTACCTAAGTACTTTAAGTAGGTACCTACCTAGGTAGGTACTCACCATGCAGAGCTGATCTGAAGGATGCAAAAAGGCTACTGAGGTGGGTACGAGAATCCGTTAGGCACTGGGAAGTTAAATAAACACTTGAGAAAAAAACTTGTCACTGTTTAATCCAAGTATGTACATATGTACATGTTTCCACATCAACGTTAGGTGCATACCTACTACCTACTTAAGTAGTAGCACCTAAGTACTAAGTACCTAGGTAGGTAGTAGACAAGGTTCTAGGCGGGCAAAGCTGGCTGGTTGAGGCAATCGTATCCTCATCATGAAGTTGATCTTTTAATGAAGATTTGAACTTGGCTCCACGACACCACGTGCGCTATTGTGGTGTGTTCGCTGCGTCCGAAATCTAGTAAGACAGAAGTTGAATGATGGAAGTGAATTTTGGGCCTTCTTAAGCCCGCTTTCTTCAACAGCAAGTAGATCGGATGGAGAAGCGAACTACAATAACAACAACATTGGCTACGGCTACGGCTACACGTCTTGCAACAATTTGCAACCAGTCGACGTGCCCCAATGGGGATGGAAGGGAAGTGTGGCGGGATGCCAGCGCGGGACCCGACCTCCCCGGCCGTTTACTCTTCCCAATCAAGTATAGCGTGACTGGCAATCCTTAGCGCGCCGTCGCTGCCCACCACCGCTCCCTCCCAAGTCTCCAGTGTTCAACCTCCCTCAAACAGCCATTTGATATCCGTCCACAAACACTTGGGAGTATCACTCGAGCAAGCTGCAGGATACCTCCCCCCCCGGCGGCCTGCAAAGTTGCTCACTGATGTACCCAAGGCTCTGAAACTGGTTTATATCATCATTTCACTGAATGAATGTGCCGATCTATTCTAAGTTACAATTCAATCTAGCCATTCGCTGCAAACAATATCGCTAGTCGCCAACACATCGTATCCCATCGCCGCTCAACTGGTGACCCCGATAAACAGAGATTCCGAAGTTGCAGAATCCGGATTGATATAGAGCATCAAACTGGCGATAAGGGCCACCGCGCCCCTCAGCATCCGCCACGCATCGAAGATATTGCTAGCCGGCTGGCAGATTCCTGGGCCTACCCTCATAACCGACGTCAGCTTCCTCTAGCAGGATCTCAACAGGCCCAATCGGCATCATAGGCCTTGCAAACGGACATTTCGAAGCCCCGAATTCACGCCATATACAATAAAATGCAGGCGGAGGCTTCGTCTTCCTTGGCTGCCACTCTACCTACCCCTCAGAGCGACGGGTCCAACATGGAATCGGTGTCAGTTTCTGGTCGTATTGCTACGCCGCCGCCGCCGCCGTCACTGTCTTTGGAAAAGAGCCGATCCGAGCCAAAAAATAACGTGGAGGGTGGTAGCGGTAGACGACTGCGCAACAAGATGGCCGCCAGCGAGGTGTTGCGACCGACTGAGCTCGATGCTAACGCTGTGGAGAGTGCTTTGCTGCGAGAGCTTCAGCGTCCGCACCGAGAAAGCGCCCCAGGTACGAGCCCGCATAGAAAGAGACAAAGAATAAATGGAGATCGGTAAGTTCATTCCCTGCGGGGTGTAGTGTGTGTTGAGCATACACCGCCTTCTAACATCAAACAGGTTCATCCCAACTCGTTCTGGACAAGACCTGCAAGCTAGCTTCAGCCTTTTGCACGAAGACGGTTCTCCAGCTACTCCGTCAAAGCAGAAAAAGCGAACCCCTCATGGAGAACTTCATTTTCAAAAGAGTAGGCATATTTCTGCTCCCAGTATATACATTGTTAAGACGTCATTGAATTTGTTGTGCTAATAACAGAGTTTGACAGCCGAGGAAGCAAACCGTACTTTCTCTACCCTTCTTCGTGCTGAGCTCTTTGCGAATTCCGTGCCTCAGACAACCCCACCAGTCCTTTCTCCCGAAACAAAAACTAGGAATTCGTCCGTGGCACAACCCACAGATGGAATAAGAGCCCACACCCCTCCAAGCAACAGCCTCACCACATCTCTCCCCTCATCACTCACGCCGTCAACACCTCACAAGAATCTTTTCTCATACATGTCTCCGCGGCATCATGGCCATGCAGCTGGGCATCCTACCCCCTCTAAGACACCCCAGAGCCGGCATGGTCCAAACCTGGATACCAGAGCGGAGATATATAGCCTGTCACCAGTTCGATTCGGCAGTCAGCAGATGCTCCTCAGTCCCCGCCGACAACCTCGAGCCGTGAGCAAGGTGCCGTACAAAGTACTCGATGCTCCTGAACTAGCCGATGACTTTTACCTGAATCTGGTGGACTGGGGCAGTGCTAACGTCCTGGGAGTCGGTCTTGGGTCGAGTGTGTACATGTGGAATGCTCAAACAAGTAAGGTGAATAAGTTATGCACCTTGGAAGATGATACTGTTACGAGCGTCTCCTGGATACAAAAAGGTACACATCTCGCCATTGGCACAGGCAAAGGTCTGGTGCAGATCTGGGATGCTGAAAAGACGAGGAGGCTGAGAACAATGACCGGTCATACTGCTCGAGTAGGCTCTTTGGCCTGGAACACTCATATTCTTACCTCGGGATCTCGTGACAGGTTAATATACCACAGAGATGTTCGGGCTCCTGATCAGTGGCTAAGGAAATTGGTGGGCCATAAACAAGAGGTTTGCGGGCTGAAATGGAACTGTGAGGATGGTCAGCTTGCGAGCGGAGGCAATGATAACAAGTTGATGGTGTGGGACAAACTATCAGAATCACCTCTGTGGAAGTTCTCAGACCACACTGCAGCTGTCAAAGCCATATCCTGGTCCCCTCATCAGCGTGGACTCCTTGCTTCAGGCGGCGGCACAGCAGACAGGAGGATTATTTTCCACGATACGGTGAAGGGAACTGTCGTCAACGAAATTGACACCGGAAGCCAAGTTTGCAACATTGCGTGGTCGAAGAACTCCAACGAGATCGTATCTACACACGGATATAGCCAGAATCAGATTGTGGTCTGGAAGTACCCGTCAATGACACAAGTTGCCAGCCTCACTGGCCATACATACCGTGTGCTATATCTGGCGATGAGCCCAGATGGTCGTGTTATTGTTACCGGCGCTGGCGACGAGACATTGAGGTTTTGGTCGGTCTTTGGTCGTCGACCTGGAACGAGAGAAGAGGGAGAAGCAGGCGGTGGCAAGCTCGCGGACTGGGGTATCATCAGATAATATGGAAACCTCAACGTTGACACGCCCGCGATCGGCTTCGTTTGCGCTGACGACAATACTCAGAATCTCATTTCTTCCCTTCTAGAGTACAGGCGGGCCTCCTACAAGCATGTTGTTTACACAGGTTTGGTTGGGCGATAAGCGATTGTTGCATTGACGTATGGCGCATGGATCATAATATTCGAGGCCAGGGGCAATCCACTTTGTTAAGCTGGTCAAATTTTATAACTTGTAAAGATCCTTTTCCGTGATTGCTCATTGCTTTGTAGAGCTGGGATGGATCGACGTCTTGACAGGCCGTCCTGGAAGAGACTGCTATTGGTCATATGAATAGTGGGTGGTGGCATGATGTTTTTCGTGTAGCGGGCATGTCATTCACTCAACAGCGTTTATGTTATTACACATACTTGCCATAGCGTGGATTAAGAAACATTGACACCCCATCTGGCATCATCTAATCTTCGAGTATGCTCGTCAATGAACCAGGAGACGTAATCAGACATTGAAACCGCGAAGTGTCAAATGATTATCGACCTATATCGGCAAGGCCTGCTGGGCTAAATAGGCACTAATCTATTCGTAGACGTCAAACCCCGGCGTTGAGTTTTCACAACTCATGTGTTCTTACATCCTGCACTTATTGGCCCAAGGACAATGCGGTGTTAAGCACCATTGGTAGTGGGCTCAGTTATTTATCAAGAAGCATGGCCCTACAACAGGCCATGCTCACCTTCCAATCAGATTGATAAATATTGCAGGCAGTCAACACAATTTCATACATTGCTTAAAGCTAAAATCAGAGCAATGGCCTCCTCACCAGCGAACCCTTCAAAAGCTATCAGGCTTTCGAAAGATTAGCAAACATCGTGTCATTATTGTAGCTTTCTCTCTCGAGCGATGTCCCTTGCTCCACCGTCTACGCTGGTGCTTGTTGCATCAATGTTCTCGTCAAGTAAAGGGATTTTGTCCAAACTGGTAGTGCGGCCCATGTCCGTGCCAGGTCTCGACATTCCATTCGGTGATCGCCCACTATGGAAGTTGGACATCACAGTACCTGGCTCTGGGTCCAACGACTGCGATTGCTGCCCAGCTGCCGACGCTGAGACAATGTCGGGATGAGGTGTCAACAGTGGCGACTGCAACATGAGGTCTGGAGTGTTTTGCCACTTCAGCACCTCGGCCTTCATTGCCTCCAGTTCTTTTTGAAACCGCTTGCCAAAGACATCTATGTAATATGTTGAACCATTATAAATGCTCCACGCAAAAACAACAAGCAGAAATGCGGAAGAGGCGAATCGACTGTTGAACCAAAGTGGGCAGGGTAGCATTGTCAATACTGCGTAGCTATACTGTATCATCATAAAAGCTGGCTCTTGAAGAGGTTGAGGGAGAGAAAGAACGACTTTTCCAATCCAGGTTTTGGAATAAGATCGTCGAAGCCATGTGAATGATGTGGGCCGGCCAGCCGCGATTTTGTCTCTGCGACGAACAGTGATGAAGAAGTAATAGCTCAACTGCCAAAAAGCATAAGGAATCGTGCTCCATGCAAGCATGGAAATAACATTGGCGTAGGCAGTGGAAGAACCAGGAGCCGAGTTTTTAATAGCCCAGATGGCGGGGAACCTCGACTTTTGGTCCTCAGGGGAGTGCAAATGGACGAGACAGTGAAGTGTAGCACACGGCATTATATGAATAAAAAGGGATGTGACCTTGTCAAAGCTGTGGAATACGAGAGAATTACGCCACATGATGATTGCCACAGCGTTATTACCAAAGGCCAGACAATAAGTTGCGGTGAGGAGCCGCTTGGAGTTGGGGAAGATCCAAATACTAAGAAAAAGTAGCATGTTGACGAAGTAACAAAGATCCGCGAGGAAGTAGTGATACCCGCGGCGATGATACGTGAAAAACCGAATTGGCATGAAATAGACCAGCTGGGCTGTGTACCAGAGGTGGAAATACTGCGGATACCCGCCAATTAGGTATCCACTGATGAAGATATTCATAACACCACATATAAAGGATATCTTTTCGCGCAAGGTGATTGCTTTTGTGTCATTCCATTGTCTGCCCAGTTTCTCGACACGCTGTCGCATCCTTTTCCTGTATCGATCAAACTGTTCATCGGCTGAGGGGACGCGGCGCCGCCATTCTTCCACCATCCGGTGACGGGCGAGTTGCGTTCTCGACTTGAATGCATCTTTGGATCGGCGGACCTTGTCAGTCTGAGCTGAGATACCTTTTTGAAGCTTCTCCAGCTGTTGAGGTAGGGCGAGATTGTCGAGGAGATCAAGCACAGTCAATCGGTCCAACGGCGGTAGAGGGTCCCAGTCGTCGTGATGGGAGCTACTGCCAGAGAAGGAGGGATTCCTAGATAGACGGGGGCTTATAGGTGTAGTCGCATCCAAGCTTGGGGACTCCAGGATTATAGTATCGGGAGGAGAAGAGCTGAGAGGCGGTATAGCATCGTTGTGAGTGTCATTGCTGGAAGACTGGGCAGCGACGGGTTCATCGTCCATTTCCAAGAGATCTGAGAGTCAAGGCAATCATGTCAGCAACCATTCATCGCATCGTGTGACCGAACCCAGCCGCCGCAGACAGCAGAGCTCAGAGGAGAGCCAAATGACACCATTTATTCAGTCGCTTTCGAAGTAGGGTTAAAGCCAGGGAGACCTGAAGAACCCCAGGAACATGTCGGCAACGACTGAAAGGAACAACACATACCTGTAATCACCAAAAATAGTTAACGCGTAACAGTTTCTTATTGTGATCCGATGAGGGGAGATGATGATGGCATAGCATCACCGCATGAAGCGGTCAGTGCCAGTTCCAAATAGATGTACAATAGTCGCGTTGACTTGTGGCCTCCGGTTCCGTATCTGGCGGGACGAGGGATCACCAGACTGTTCCTGCTACGAGTGAAGCACCTACCAGACCAGACACGTGCAATCGGCTTGTCTGTCTTGTAGGGCCGTGCTGTACGGAGTTGGCTAGCATGACTGGTCATATCAAACAGTCGTGTGGAGCACTGGTGCATGCAAGTACATGTAGTACTACGTACTACCAGGGTAGTTGGAGGGTTCAAACTTTGGAGCGCAGAACTCAAGTGCTATTACAGTACATCAACTGACTGAAGTAATTACTTACCTTAAGTACATTTAAGTACCTACCTAAGGTAGGTAAGTATCTACTTAAGTACGATCTATTACGCACCTAAGCACCTACCTAGGCACTTACTTAAGTACTTGGTACTTAGGTATAGGTAGGTAGAATTTACAAGTAAGAAGATAACGTGGAATAGACAAGTGATCAAGAGCCACAGTGGGCATCAGGTACGGGGGGTGGCTGCGGTATTTGCATTCTGACCAATCATCATCCATGGTATTCAGCTAAAAGGCAGCGCAAAGGAATAATTAGCCGTATGACCTCGTCGTGCAGTTTGTGAACCATTTTGCGGCAACCGGGTGGTTTACTTGAGCCCTGCTGTCCAGGTGCAGTGATCGCGAGCTCTGGTTGGCCGATCCATGATGAGTGCACCGGACACTAATATTATCATCAGTGGGATGTGTTCTGATACCAAGTAAGTACCGTAGACAGGTACCTGGTAAGTGAGGTACTAGTAAGTTTGAAATTTGTATTTTCACGTGCTATATCACATGATATATTTGCTCTTGGCCATTGCTCCTTGTACTACTACGGGGTAGCTGCGAACCTCAAGAAGTGGGTGCAGGTGTGCAAGGGTTAACACTACGTACCCGCTCGGAGTGAACATTGATGAATGTAAGCAGGCGAGGGTACATACTCGCGCGACGCGTTTGCCATACTACAGACCTCCCACGCGCATCGTTTTACCCGCACCGTCAACTCGACTGCCACTGAATGACTATGAGCAATTGCAGCATCAGGTTTAAAGTTCAGCGCGCGACATAAACGCTCTTCTTAAGAGCCTACAGGCTGCTGGCGGTCTATCACGAGCTTTTTCGTGGACTGCATCCTTGATCCAGTCATTCAAAAGTTCTCCATCAAGCGCCGCCAACCATATTCTCCTTCGCCTTATGATCCTCGGCTGTGCGCGATTCTACAACCATGGGCAAGCTGATACGGCTAGAACTATTTAGTAGGATCTACACCGCTATTGGCATGACTCCCTATTACTTATGGCTACTGACGATCTACATTTCCAGACTTCAAGTCCTACAAAGGACATCACACCCTTCTCTTCGGAGATTCTTACTTCACCTCGATAATCGGGCCAAATGGATCGGGGAAGTCCAATTCGTAAGTTGGCGATACCTTATTTATGTCGAACCACCAAAAAAGTGAACGCTGGATTTTAACATTGCTTCAGCATGGATGCGATATCCTTTGTCCTGGGTATTAAGTCGTCACATTTACGCTCAGCACACTTGAAGGACCTTGTTTATCGTGGCCGCGTTTTAAAAACCTCCAAGATCAACGACGATGGCTCTGCAGAAACGCGGGACAATAACGACGTCGCGACAACGACGGGCGACGACAAAGCTTCCCGAGGCGATCCTAAAACTGCCTGGGTCATGGCAGTTTATGAAGACGATGCTGGCGATGAGCAGCGATGGAAGCGCTCCATAACCAGTTCCGGGGCCAGCGAGTATCGTATCAATGACAGAGTTGTCACGGCACAGCAATACAATGAAGCATTGGAAACAGAAAATATCCTCATGAAAGCTCGCAACTTCCTCGTATTCCAAGGCGATGTTGAGGCCATAGCTTCTCAATCTCCGCAAGATCTTACTCGTCTCATTGAGCAAATATCAGGCAGCTTGGAATATAAGACAGAGTACGAAAAACTCCAGGCCGATGCTGAAGAAGCTGCCGAGAACCAAAACTTCCAGCTACACCGCCGTCGTGGAATCAACTCCGAAATAAAGCAGTATCGCGAGCAAAAGAAGGAAGCAGACAGTTTCCAAAAGAAAACTGAAGAAAGAGATGCGGCCATTGTATCACACTGCCTCTGGAAGCTCTATCATTACCAGAAAGCTATGGATGAGTCTAGTGCTACTATTCAAGACCATCAAGAAGATCTGAAGGAACTCAAACGCAATGTGGAAACTTTTGAGGCACGGCTGGAGGATGCTAGGAGGAATCAGAATACGGCTGGTCGATTAGTGGCTCGAACGGAGAAAGAGATCAAGCTGAGAGAAAGGAACATCGAAGATAAAGAGAACGCTCTGTTGCCTTTTGATGAGAAAGTTCACGAGTCTTCACAGCAAGTTGAGAAGCTTCATGTTCAAAGCCAAAAGGTGACCAAAGAGCGAGATGAACAAGCTGCCATCGTGGAAAAGGTCCAGAAAGATATTGAAAACGTTGAGAAAGCACAGGCTGTGTTCGAGAAAGACACAAAAGAGCAGATGAAAAAGCAAGGGCGAGACATTAGTGACACAGATCGAAAGGAATATAATCTCCTTCGGGCGCAAGTAATGTCTCGCTCTGGAACAAATCAGGCAAAATTGGAAAATCTGGAGCGACAACGCAAAGCGGACGAGGTTACTGTTAATAACCTCCGGGGAAAGCTCGACAGCATCACCGCAGCTATAGAAAAAGCCGAAGCGGAGTTGCAAAATATCGGCGAGCGCAGAAGCTCTACCGAGTCGGCGTCCAAGGAAATTTCCGATGAAATCGCAAGGAAGAAGAAGGAGTTTAATCAATTGCAGTCCGAACGTGTAAGAACGAACCAGAAACGGACGGAGCTCGAGGAGAAGCTTGAAGATGTAGCTCGAAAGCTGCGTGAAGCCGATGACGGTCGTCGCCAGAATGACCGCGAAACCCGAATGAAGGAGATGGTCACGTCGTTGAAGCGCATGTTCCCCGGTGTGCGAGGCCGCATTGGAGATCTATGCACGCCAAAGCAGAAAAAATACGACGAGGCTGTAATTGTCGCGCTTGGAAAAGATTTCGACTCAGTTGTCGTGGACACCGAGAAGGTTGGCGTAGATTGTGTTCAGTACTTGAAAGAGCAGAGATTTCCGCCCATGACTTTCATCCCACTGGATAATATTAAGGTCAATGCCGTTAATACAGCTATTAAAGGGTTCTCTGGCGCGAGGCTGACAATCGATACCATCAATTTCGACACATCAGTTGAGAGAGCGGTGTCATACGCATGCGGCAGTTCAGTGGTTTGCGATTCCCTGAGCATTGCAAAGCATATATGCTACGATAAAAAGATACCGGTGAAAGCGGTTACTCTTGAAGGGTATATTATTCATAAAGCGGGATTGATGACTGGAGGTCGTGGCCCCGAACCCAAAGGGGGCAAGCGAAAATTCGAAGAAGTCGACGTGCAGAACCTTCAGCGAATGGCAATGAAACTCAAGGATGAAATAGACCGGCTCCCAAAATCTGATCGACGTGGAACGCAAGAGGAATCGCTGCAAATCGATCTTGCTGGATTAGAACGACGTTTGGTCTCGATGAAAGACGAACTTGCGGCCTTCGGTATGAATTGGACGAGCAAAAAGCGAGAGCTTGATGGGTTCAAAAAGGAGCTGAGAGACCTTGAACCAAAGTACAAAGAACAGGTGTCGCAGTTGGAAACTGATAATGCCACCGTCAGCGAGTTCAGGGCGGCGATTGCCCGCGTAGAAGATGAAGTATTCGCCAACTTCTGCAGGAAGCTTGGCTACAGCGACATCAGAGCATACGACGCCTCTCAAGGGAAATTAGAGCAAGAGGTATCAGAAAAAAGGAACCAGTTTGAGGTGCAGAAGCAGCGGCTGGAGAACCGTCTTAAATGGGAGCTGACTAGGCATGGAGACACGGAAACACGGATCCGACGAATGCAAGAGCACATCCGACGTTTGAAGCAGGATATCAAGACATACTCGAAGGAGAAGGCCGACATCGAACAAGCCATTCGTCAGGACCAAGATGAACTTGAGGCGTTGCAAGACACACTGGAGCAGCAAAAGGCTGATCTCGCAGACAAGAACCAAAAAGTGAGCGAGGCAAGGACCGAGCTGCAAAAACGGAGCAAGGATATTGAGGCACGACAGCGTGACATCAACACTTTAGAAACAACAGTGCAAAAGAACAGTGCCAGCAAGTCTGCACTACTGCGGAGATGTCGGCTTGAACAAATTCAGATCCCCTTGGTTGAAGGTACATTGGACAATCTTCCGAACGAGGACGATCTGCTTCGACAGGATCCTGATGCAATGGATGTCGATGATGACGAGGAGGACATGATGGACATTGCCCTCGACGACCATGGCATCGCCATCAATTTCGAGGGCTTGGACAATGACCTGAAGGAGGTAATATCCCAAGTTCCTTTCGGTCAAGTGCTAGTCGCAAAGAGTACATTACTAACTTTGGTAGTCTGATGGCCCTGGAGTCGAGGAAAAGTTGACGGAAAGAATATCTCTGCTAGCCTCGGAACTCGAAAAGTTGAACCCGAATATGCGAGCCATGGAACGCCTTGAAAGCGTCGAATCAAGGTTAAAACAGACAGACCAGGAGTATGAAGACTCCAAGACGACCGCACAGGCCGCGAAGGACGCATTTGCCAAGATCAAACAGAAGCGATACGACCGTTTCAACAAGGCTTTCACTCACATCCAAGAGCAAATATCTCACGTATACAAGGATCTCACACGATCTGAGGCGTATCCGTTAGGTGGGCAGGCGTATCTCGATATTGAAGAGGACACAGACATGCCTTACCTCTCCGGTATCAAGTACCATGCCATGCCACCACTGAAGCGCTTCAGAGATATGGAACATTTGTCTGGCGGAGAAAAGACCATGGCTGCGCTGGCATTGCTCTTCGCCATTCATAGCTACCAGCCAAGTCCTTTCTTTGTATTGGACGAGGTAGATGCTGCACTTGACAATGCCAATGTCGACAAAATTAAGAAGTATATCCGCGAACACGCCGGGCCTGGAATGCAGTTTATAGTTATCAGCCTGAAGACGGGACTTTTCCAAGATTCAGAAAGTCTAGTTGGCGTATATCGAGACCAGGAAGTGAATAGTTCAAGAACTTTGACCTTGGATGTGAGTCAAGTTTTCCTAGGCACTACCTTGCATGTACTAATATCGTGTTCCTAGCTGAGAAAGTATGCCTGATGATTTCAATCCCTGGCTCAGGAACCTACTTTGAGGACTCGAGGTCAATGAAGCGTAGGAGACCGGATATTTGGGCCCAATAAGAAATGTGGTTTTTTGATTGGTTCTTTAGGCTAGAAGCCCGGGGAGTTACTGCTACATTAGGGCATGCGAAATATATGCTACGAGCTTGATGACGAACAAGATGGATCAAACTGATAGTCGAGTTTGAGTGGACGGATATGTTGTATATATAAGGCCAGATGCAAATTTAATAGTTTCCACCATTTCCAAAGCAATTTGCGCCTTGCGACGGTTATCTTAAGGGCCCTGCGTAATGTGGCCTCTTAAGACTCTAACTGACTGCCTAGCTAGGTAGATATCGACTAGGTTGCCTCACGTTGTCGGAACTCATCAGCTGGCACCTGAGACCTGCTATGACCGGAGGCAAAGATGGCACCCCTTGGGTGCGGGATGATGATGATAATGGATTGGTCTTCGTCTTTGAGGGACCAGTCTCCACACGGGAGCATGAGACGTGCTAGGCTTAGAATGAACTTCGCTGGTAGAAGGCTGTGCACGGACCACTGTAAATGGAAAGAAATTTGACGCTAGCCCAAGCTACTTAAGTACTTAAGTACCTGGGTAGGTACCTAGTACCTACCTAGGTACCTAGGTAGTTACTACTACCACAGTGTAGCAGGGGAGCATACTAAAACTTTCAACCACAAGCACAGGGAGGTATATCCTATCTATTTTCCGACGTCGCATCTTGTTTGTTTTTTTGTTTGTATGTACGTGAATCACTATTCAAGGTGACCCTTGGATTCGTACTATCACCTAAACAAACACCGAGGCCCTTGGTCTGCGCGGCGCGCCATTGATGGTTCGAAGTGGCGCGCTTCGTGGCATCGCCGAACCTTGCGCTCGAAATGGTGCTATAGAGACCTAGAGATGCTGAACTTCACGACACCATCCCGCATACATCTCCCGCGCCACTCGACCTAGGCGTAGCCTTTCCTCTCTGCGTATCTCCTTTAGCTACCAGAACCTGTGTCTACACTCAAGTGGTGATGGGGCAGTAGCGACATCTTCCGCGGAAGACACCGGAAAGACGCTGGTCAGTGATTTAAAAGATACCGACACGATACCGATAAGCCAACCGTCGAAATGGATCTCGCCGTTACTCTCATAAAGTCCGTGTTGAGAGCTTTCTATCCGACACGCGACATATTGGTCATGGATGCCCTCATTCTTCACGAAGCGTATGACATTTCCACCAGGACCCTCTGCAGGAAATGCAGCTGCTAATGATGGACTGTTTACTTGCTCAATAGCCTCCGCGATGACGATCTGGCATATCTCATGGCTATAAACACGAAAGATCTGCATAAGATATGCGGTAAATTACGAGAAGATCGCTTCTTAACAGTGTGCGTCTTTCATGTACCTAGTTAGCCAACGACTGAGGTTACCTTCTGCTCTTTACTTTGTTTTATTGATTGACCGACCCAGACACACAAGATCCGAGCTGCGCGACGGCAACCCTCGGCCAAGTAACCGCACATGGTATTATATCAACTATCGACATACGATCGATGCGATCAAGTGGCGAGTATACACGATCGACAAAGAAGTTCAAGGGGCGCCAGTGCCAGCGAATGAGAAGAAGGAATATTTTTGCAGCTTTTGCAAGGCCGAGTGGACTGCTATGGAAGTTCTTGACAGTGTTGGGCCAAATGGCTTCTTATGTCATCGATGCCACCATACTCTCACTTTCGAGGCGGACCGAACTTCCACTGGGCATGAGCAGTCCACTCGATTAAATGATCAATTCAAATTTATAAGCGAGATTTTGCCGAAGATCGACGCAGTTCATATTCCCGAATGCGACTTTGACCGAGCTTTGGCCAAGGCCCGACCTGTCGTTCGTGATGCTACACATCAGCGGGCAGCTACCATTGCGGTCGAGAGTGGTCCAAACCGTCCTATGGCTGTCAAAGGACTCACCAATACTGGCCCTCAATCTATCGCAGTAAATATTTCAACGTCAGATGGTCCATCCGCTGCAGAGAAGGAAGCCGAAAAGGCCCGAAAGGAAAAGATTGCCCAGCAGAATGCGCTCCCCTCGTGGATGTCGAATAGTACTGTTACTGGCGAATCCTTCTCCGGAACACTTAGCGACGGGCTGATTTCGCTCAAACAGGATGACGAAAACAACACCGCATCAAAAGGCAAGAAGGTGGACGCAAACACTTCTGCGAAAATTGATGATATATTCGAAAAGCTCAAGGCTGAGCAAGCTGCAGAGATGGCTAAAGGAGTCATACCTGGCGGGAATGACGAAGATTTTGACTCGGAAGAGGAAGATGGGGATGAAGACGAATTCGAAGACGTTCCTGCAACTGGAAATACATCCAGTCTAGGCACGCCAAGTACCGCCGCCGTCAAGCGTGAGGTTTCTACTATACTGTCACGAGATGGAGATAGTGCGGATGAAAGAGCAGCCAAGAAGGTCAAAGTCGAACAAGAAATTAAGAAAGAGTCTGAGGGGCCTGAAGGCGATGACGATACCGGGGATGAGGATGAGGACATGGAATTTGAAGATATTTGATCGGGGGCATGGATGTTCGGGGCTTCAAAGTTTAGAGCTTTCCGAAGCGAAAATTGGCTGGGTGGTCTTTTGATAGCGAACGGAATCAGTCCCAATGCTTTATACATTTTCCTTTTGTGTCCTTATTTCCTGACAGATGGCTTATCTATTGATTTACAACCTGGGCCAAACTAGGGATATCAAGTACTTAGGCGCTGTAGGTATGTCTTTAAGGTTGTCGTCTCTGATGACAGGATCGTGTATATTCCGTCTCTACGGCGAGAGGTTGGGGGGCGCGGGGTGCGAATATATGGAGCCCACCAGATGAGAAGCATAGCTCGTCTTGAGCGTTCGTTTGACAAGGAGGTTCAAGCATTCATATTAAATAAAGGTGACGCCACGGAAGTCCAGGCCGCCGCCGCCACCACCACGTCTCCCAGCACGACATCCGAACATTGAAGGTGCATGCAGCCGTACCCCTACCGCCCGGTGCGGTTCTTTAGCACTTACTTCCTCAGTTCAGGCTTCCAAACGTTCAAGAACAGAATACGGAGTAGGACAACCCGTAATTATCTAACGAGGCGTGTGGTGAAAGCGCGCGCGTCACAGACAAGACATAGCCGGCACCCCCTCCATGCTTTGTAATGGCCAGCAATTTGGGATTTCCACGCATTTACCTGCTACCTAGTCATCTCGAGCCGTCGCAGCTTCACTATTTCGAGGAAGCAGTGCCGTCCATCACCTACGACATCAATGAAGCGGATCTTGTGCTAGGTAAAATATCGAAACGAGAGCGCGCCGAATTCGAATTAAGGCGGCATAATTTGAGGATTCAACCAGACTCAGTCTCAGGCGGAGATTTCCATTCTACCGCGCGCGACATTGCACTTGTAAGGCGCGAAGCTGTGGAAGAGCAGCCCAGCTCGAAACGTCGAAAAGAAGGAGACGCCCAACATCCAGATTATCGAACAGCGGAGAATAGTAGGGTTCAGGTTCTCAAATTGTCATGGTTGACCGATTGTCTTGCCCAAGGCAGGCTTCTTCCAGTTGACAATTACCTCTTGTATGGAGGCTTCAAAATCTCGTCACACGTCGGCTCTGGCGGACAGCAACCTGAGACGCAGAATATCTCCACTGGTGCAATTCTTCGCCGTGCCGCCGAGGACCATGCAGTGAATACCGCAAATCGGGCGGAGTCGTCATCTTTGCCTTTCAACCTTCATGATCCACGCCATAGTAGACACCCGCCACCCCCATTGCAACGACAGACGACCTCTGAAAATGACACCAGGCTTCCCGAGATTCCAGAATTCCTTCACACAACATATTCCTGCCAGCGGCCAACGCCTTTGCATCCTCCAAACGAAAAGTTTATCCTGGAGCTCAAAAAAATCCGAACCCTCAGACTTCTCCAGGGCAACCAGATCGGGGTACGGGCATACTCGACATCGATTGCCGCGTTATCAGCATATCCGCATGTGATCCAAAGTTCCCATGGCAAGTAATATGATGCCTTGAAGAGGCAATGTAATCCACTACATTATGCCTGATTTTATCGGAAAGAGGCTAATCGAAATGGACTTTGTAATAGACATTGAGCGGTTGCCAGGCTGCAGCACTAAGATTGCTGAGTTGTACCAAGAATGGTTGAAAGATGGTGAAACCAAAGAGACGGCAGCAGCAGCATCAGACGCAAAGATGTCTACCTTGATGCTGTTTTACGACATATGGGGTGTAGGCGATACGACGGCTAGGGAATTCTATAACAAAGGTAAGATTGTGACCAGTTATCCGCAATTTATATGCAGCAATAATCAAATGTTGACTTTGTAATCTTCAAAATGAAAAGGATGGAAGGATCTGGACGATCTCGTAGAATACGGCTGGTCGTCTCTCACTCGGGTCCAGCAAATAGGGGTAAAATTCTATGACGAGTTTCAACAGATGATCCCCCGACAAGAAGTTGAAGAAATCGCAAGTCTAGTCCTTCAACACGCGCGCAAGATCGAGGCTGGTTTCCAAATGGCCATTGTGGGAGGCTATAGACGAGGGAAAAAGGAAAGCGGTGACGTGGACGTCATTCTAAGTCATCGAGACGAATCACAAACCATGAATATGATAAATGACCTCGTCGTCAGTCTTGAGCAAGCCCATCTCATAACGCATACACTCAGTTTATGGACCAAGAATAGTGAACGAGGCCAGCTCCCGCTTGCCTGGCGAGGGGAGGGCGCCAGGCGCGGATCTGGATTTGACACGCTTGATAAAGCCATGGTCGTGTGGCAAGATAAGAAAAAAGCAGGAGATGATGCACCGCATCGAAGAGTGGACATCATTATCAGCCCGTGGAAAACTGTTGGGTGTGCTTTGCTGGGATGGAGCGGCGGCACAACATTTGAACGAGATCTTCGACGATATTGCAAACAAGAAAAGGGCCTGAAGTTTGACAGCAGCGGGATTCGCCGTCGCTCCGACGGGACATGGGTGGACTTTGAAAGCCATTATACCGCGTCGGACGAGGGCCCCGGCCATGACGGACGTTGTCCACAACTGGCACCGGATATGGATACGGCTGAGAGGCGGGTTTTTGAAGGGTTGGGCTTAACTTGGCGAGATCCAACAGAAAGATGCACAGGGTGAATGAAGGAACGAGTGGATAAATACAAGTCTCTTCAGTATATATGTGTGGAGAGGCGAAATACGACCTCGGGTGCTGTCCTTGTCCCTGAATTGATCGTTTGTGCGAGGTGGCCAACCAGGCGGTTTGGCCAACTTGGAACCATGGAACCGCCGCAACATCTATGGACAAGCTCAATTCGTAGCTCGAAGGAGAAATTATGGTGCTGGATCGCGATACGTGTCCTTACGCACTGGCTCTGAACGAAGAGTTAGATGAGACAACGGGAAATTCCATGCACGTCTCCGCTCGCCGGCGAGATTTAAACCACCGAGTCCGAAGCAAGACTAAGTACCTTGGAAGGTAGGCCTAGGGATGCCAGTGTTAACGACGTTTAAATTTCAATCATCAGTTTCTCAAGCTCGCTCTCTCCCTCCCTCTTTAGCGGCTCACGCTGACTGCACGACTTTTAGGCATACTTACTTAAGTAAGTAATTGACCTTTTTCTATCCACCCATCGAGGTCAGCACCTGCCCCAGGCTAGATATTGGTTATAAGACCGTGTCCGATTTCTGGTTGGTAGCAGCACGGCCCCCTCCGGAGCTTTCAGTTCAGGGCAGTGAGCGTCGGTGCCGTCAACATTGCTCCTACTATTTGAATGCAGGAACACGACAGGGCACCTGGGCCCTTTGTGCCGATGGCCCGGATAGTTTCAACGTTGCCAAGGCCGGTGTGCCGACTCGCCAGACTCCATGTCTTGTCGATCAAACGCCAGGCCCTGCACGGCGCTATGCGATCCCCCGCCGAGCAACCTTGACTTAGCTTGTCAGTTCCAGGCAGCTGGCTAGCTGCGTAGTCATCACAGCCATCAATCGAGGAAGGCGACGGGATAGCGAGGAGTCTTTCCCTACTCCGTGCTTACAGTGGATGTTTTATTGATAGGCCAGGCACGTAATATTACGCCAATGGTGCTCGACCTGTGGTCTGATACTTTGGCTACCAGACTTGGCAAGCCTGCGCATGGTCCGAGCCCGCAATGCCGCCACCCCGCCGCTGTAGAGCCGGCAACCAACATTGAAGCACCAAGTCTGTTCCGACACATATGCAGCCTCTGTCAATTATTGACATTTACAATCAATCTCCGAAATAACTAAATCACAGAGCCCTCCATGTATAGTCCGCTTGCGCGCCCATAAAGCCCACATCACCACCCGCTTTCGTTCTGACTCGGCTCCCTCCCTAAGTACGGCAATACAGCCCCGAGATACTCTGTTTACTCTAGGTTGCAAGCGCATGCAAGAAACATTCACAGACACAAACATATTGAAGTAATAGACTCAAGTTGACATTACAAGAAAAATGACCTTCATTCTCGAGCTCCCGAATCATTACAGGTCAGTTCTGAGCCTCCTGCTTATGTACCGTTACCTTACGTCGAGCAAATCGCTTGCAACTCTTGTCACTTCAAAGACACTGTGCAATAGCCCAGATTTAGTCACGCTGGAGGCACATAAACACTAGTGCTAACGTCATGTCTGTCGAGTCGCGGTACACAGCTTGGTGCTTGCTGTCGCCAGCAGTACCTTCTTTGTCAACACTTTCCATATGCTGCGAACCTCCCAGCTTCGCAAGGCTAGTGGTGTTGTGTACCCCAACTCATATGCCTCGGCGGAACGGGCAGAAAAGGATGGCAAAGCTTATGCCTTTAATTGCGGTACATTTTGCCCCGAGCTCTCCCCAAGATCACTTCTTGATATCAGGCAATTGACTGGAGAACATAGCCCAGCGTGCTCACGCAAACTTTACCGAGAATCACACGTCATTCCTCGGCGCCCTCCTTATTAGTGGCCTGCGTTTTCCTATGGCAGCAGCTGCCGTAGGTGCTGCTTGGACCGTGTTTCGCATTCTGTATCTCTTCGGATATACCAGCCAGGCCGGCCCCCGGGGTCGAACAACGTAAGTGCATTTGTTCCCAATAGCTACAACTTCAGTCTTCCGTTGACCTTTTTTTTTTTTGCTGTTGGAGATGGTGCTAACATATTTATAGTGGTGCCCTGGGTTCTATCTTGGCAGATCTTATTCTGAAGTTCATGGCTGCTTACACGTCTGCTAAGCTCGTGTTTGGAAACTGAGCCAGGAGACTATTCCTCATCGTACAACGACGCTTGGGGGGAAAAATGGCGGGATCTACTGTTTGAATAGTAGACGCATATATGCCAAGGAAGACAGCACAAGGAATCGGACGCATCTGACGCTTGTGATGTAGTAGCAGGGCGTGTTGATGTGGATGTTTAAACTTCGCCGTTCGTCAACGGCGGAGCCGTCGACGCTTGAGCTCCTGACTGATTTGCACATCGTCGTACGCAGGCGATTCCAATTGATCGCCGCGACTCGTCTCTTCTAAAAGCCGTTCGATTCCATTGTTTCCTAAAAGATAGTCGCCGTAGTACTTCATAGCACTAAAGACTTCTTCTCCACTGGGGACGATATATTCTTTGGGCAGAAGGAAACCGTAGGTGCCAGTATCTTGGAGTTTGACCTGGTAGCTGAAATGCGCGCCCATCTCGTGGTAAAACCAGTCAATTGCAGACCCGCCTCCTGATTCAACACGCGGCGTGAACTGGTCTTGTCGTGCTGTAGCACCTTCGCAAGCCGAGGTGACAGAATACGACTCCCCATCTGCCAAGCGGATAGCCTTTGCAATTCCAGCCGCAAGCTCCTCCAAGTTCTCAAGGTTCGGAGGCATAGCCTGACAGGAAAATGTGTAAGGGAAGAGAATCTGTTGGGAGTAAGAATGCAGGTCTACGAGGCCCACAAACTTAACATTGTTAAGAGTTTTGTTTCGAGCCCAAGTTGCTAACCTCATTGCTTCCACAGCCTGAAAAGGCTGTTCCCCTCCATAACTCTCCGAGCATGGGTCAGCTTGGGCTTGAGTGCCATCCCATCCATATCCGAACGCATGGTCCAGGTCAAGACCACGACAGTACCGAATATTTGTTTGTTGTCGTGATTTACGCCACAGGCGGTCCACCTGCCAGGAGTAATCCACGCCGTCAGGATTGAGCACAGGTACAAACACCATGTCGAATTCGTGAAGAAGTTTTGTTATCATTCGCTCTTTTCCAAAGGATGTGATGAAAGACCACGCCACATAATTTACGGTGCTGGTTGAGATCCACTCTCTGGCGTGAAGACCACCGGTGACAACGATCGTCTTTCGCGGCTTCGTTGGGTCAATAGTTGAGGACAGCCCAACACGTAGAGCTGATATTTCTCTTCCTTCAAAGGACTTCCCTATGGAAAAGTACTCGACATATGAAGGGAACATTGCCTCAAGCAGTCGCATCCAACGAACAATGACAGGCAATGGTTGGTAATCTTGGAAAAAAAGGTTGCCGTTTGCTTCTGAAAGTGGCGATGTTGAGACTGAGAGTGCTTCACCAGCCTCAACTGTTGGCTTTTGATGGTAGGATGGCATCGAGTTATAGACAGCGGAGGCGAGATCGGATATCAGGGTGGATTGAGCAACTTGAAGCGAAGGCGGGAGAAGACTGAGGAGAGGAGACACTTCATCGCGGTGCATACGAATATCGACGAATTCATCCGTGAATGCCCAAATATCTAGAAAAAGTCGGGCTGCCGCCTGAGCAAGGGCGATCTCCTCTTCAGGTGTGGTGACATTGAAGCGCAAGACCAGCTCGTTGGTGTATCTGGCCCGCAGACTGAATGGAACGGCATGTTGGTCGGCATTTTTCGTAGGATGACGGCCGAAAAGGAGTTCGACAGCGCTGTCGCGAAGTTTGGTCAAGAGTGGAAACAGGTGGGTGTTGCGGTTGCCAGTATTGGAAGGGCGTTGAGGATGAAGGCCTGCTGCAAAGCCTAGGCCGGGATGCTGAACGACCAGCAGTAGCCCAGAGGTCACAAGGCTGGCGAGTCCAGTTCTCATCTTTGTCTTCTCCTATTATCTTCTGCTCTTTTCTTTCTTCTTATTCCCAGGTCGCTTCGGATCGTATGTGGGCGGCACAACGGCAGAATTTGTCGGCTGCCGCTCAGGCACGAGCCGAAGGTGTGGTGGTGATTGCAAGTGAATGTCTCTTGCAAACTCGGGCGGCCTGATTCGTGGGGAGTTGCCCAGCACTGGAGCTAGCCAGCAGTCTCCAGACCCCAGGTAGCAATTTCATACATGTATGGTTCGTGGTCTTTACTCCGTACCTGGCCGGTACTTACAGATATATGTCGACAACCGCAGGTAGGCATGTATTTGAACACGGAGTATGTGGGTGCTTGGTCCTCAACTTCGAGGCGGATGGAGCAGTACTAGACACTAGTGTGTAGTAGTACACCGCATGTGCAGTCGGCAGACACTCACTGGATCGTGGATGAAGACCATGGGTCGTGGAAAGATGGGTCTAAATTCTAAGCGTCACCTATCACTTTTATGCTTTTCATGGTTTGCGCAACTTCAAGCGTGGATCACAAAACCTGGCGCTGGGAATTATGAAAGCTTGAAAAAAATTCACGAACTGCCCTGGCCGAGCCCCAAGTTGGACCTTTTGCATCAGGTATATAGATGCTACAACGTAAGTGGCAGGACGCCTGCGCGCAGCAAGGCGTTTAGGTACTTACCTACCAAGTAGGTACCTACTTTAGTAGGTAGGTAGGTTAGGTATATACTACTTCTAATTGAGCATTAGGCTTGTTTGACTGTGCAATCCCAGGCTTAAATGACAAGATATGATTTCTATCGAGTTGCATAGACTCTTGGTTTATAGAAGTGAAGTTTTGAAACTCTGGGCTTGTTCTGCCGAACCCCTTGACCACTTCTTATCGAACGGAAATCTTCGGGACCGACAATACCGATTTAGGATGAACACTGTCGTACAAATCAAGGACCTACCCAGCAGCCGAGCCTACTAAGTAGTATGCAGGTGCAAGGTAAAGTCAGGTAAGCAGGGCTTGCCTTCAAATGTTCTTCCCAACATTGCGCGGTCTTCGAAAACACTGGTCGGATACTTCTAGAAGTAGGTCCCTAGGTACCTGCCTGCTTAAGCAGCTGGTCCTTGGTACTTACACTACTAAGTTATCTGGCTGCTGCAGATGAATTGCCACGCGTCACATCAGCGAAACCAAACAAAAGCACTACACAAATTAATACATGCCTCGGAGCTCCGTACCGATGGAATCGCGCCCATGACGGTGAGAGATTCTAACTAAATGCTCACTAAATAACTAGGTGGTTTCTTAAGTACCTCGGCAGTAAGTTAAGGCGTGCAGACGCCTAGGTGTCACTTCAGCCAGTATAGACCAGAGCATTCATACCCTGTCATCAGGGGAATGATCGCCTAGAATGAAGCGTTAGAAATCGTTGAGATTTGTATGACGGGTCGTGTTCTTCAGGCTTTGGCAGTTAGCAGAGGACTCCAATGTCGGCTGGCTCGCGCAGAGTTGACACCATTCATCTGGTCGCCGTGACACCACAACTTAACAGTGGAGCAAGAAGATGGGCGGGCCATTGATCGCTCAGTCCAGGGCCTGGTCAAGTGTCGCGTCCATGTAGGGGCCAGGTACCTGGGTACTTACAACTAGTACCAAGTGCTGGTGCTAACCGGCTTTGGAGAGCTGAGCCTCTAAATTCCATTTTTGACATGTAGCCCCTTGCTCGGAAGCCACAACGTAAACTGTTCTGGATTTGCGCCACAACCATCATCAATGAGCCTTGAAGCATTGCGTCGACAACCATTCTCCCAAAACTATCACCATACATTCGCTTGACGAGGCTACGCTCATGGACTGATCAAATCTGTCTCAGAGGCCGTGTTCAAAATAGCGACAACTTGACGCAAATGGGCTTCAACTAGATTCCTAGGTTGAGGAGAGTTGGTTCCTCCTCCCAAGGTAAGCTGCGACGGAAGATCCCCATACGATCCTAACTCTTTCTGGCGGTTATCCCAATGTCAACAGTGCCAATAGTTCAAGGCCTTCCAAGGCCAGCCTCACACTCGAGCGGCCTTGCGTCGCAGAGTAACATGCGAGTCGACTGTCGCGATGCCTTTTCTTCGTCGGCGAGGTAACATGGCTAGTGAGACGGATATCCGACGCCATGCAACCTTCAACGTGCCTCGGCCATCCAACGACGATGGCGGCGACGACGATTATGAAGCTGCACCCTCTTCCTCGTCAGCAGCACAGCCCGTCGTTGCGGGAGACTCTTACTCATTGTCTCAGCCGGATACTCACCAATCCGAGCCGCCCGAGCACAGTCCTGAGCCACCCACGTCCGAGTCTGAACGACAAAACAAACGCCGCCCGTTTTCCATCCTGCGATATCGAAACGCCTCCGATTCTCAGTTGTCTTTAAGAGCCAAGCAACAGGCTGAAGCACCGCCTCCTGTTCCACGGCGTACGTCCTCGCTGAGCGTACTACTCACCCCGAAGAGTCAATTGCTTCTAACAGAGTGTCTTAGCACCCGCCATCATTACAACTGCTCCTACCAACGATATCGCAGGCCCGAAAAAAGTGGCATCACGTATGAGTTTGGCCGCAAAGTTTCGCCGGTCCAATGATATTGCCAGGAGCGGCAGACGTGATGCCTCCATAGACACCATGCACAGGGGAAATCACTTGGCTGATGGTCGAGATCTTGCGTCTAGCCGGGCGTCGGATGAGCCAGTATATCGTCGGCCATCAACTCAGGCGACAGCATTGCCCAATGGTACCTCCCTTAATGCATTGGACAATCGTCAATCAGAATCTTCTAGATCTGATGCCAGCTCTGGCGATCACGTCTCCCGTTCAAGTCCGACCACAACCCCCAAGAAGCCTCCCTCTAGCACGCCATTTTTCAAACTTCGCAAATCCAAGAAGCCTCCAGAACCTTTGTTCCCTGTAGCTCACCTCCAACAAAAGAATATAGTCAAGGGCGAGAATCTATCGTCAGCCTCTCTTGGCACTGGCGTCACACCTCGCCCAGTGTCATCGCAGAGCGCCACGACCCCTCGAGCTTCCAACGGCGATGGAGATGAAATCCATATAACCCAGAGTTCTGCTGCTTCTGCTTTGTTTGTCCGGGGAAGTGGGCAACATTCCGGTCAATCATCCCCTACGCGAACAAATCTACTCAGGGGTCGGTCCTCTACCATGAGTTCAATGGGTAGAGACTCCACCGATGACCACCTGTTACCTCCAACTACCCGTACATCGACATCTATTGGCCGTAAGAGCTTCGGCGACTTGTTTGGGCTCGGTCGTATCAGACAAAATTCTGAACTCAGTCGCCAAGGAACACTGACACCCGCCACCCCTGGCTCAATAACCTCCAAGAGCAACTCATTGCAATTGCCAAGAGATTCGGTCATCCTGCCAGAACGCCAAGGCAATGAGTCCCCTGCGAAGTATCTGGCTCGTCTGGAAGGTGTGGTAAGCCGAGGGGTCATTGCATCTGCCTTGTCAAAGGGAGCTGATCCATTTTCTGTTGCCGTGCTCCGAAGTTACATGAGGAGCTTTAGTTTCTTCGGGGATCCTATGGATATGGCTATTAGAAAGTTGCTGATGGAGGCCGAGCTACCCAAGGAGACTCAGCAAATTGATCGATGCTTGCAGGCGTTTGCTAACCGCTATCACGAATGCAATCCCGGTATCTACTCATCTCCAGACCAAGCTTACTTTATAGCATTCTCACTTCTTATATTACACACGGATGTATTCAATAAGAACAACAAGCACAAAATGCAAAAGTCGGATTATTTGAAGAACACGCGGGGAGAGGGTATATTTGATGATATCCTCGAGTGCTTCTACGATAATATTTCATACACTCCTTTCATTCACGTTGAGGATGACCTGGACTTGACGAACGACCGCATGCAAAACAACAAGTCCAAAAAGAAGTTGCTTTCTGGGAATGGCGCTGACCCGGCAAAGCGCGCTGCAAAGGAACCCATTGACCCCTATACGCTCATTCTTGACGGCAATTTAGATGCGTTGCGGCCAAATTTGAAGGAGGCCATGCACTTGGATGATCATTATAATTATTTAGGGACTGCGCCTTCCTTTAATCTGAAGGACTTGCAAAACACCTTTTTTAAAACCGGGGTCCTCCAGATCGTGTCACCTAGATCACGGCCAGACGCATTCATGTCGGAAAAGACGGCCACAAACCCCAATGATGCTCATCCGGGAATCGTGGATATCAAAGTCACCAAAGTTGGGTTGTTGTGGCGGAAGGATGCCAAAAAGAGGAAGACACGATCACCGTGGCAAGAATGGGGCGCGATTTTGACTGGAGCCCAATTGTATTTTTTCCGAAATACAAGCTGGGTGAAGAATCTAATTCATCAATATGAGGGCCATCTCAAAGGTGGGCATGACGGTATACCAATTATATTCAAGCCTCCGCTTGAAGAGTTCAAACCAGATGCATTGATGTCTACACATGCCGCTGTGGCGCTCGTCGACACTACATACAAGAAACATAAAAACGCATTCTTATATGTTCGACAAGGTGGCTTAGATGAGGTGCTTTTGGCAGACAGCGAGGAAGAACGCAATGACTGGCTGGCCAAGCTCAACTACGCTGCTGCGTTCAGGACGTCGGGAATTCGGATGCGTGGTGTGGTGGGAGCCAACTTTGACGGTCAAGGTCGCCGGGGCATGCGTCGTTTGGACAGCTCTGACGCGACACAACTAATACAAACTCCCACTGGTCCTGTTTCAATCGCACGGGGCTACATTGATCATAAAATGGCCGAAGATATACAGACGGCAAGACGCGATGGCATGCAACAAAAGATTTGCGAGGCTGATAAGAAAGTTGAAGAAGCTCAGAAATTGTTGGAGGAACAGTTGAGGAATGCAAGGCACCTCCAGATTCTAGCACCAATCCAGCCACGAACAAGGGAGCAGCTCTTGCTGGCCGCAGCCCGCATGTCTGCACAGCTGAGGTGGACTCGTATGGAGATTTGGCGGGAAAAATGTCACCGGGACATTCTCGTTCAAGACCTTGCAGATGACGAAGTCCCGTTGCTACAATCTGCTTTGCAGTCAGATTCACAGAGTGTTCCATCCATGCCACAGCCCCCATTGACTCGGCTGGAGTCGAAATCTAAACGTCAAACCGTTGACGAAAAAAGCCCCCAGACGCCCACAGAAAACTCATTATCTCAGATTCCGAGTACTGTCAGTACCGGCAAAGTCATCGACTCTCCGACCAAAACGAGCGTCCCCCAGACGCCTCCACAATCTGCCGGTAAGGAGTCCTGGCATCCGAAATCTGACGCGAAAAGTATGAGGCAAGGATCTATCTCAAGCATTGCCGTAGCTGCAGCACAGCCCTCAACCCCAACACCTCACGCCAAAGCCTTTCAGGATGAGGACATCGCCAGCTCGTCAAGAACGTCAGATACTGGCCAAGATGATGTGGATGCCGACGAACGGGACTTCTTGAAGCAAGCCGGGCTGTGGGAGGCAAAATCAAGACGTGCCTCTTTAGAAAGGACACCCATGTCTACAGTTACAGAAGGCACTGAGTACTCGGTTACGACAGATCGAGATAAATTAGAAAGAAGCAAGATTAGAAGAAGCTTGCAGCGGACTCTTAGGGAGAGTGCAGGTCACCTTTCACATCATCGCAGCAAGAGGGGCAGAGACACAGGTCCGCCAGTTGTTGGTTCTGTGGATGATGGGACCCGGGAAACGACCCTGTCCCGTGGAACTGGTAGCTTTGTTGTTCACGGTAAAAAGGCCTCAGTGATCAATCTGGGCACAGAGCTGCAGACATTGTCTCAAGAAGACAAGATTATGTCACGGAAACAACACCAGTCATTGCAGCAAGACCAGCAAGACCAACCAGCTACCCCTTTACTGGGCAGTGACAGCCTTGATGACGATTTCCACTCTGCACTCGAAACACCATCCGAGTCGAACGGCACAAGTAGCAGAAGGAACTCGGTCGCTAGTACAAGCACTGCCACAGCTCGTAGTTTTAGAGATCTTCACAGGAAATATTCATCAGCACAAGCAGCTAGGAGCGTTTCCGGTGGAAGGCTTGCAATCCCATCGGATGGTGAAAGTGAAGTCGGCCCTAGCATCCGCGACGGCAGAAAATCACCCCAAATGGCATCAGGAACGCGACTAGAGGACCTGGAGGCAGGTGCATGTTCACAAGTGAGTGAAAGTGTGACCGAGGACAAGAAGCTGGATGGAGAAGTTTGTGAGAGTGATGAGTCGTGTAGTAATGACGAAGACACACGACTTGAGCCTGAAACCCTAACAACTCAACCGATACAGGTTGTGAGAGTCTAATTGAGAGAGTTTCTGATTTCGATTAGAAGAGAGGATGATTAGCTGCAATTTACATATGAGTGTTTATACTGGCGTTGGGATTTCGCAAGCTCTGCAAAACGATCAAGGGAGCGACTGGGAGAATTCAGGGTATGATAAAGGCAGCAATATGCAGCGCTTCAAATACAACCGTGATATGGCGTTCCCGCTTGCGATCTTGTGTTCTTGCTGGTTCCTTCTATACTGGGAACAATGCTCTGCAATTTTCATCCAGACAGGACGTAAGGGACACAGCCTCACAATTGTGGTGAGGATACTGCAATGTGTTTGCATCTATACAATCTGACGACACGGACAATATCCTCAGACTCAGGTGGAGAGACTGGAGAGACTGAACACCCATCCAGACTAGGGGAAGGGGGCGCACGATTGAAAGCATGTACATTTCGCTCCGAGGTCGTGACCAGGTTGCATTATTGGAAGCAAGCAAGAAAATGCCTTGTATCATTGTAGCATGACCCCTAAGGCCCACTGAGATTTGTGCAGTATTGCAAATAATGCCTCCCGATAGCCTACTTAATGTTTTGATGCCGTATCCGGCCAGGTCATCTCCCATCCCGGACTCCTTGAGACCGTACACCGTAGGCTACAGTCAGGCTTCACAGCCACCATCAGGCTTATTTCTTGCCCTTCTTCTTCTTCTTGGATGAGCTTGAGGCCGACGCCTTTTCTACCTTGACACCGCCACCGCCCACAAGACCAAGGGTTTCCTCCTCCTTTACCACACCACCCTGTGTAGACTCAGCAACTTTCTTCCGTCCCTTCTTACCCTTTGGCCGATAAGTTGATCTATCACGCAATGGAAGCCACCTTTCAGGATCAGGGGTTTGACCCTCAACAAAGTTCTTCGGCAGCCTTATCCTCTTTCTTCTCTGGCTTGGGCGCTCACTGCTTGGAGCGGTGGGGGACCGTCTCTTCCTGCTTGCTGCTGAGGCTTCGACGGTAGAAGCCACTCCAGAGTCTATAAGACTTTCTACATCAATGCCACTGACAAGGCTTTCCACGGAAGGAAGTTGCGCAATGTGTTGTTCCACCGCGCTAACGTCAGAAGCAGCTACCGCTGCGACCAACCCAGCAGAAGTAATAGGTGGCGCTTGTTTTTCATTATGTAGCTTCGTAAAGGCAACCCGTGCCAGGTTCAATTCATTGCGGCTAGAGGAGGACGCAAGTGCAATGCCAGCCTCTTCGAGAAGGGAAACAACCGAAGTGGTTGGGCGCTCGCGCCAGAACTCCGCCGCCCTCACAAGCTCGGCCCTGGCTGACGTCTCCCGTTTCTGGGTCTTCTTCAACGCTACTGCAAGCGCTACCAGCCCAGGGCTAAAACGGACCCGTTGGGATTGTTCATCCCCGGACCCTTCCAGTCGCGAGAAAAACGACATCAGAGTGTGTAGGGCGGCACCGAGCTTCTTCCGCTCCAAGTGAAGCTGCACTATGGTCAAGACAAGCCCCGTATCGTTGGGTCTTGCTTTGGAAAGACTAAGAAGGGATCGCAGAGCATCCTTCCGGGCCAAACCTTGCGTCTCCGCAGCAGCTCCAATGACGGACATGCCGTTTAAATCAGCATTGCAGGATGGCATTTGGTCTTTTGTTGTCGCCTTTTTCACCCTTTCTTTAACACCGTTGACTTTGTGTGCACGCAAATCAACGACAGATGCATTCCGGGCAAGAACATCAGATTGAAACTTGAACAGTTTAGCCTTACTGCTTGCTGACATCCAAGACGCAACCTCGCGTTCGACCAAGAAGGGATTCTCGGGCTTCTTTTCCAGCGCCCAGCGGTTGTTTTGAGTGATTATCTTGAAATCGGGTTCGGATTCCCTGTATATTGCGAACAAGGCCAGTTAGCATATCTGTCTGGTCTGGCAGGCTCCCACAATTGCAAATTTGGTCACGATTACTCACGCAGAGATGTCTATGGAAGAATATATATCCCTAGCACGGTCAAGATCTCCGATCTTGGCCAAAACTAAAGCCTGCTGGGCAAGAATAGGCTTGCGCTCTTCTTCTTTGTCCTCGTCTGTCAGCTCATCAGAAGCATCACAGAGGGCAAGGGCTCGCTGGAGAAGTTTCAGTGCCAGTTGCAACGATCCTCTGGCGATATTTGCGCATGCGGCATTGTAACACAGCTCAAAGGCCACCATGGTTTTTTCTGAATCCGGGACAATAGATGTGGAGATATCTTTCCACGCGGCTTGAGCTTGTGCTGCCTGGAGGTTGATGCTAAGATCATTGGCCTCTTCATCGGGATCAGAGGCAAGAAGTCGATTATATATGGACTGCGCCTCATCAAAGTTCTCGGCACGGTATGCAACTTGAGCCGCAAGATGGCTAAGGCTTCGTTTCTGAATGCCCATGGATGCAAGGACACTGGTTGCGTCGTCTAGTTTTCCCAACTTGTAAAGAGCATATGCCCTCTCAAGCACACAATTGGCTTCTAGCTTAATCCCACCCTCGGATATTGCCCGGCAAGCATCGCTAAATCTGTCCAGCTTCAACAGAGCGACAACTCTCGTGTTTTGTGCGAGCTCATCGTTTTTGTTGGCCTTGAGGGCCGCATTGGCAGCTTTGAGAATTTCATCGTGGTCGTCTATGGTGGCTCCGCGCAGCATAGCGCTGAGGGTAGTGGCGGGGTCTTGAGGCATGACTGTTATGGCAACAGAGGCATTTCCCAAGACAGAAAGGGAGTCGGTTGATCAAAGGGCTGGGAGCTGATGCAGATGACGATGGTTGAGGTTTTGAGCACGCTACTAAGGCGGAAGGAAAGTCGCCGACGGAAGGGCCTGTTGCCTCTATGCCAGGTGTGATGCTCGCAATAGACCCGTGGCTTCAAAGAAGGACACCCTGTGGGCGGGAAGGGTGCCTTTTCCGCGGTCGAGGCTGCGAAACGGAGTGAGGTCGACTGTCGACTGGTCGCGCTGCTGGCACAGCTGGAGATGGATAATTATCGAGTCTGGTCCACGGAGTACGTAGTAAATTGAATTTTGGGGTGCCGCGGGGGCTTTCGAGTCTTTGGGCAGGATGTGGGGCAGGCAGGTTACCTAGTGGGAGGTACTACGGAATATTCCCGACGTCAGAACTGCGCATATTAGATGTCCCTATTGCGGTGGTTGAAACCACCAGACTCAAGGACTCCAGCTCCCCAGGCCGCCGGTGCTCAAGATGAAGCCGCCAGCGTCGTTCGCTCCGCTTCAGGGGCTGCCAACACTTTTGCCCCAGAGAACAGAGCTAGAGAATCACTGCCCCAGACACAAACAACAGTAACAAGCATCAAGCTGTACGGGGTACTAGGAGCAATTGGTCGTGGTATCATCCGAGGACAGGAGGTTGTCTAGGGGGCTTTCAATAATCAGCAAGGGGGAGTCACTGAATCACCACACTGAGAAATTTTTGTTGCATATATTTAGCCCAAACGCCGTCCATCGGGCTTGGCTTGTCTCTATTTCACGATGTTTAACTTGAGCATGTATGTAGCCATCCTCACAGTTATCTAGGTAGAACAATTTGGAGTGACAGAAGTTACGTACATATAACACCCCATGCCACTTTTCAGATAAAGTATCTCCTTGTCCAAGGCTTAACGAGTGGAAGCTTTGGGCCGCTCTTCTGCGATGGGAGTCGCCTACCCGGGAGAAGGTCGGGGCCCATATCGTTTGCCATTCCCACTCAATTTGGGGCCTTTCACCATGGTCAAGCAAGCGGGGGTTTAGTATATCAAGCATTGAAAAAGTGTTTGCATTAGAGTAATCCTCTCGGTGCTCTGCTGTGCAGCTATGTGGATGTTGTGATACATCAGTGCCAGCCAGGCATCGTCGATAACTGATGGATTGATTGATGATTCTCATGCACAGCGTGTCAGGAGGCTAAAACCCACCGGGCCCCACGCCGCATCTGCCTGTGTCTCGCAGCTTCACTCCCAACTTCATTCCCAACGTTGAAGCGGCTAACAAAAGTGCCCACTGGTTCCAGGTCCACAGAGTACCAGACATCAATCAATCAAACCCGACATCAGTGTGGTGGCCATTCTGCACCAGACCTGCACCGGGCCTGCACGGGACCCTGCCTACGACAAACCAGAACGGATTGACGCTCCCACCACCCTCACTGCAGACAGCGTCACTATACCTGCGCCTGTGCCCACAGCCTCTCCAGGGCATCTTGCTGCATTGAATTAAATCGAGCCCATTGTTCAGTGACTCGTCTCTCTGACTAGGAAACCTTTTGCATCGTTTTCTTCTACAATGGATTTCGACATTGAGATGGGAGACGCTGCGCCGGTCACGCAAGACCTGCCAGCAGAGGAACTGCCGCTGGCCGATGATATTTTGGTATTGTCTACGTCTTCTTCCTTTTCTCTAGCCCACCCGCCACCTCTCTCCTGTGCCTGATCTTAACAACCTTTTAGGGAACGGCCGAACCGCAGGAGCCCGGAGAGCTGGTGGAGGACGAATCTGCTGCCAACCCGGATGAGAACGAACGCAAAACTTTGATTCCCAATAAGCTGCATGTTCGAGGTGTCGATACCTTACATACGGACGATATAAAAGCATACATCAAGAGTCATTTTGGGCCGGTGGACAAGATTGAGTGGATTGACGATAGTTCAGCAAACCTGGTGTTTGCTAACGAGCTCACAGCCCGAGATGCCATCATGGCGTTGAGCGCCATTGAGGTAGTCGACGTGACAGTTTTGCCGCCGGGAGAGACTCTGCCGGCGAAGCCGTTTGATGGGAAACCAGAAATTTCACTACACGTTCGCTTCGCTGTCAGTAGCGATAAGAAGCAGGCTGGAGCCGCACTGCGCAGCAGATACTATCTCCTACACCCGGAGCATGATCCCGAAGAACGGCGCCGGAGATACAAAGAAAACAGGCCAAGGTACAGAGAGAGAGATGACGATTATCGCAGAAATGCTGGCCGGCGAAGGCGCGACTCGGACGATGATGTCGAGACCTTCGAGGCCAGCATGTATGACGACATTCCTCGATCGAGTCGCTCGCGACCAGACTCGGCCCCAGAGGCCAATTCGAGATCGTACGCCGAGGAGAACCGTGGAAAAGAGCTATTTATGAACAAATCCGCCAGACGCGATAGGTCGGCTTCCCCCCGACGAGACCGCGACGGGGATGCTCAGATGGCTGAGGGGGAAGGCTCCTCGCACAGAAATAGAAGCCAGGCCAGATCTATCAAAAATCGTATAGTGGCCGATAATAGTAGCAAAGAGCTATTCCCAACCAGAGCTAGTGGACGAGGTGGCCAACTGGATCAACTTGAAGATTCTATTGGCTCTGCAAGGCTAGAAGATCAGGACCTTCCCAAGATCGTCGACATCTCTGACGCCCAATCTGGCAACTCTATCAACATTCGAGGTCTGGCCAACCAGAGAGTCGATGACAGGGCTGGGTTTTCCATACGAGGGGCTGCCACCACGAGTGCCCGGGAGCTGTTTCCCGACAAGCTGGGCACAAGCAATGCAGGCAAGGAGCTGCTGGATCCAGCGCGTTCAAAGCGAAGACAAAGGGCCGAGGACCTTTTCACCTAACAAGCATTAGAAAAGGAACTTTATGGCAGGGTCTGGGAACGAAACGGTGTGGTTGGAAAGAATATTTGACTCTCGGGAGAAGGAAAAGCCTGGCGTTCAAAGGCAATCACAGCATTGATGAGGCAGACAAATGGAGATAACTAACTATAACTGGCTATGACCAATATGCCATGACGCAATATGATACCATGGTTGGAGTTGAATGATACTTTTGTTCCTTTGTCCTCAGACACAGTCACCGCTTACCACCACCTCTCTGTCATTATTTGTGCTGGCGATATGTTCAATCCTGAATCACCAGAAGTCAGAGACGTAAACAGGGAATCTGTCATGGTTGGAGGCCCGCAAATGTAAAACAGGCTCGAAGACTGGTCCCCATTCCTCGGATCTGGGCACAGCTCAGCAGCCGATAATCTGCCCTCTTGAACTTCAACGTTGTTGTCTATGACACAGTGAGCTTTGCGGCACCTTTTGAAGCGTTGAAGGCTTTCGGGGCTGCCCGTCAAGTACATCTTGAACGTTCCCTTGACCCTGCCATCTGCAAATAACGCCGCTATACGCTGCACAAATAAGATACTCTCCAAGCCTCCCCGGTCCGGCAACTTGCTCGTATAGAAGACGGATACGTCAAGCTTGGAAAAGCCATCCGTCTCAGCAATGTAGCTTAACATGCTCATAAGGGGGTTGATGCCTACGCCACCCGCCACGAAAACAATCCTCTCAAAGTTCTCCAACTGAGGATGAGAGGGGGGAGGCAGAACAAAACTGCCCCCGATCCGGACATGCAAATGCGACCCGATGATTTTCTCCGCTGGCTGCCATAGCCATGCCGCGACCGCATTCTCCGGAGACTGCTGAACGGCGAGCTCGAGATAGGGCGCAACCAGACCATCGCACGAGGCTGCTGATGACGGGGCGCAAGTAATAGTGAAGCCACCTGCCCTGGCGATTCCAGGGACATACGTATCTAGCCATTGGCCCGGCGAGAACTATTGCGCGCCGATGATAACCAAGTCAGTCATGATGACAACGAGAACTCCAAGGATTGCAAGCCAATATATATTGCTTCCCTGACCGTCCCGATCGAGGTCGCTTGACTGATACTTACCTTTACAGGACCATTGTGAAGCCCCAGCCGTAAGAGTCGGACCCGTTCATTGACATTTTCAATTTGGCTTAGCTTCACAGAATGTAATTCCTGAACGCCGGGTGAGGTGCCGTCTGTTAGCCTCGATCAACAGGGCCAAGTGACGTCGGCAATGGCTTGAAAGCCGTAAAAACCATGAATACGGAAGGAAGGATAAAACTGAGAAAAGCGAAACAGAGTCAATCATCTGGAGGGGCCATCACAAACAGCTTCTCTTGGTTCCTCGGCGGTCCGGTCGAGGTGGCTTGATTTGCTCGTCATTGCTCTGCAGCAACTGCTGAAGCGTGGCAGATTACCGATATGCAATCTCGATCTTGCGAATGGATACGTCCTGTAGAAACCCTGCTTAAGAAAGTGTAGGACGTTGCGGATTTTGTACATAATTTAAATGGTGCATTTCAGTGTAATGCCAACCTAGTCCCGGATCTGGACCAGACTAGACGTCACTTCTACGGAGTTTGGGGTGCCGAGGGATGAGAGTGGAGACTTAACCCAGGTACTCTAAGACTGGCCTACTTAAAAGCTAACGACTACATGTCCGACTCATTGAAAGCTATCCCAATCTGGTGCTGTGCATCAGCATGAATTTTGGTGTTAGTACAAGGATAACCAGATCCAGTCTTTGAAGATATTACAAATTTCATGATTTGAAAGGGACGCCTGGCCGTTAGAAACATCCAGCCGGAACAGGTTACTTCAGAGGAATGTGACTGTGATACCGTGATAGTGAATTTCTGGTTGATTCTATACTCTGAACTGAGAGTATCTAATAGCATCGTGTAATTTTGTCCGATTCATGTTGCCCCATGAGATGCCTCCTGCCACTGCCCTGCCCTCCCCCTTTTCACTCTAGTGACCTACGAAGGCTCAGTCCAATTCACTTGATCCAAGACTTTTCCGACAGAGGGATGATCGTAGCCAATTCTGAGGCGAAGGCGTAGGGGCTGCGTAAAACGTTAGCAATCAATCAAAGATATGAAATATATTGAGACACAGCGAGATCGGCCGTAGAAGAACGAAAGAGGGGATTGCTACGAGATTGAGACACGGGAAACCATCTTACCCCTTTACACCCAGATATTCTCATCATCTGGGTGGCATCCGCGCCAGGATATAATTCTGAGGACGAAATGTTGAGAAGTTGGAGTTTCTGAGATTTGGGAACGGCAGCTTGCAACCCGACGTGAGAGAGTGATGTTGATGCGGAGAGGTTCTGGAAACGCGCCACAGCTTGAATGAGACCCTCTGCGTTCCTTTGGACTTGAATGGTTACACTCAGGTCGTTGGCGTTGTAACAGGGATGTCCCAGTTCAACCTGAGATGCCTGTGTCTGAGGGGAGCTATTGCCCATCAAGTCCAGGCCTACAGGAGTTTGTGCCGACGAAGTGGTTGACTGGTTTGGTCCGGTCCCGAATAAATCCATAATTGAGGGCACATTTGCTGGCTGGGGAGCATGTGGCGATGTAGACGTCGGGGGCGGTGTTGAAGCGCTGCCTCCCAGAATGTCTGCCAGAAGATCCGAGTTGGTAGTCTGAGCTGGCCCCGAGGTAGTTGGTGCAGGAGCATCCATAAGGTCGAGCAGGTCCTGCTCTGTTGGCTTTAGCACCCTGGATTTTCTATTCGTAGCCTTTGCTTTCTTGGTAGGCGCTGGGCCAAGAACTCTAGATGACTCTTTGATTTGTGGCGGAGGCATTTTCTCCAGGACACCACGACGAATCTGGTCAAATGAGAATAAATTGCCGTACTCAACTGCTCGTTGCTGTACTTCGACATCGAGGCTCGTTTGGTGACTTTGTAGAAGCCGCCTTATTCTCTCAACTTGCGAAGCCTCTGAAAAGCGAGTGGTGAGCTTCATCAAGGCGGTAATAATGTATTCGGTAGAGACTTGTGTCGCATAGCTGCTGTTTAATATCAGCGCAAACAAGTCGACTACTTCGTGTTCTTTGACCTCCTGAACGAGCTCTTCCTCTTCATACTGCCCCCCCTTGAGCAGAGCATCGGCATATTCGCCAACGCACCAAGCGCCCGCTTGGGTCAGGCTTTCCTGGGTGATATCCTTCTTAAGGTTGACATATAACTTCTGTACCGCATACGTTTGAAGCTCCGGGGTGGTTGCTATAAGCCGAACAAACGACGAGAGAATTTGTTCTTTAACATAGTTTCCCGCTAATGACAGCACCCGAAGCATGGTATCGAAATGCCACCTTTTGTTCGGGGCAAACTTGTCCGCCGCAATTCCAATTTGACTTGTCATGGTAGGCTTGAATTCGTTGTCTGCAACTTCTAAGAAGGCCAGAAGCTCTCTGATTAGGACTCGTACATTGCTCTCGTTTATTAGAGTGAAGCTGAGATCAAGAGCACGTCTTCGTATGCTAATATCCGGATCCCTCAGACATTCCAGGATTGTGTTGCGGTGTCTTTGAACGGCATTGGGCTCGATGGCCACAACCTTTATAAGGGTATTCAGAGCCACGTAACGGATGTTGTTGTCACGGTTGGCAAGAAACTTGCCGAGGATATTGACTCCCAAGACCCTCAGTCCAGAATCTGCTTCGATATCTAGGATTGTACGAACCGCCTCATAAAGAATAGAATTTCCAACATTCTTCGATGAGTCTGTATTGGTTGCGACTTGCGCTAGAATATCGTTGATTTGTTCGCTTGTCTCTGGATCGCCAATGGCAAGAATCCTGAGCAGTCGAAGGAGCTTTACTTGAAGGAAAGGGTCCGTGATGCCAGTAACATCATGTTCTGGGGCATAGCCGGAGGTTGAAAGACCTTTCAGTGTCTTGACAAGACCCGGAACAAACGACCTAAACTTGTCAACAATGCCATCTTCACCTCCTTCTTCTTCGTCTGCTTCACACAGACTCGTGACCAGGGTCAGACCACAGAGAAGGACGCCATGGTTTCTGTCCGCTAACAAATGTGTGGCTTTATCCAAGAAGTGTTCTTGTAGGTCGGGGACCTTGCGGCAGATTCTCATGGCGCAGAGAGCAGCCTTCCTCCGAATATAAGGGTTTGACGTGGATATCAAGTTCTCAATCTCAGGAAATAGATCTCTTGACATTTCAATAGAGGCGATATTGCCTAGAGTGCATAGGGCAAGTCCGACGATGTATTGATTCGAGTGGCCAAGATCACTACAAGCTGGTTAGCTTTGATCCCGATGTCAAAGGTGCAGAGAATCGAGATACTTTTTTAATGAGTTTGTAACCAGGGTTAAAACCTCTTGGTTCTCATCTAGGAGCAAACTCGTAGCAAGATGTCCGAGACGTTTATCCGCGAATCGAGGAGAGGCGAGTAGCTTCAGACACTCAATCTGGCCAAAATGGGTTCGTTCCCCGAGCGTGAAGAGATACAGCAATTTGGCAACGTTGTTGCGGCTGGTCCGATACCGTTAGCTCATCAAATGCAATAACAGACATTACTACGAAAGCTTACCGAACGCCATGGTCGTGACTCTCCTCCCGAAAGCTCGCGCGAATAGCTGCACTCTCTTTTTGAATCACCGCGCGCTCATCCGCGATGGTCTTTGCCGCACGAACATTGCGAATAAATTGCTTTACTGTGAATACAGTTAATCGTTAAATGGCAAATAAAACCTCTCAAAAGGGAAAACCTTACGCGAGCTCATCCTGAAGTGCAGGCGCCCAACATGCGCATTATCGGTCAAGGGGTCCAGGGAACTGGTCGGGGTCGAGGAGCCAAGTGTATCGCGGAAGGAGTCGCTCTGGCCCTCGATGCCCCAACTTTCTGGATGTAGTACCAAGGTCTCTGTAGCTTTCAGTTAGTTCCGTCCAATGCCAATGCAAAGGACAGCGCGAGAAACCAGGAATTAAATGGCAGACGACGACCACTGTAGACTGTGTCCAGACGTCTTGGGATTGCAGGTTGTCGAAACGTGGGGCAGCTGATGCTTGCTCAGCCAGGAGACTCCTAATTGGGTATCCACATAGAGCCACTGGCTTCCTTGGGTGTAATACTGGGCTTGGACAGAGGAAAATCAACGGCCCGATGGACACAAACATATTAACTATTAGTTCGTACCGGAGTACAACTGGAAGCTAATAACAGTCCTCACGCTCGTCCCAGTGTCTAACCCCCAATGCTAGCCCAGCTCTATTTTCACATGTGTTTTCGGACGTATTACGGCCCGCACAATCTGAGGACAATCTGCAATAACTTTGCAATACTACTGGGGCGGGCATGTCACAGTTTTGGCTCAGACACAGTGGCCCGGCTCGACAAATGCAATATTGGAAGTTGCGTCTGGTACTTTCGTGAAAATTCAAGGACACGTTGGATGTTGGATGCCTTGTTTTGCACAAGGCATAAATGAACTGCTTTCCTTACTAATTCCACCAACACACAATCATTCTACCTATCCCAGGTACATAGGCACCCAGGTATGAAGATAACCGCAACAGGCGGAGGTCGTCGCGAACAAAAACAGAGAACCGACAAAACACCCAGGATAGACCCTTCTTCCCTGTAAACATAACAGTGCCCTATCCATTGATATTCCCTGATGACTAGTAGAATCTCCAACACCATAGAAGGAGAGTTAAGACACCAAATCCTGTTCCAGCCCTCTAAAGCGCCATCGCGTTCATGGGTCAACAGCTGAGGCATGTAGGTGGCTGCCTGAGCGTTCTGATCGGGGTTCTAGCATAAGCCAGCAAGCAGACCATTGAGAACCACCCATCTTGACTTTTTTGTTCTAAAAAACGACTGCTTACTTCTGCATCATAAGCTGGACAAATTCGTTGTCTGCCAAACGGATTAGTAGAGGAACGTTTCGAAAGGCTCGGCTTGATGGTTCCATACAATCAATTCGGCCGTCGCCGTCCTGATCAGCCTCCCGAATCATCTCGTCAACCTCGTCGTCGGTGAGTTTTTCGCCAATAGAAGTCATAACATGACGTAGCTCTGCTGCCGAGATAAACCCATTGTTGTCTCGGTCAAACACCTGTGTTCAAGTTGAGTTTTGCAAGTCGCTTGTGACGAGAGCATAGATGGGGGCTATAATCACCTTGAACGCCTCTCTGATCTCCTCCTCGGAATCAGTGTCCTTCATTTTTCGGGCCATCATGGTCAGGAATTCTACAATTAGAGGGGGCACATCGTGTGTTAATCGCTGTGAGTGTCACCATGGTTTGTAACAATCTCGGGGCGAGTCTTACCAGGAAAGTCGATGGTGCCGTTGTTGTCAGCATCCACCTCGTTAATCATGTCCTGCAACTCCGATTCGGACGGGTTTTGGCCCAGGGAACGCATGACGGTGCCCAGCTCCTTGGTGGTAATCTGACCTAAACGCAGGTGTGATCAGCTATGAAGTCGCGAGATCGATATTCTCTCGGCACAAGACGTAGACAATTAAGCCAAGGGGATGGGGCAGTGAACAACGAGCCCTATATACTTTGATGCGACTCGTGCGACTCGTTCCGACTGTGCAAAAGCGGCGGTACTTACCATCTCCATCCTTGTCCTAAAGGCACAGGTAAGCATGTGAAGGCCTAACCCATAGCAGAGGCATTAGATCTGTCTTTTAACTTACAAACAGAGAGAATGCCTCCTTGAACTCGGAGACCTGCTCCTCGGTAAGAGAGTCGGCCTGTGGTGCAACCGAATTAGCCAAGGCGACGATGGTGCAAGCCGGCCCCTCACCCAACCGCGAGGCAGGAGCGCAGGGAGGGCGCGGGGTTGCAGAGCACAGGGACGCAAAACTGATTACACTGATGGAAATCTGAGCTTAACTCACCATGGTAGGTACGTGGATAGAGCGAGCGGGATACGGCGGAGGAGACGCAGCAATTTGCGAAGAGTTGTTAATGGCGCGAGGTAAGATGCAAGTTCGTGGTCTTGGCTCAGACTCAGGGATGGGCAGCTTTGGTTCGGGGGGTTGTCGTAAGGAGGAAAGCAGAGTGGGGTGAGGCATAGATGCCTCGCCTTGATCTTGACGTTGCGATCAATGGCCCAAGACCGGCCCTACGGCGGCCCAAGACCCTAGTCGCCCCAAGAATCAACCAATTCGCCCGGTTTGTGTGCGTGTGGTTTTGCCAGTGGCCCAGTGGCTTCTTGTACAGATATCCAGTAGGATACCAATCAACATTGAATGTACGACGCCGACGGTGATTTTGTGGCCCTTATTATTACATGCAACATCTGAACATCTGAATATTCAGTCTTCACCGTTGCAAGCTCGAGCAATCCACTGTCACTGAATATACTATGCACACATGCAACCATATGACGGTTCCGCCTCCTACCATGTACGCAGAGCACTCACGTCGGACGGCGTCATAAGCCCAAAAGACCGTTAAATTTTAATGTCCAGAAGTCACCATTGTAATAGTCCTGGATGTTTCGGCTGTTACAGTGAAGCCACTAGAGGACCGCATGTGCGCGCTGGAATAACTTCCCAACCCGCCCATTTCTGGTCCATGCCATGCTGTAAATGCCTGTGCAGTGCCTCGAACAACATTTGAACCAACCAGACTTGACTGTACATTGTACATGTAGCACCAGACCCGACCTGGAGCCGCTCAAGGCACTGGGCTTAGTGTCTGGTGACAGAGCTCCGATGCCAGTTGGCCCCTGTACTTCAGTCCTACTTACTAAGTACCTACCTACTTAGGTAGGTGCCTAGGTACTTAAGTACTTAAAGTAAATACTTAGAAGTTACCATGTACTTACATTGTACCAGGCCCTCGTCACTGCCTTCAATGTTGTCCCACGTCTGCGACAAGCCAGCTCACCTCCAACCCGCGCACACCATTACTTGCGACACGATACAGCACGACACAGAAAAACGTCTTATCCTTGGATACTGTTGCCGCTCTTCCATGCCCTGATTTTCTGTATTGTGAAGTTTCCAAAGGCTACTCCGTCTCGGAGGTCACAGCAACAAGCTCTCTGCGTCCGCCATGTGGCGAGACCGCACCAACCTGTATGTGCGCTCCCACTCCAGTATACCTCGACGAGCCGAGGCAGGAGCTTGCGCGCATGGCTCTGCATTCTGCTAACTTGCATTGAATTCAGCTATATTTCCTACCGTCAATCGTACGCACATCATCCGACGCAGCGGAACAAGTATGTCGGCTCGAATATCTCAGGCTCCAATGCCTTCTCTGCTGCGTACTCAAGTAGCAGCTATGCTGCTGAAGATCGAAGGGGGCTCCTCTCGAGTGGCGGGTTCGACGACGATGGCGACGCGGTGATTGAGATGGATTTGCTGCCGCCTCGCTGGGCTGATGTCTCCGACGAGATTACTGAGTTGCTGGCCGACGTGGCGACCAACGGACACAACCTTGAGAAGCTACATCAGCAGCATGTCCTCCCGGGATTTAATGACGACGAGGCAAAAAAGACACAAGAAACACAAATTGAACGGCTGACCCAACAAATAACGAAAGCATTCCATGACTGTCAGCGGAAGATCCAGCGTGTGGAGCAAATGGTTCGCGAGTCCAAAGAGTCTGGAACTCTTACGAAAGCCGAAGAGACGATGGCAAGGAATATTCAGATATCTCTAGCAACAAGAGTTCAGGAAGCGAGCGCTAGTTTCAGAAAGAAGCAAAGCGCATATCTTAAGAGTAGGCCAGGCAGAACTCTGAGTAAAGACTCCATAGTCGGCTAACTATTTACATTTCAGAACTTCGAGACATGGGAGGACTAGGCACCCTCACTCCAGGAGACTCATCCTCCATGCCGCAGGCGGGCTCGGATATAGACTCGTCGCTACAAGAATCAGACGCCGACCGGTCTTTTTCGCAATCTACACTCCAAGCCGCATCGCAACAGAAACTCCTGCATTCCAACGACGCTGCGATAGCTCAGCGAGAGCGCGAGATCGAGGAGATTGCGCAAGGTATTATTGAACTATCTGATATATTTCGCGACCTTCAAACGATGGTTATAGACCAGGGCACAATGCTTGACCGTATCGACTACAACGTGGAGCGAATGAATGAGAACGTCAAAGGCGCTGACCGGGAACTGACGGTGGCCTCAGGCTACCAGAGAAGGACTACCAAGAGGAAAATAATCCTTCTCCTCATTCTAATCATTGCGGGATTATTTATTCTCCTTCTCGTAAAGCCAAAGAGACATGATTGATATTGGCCGGCATTATGTCGAAAGTTCCAGTTGGACTTGGTAACGGGTCGACTAGGCACTGATTTAACAATCAATGTATTAATAGATGTGTATACATAGGCGTGTGACTAAATTTTGTATCTATGAGAGCGACCAGAGTGTGGTAGTTTAGTCTCTTGGAAAAGGCTATTATATATATTACAGGTACACAAAGTACGTTCATGTATGCCATACAATATGTACTACAGTTTCGTCAAAGTTGACCCCGCTGGTCGGCTTCTCAAGCTTCCCTTTGGCCCTTGTCAAATGACTGACCGAATAGCTTGGAGTATCTGCTCCACAGTCTGGGCTTCTGATGCTCAATCTGTCGTGTTATTTCGGAAGGACTGGGAAGAATTTCAGATCCCCACGCCTCATCAAACAAGGCTTTCATGTGCTCTACTGACAGCTCATGCCTGTCTCGGGATCTATCCTTTTGACGACCTGGAACTTGTCCTAAAGCAATCCTCGCCACAATCGTTGTTCGGAGCACTTGCGAATCGATTAGGACGCCTTGATCTCGTAACAGCGCTAATAATCGTACACCACTAGCTACGTCGAATGCTGAGACTCCAGTTGAAGGTGAACCGACGAGTGCCATCGAATTTGGCTTCGACTTCAACGTTTGATCAAAGCCCCATCTAACGATGGATCGCTGGAGGTGTGTACTGAATAATTTCTGTATTGGATGTTTCCGATGGCTGAAAGGCAAGTCTGCGGGGATATACTCCTTCAGATCTCCCGTGGTCGATGTAGGGCCAAGTCCGCCCTCGATTCTAGGATCGCCCCGAGTGGTTCCAACATTCAAAATAGGAGTAGGAGCAAGTTTTCGATTAATATTCGACGAATCTTCGCTTCCTGGCTGTCGCCCACTTCGTAGCTCAAAGCTGGTCAAGACACCACTCAGTGGCTGATCATCTTTTGATGAACGGCGACTAATATTGCTCTTATCCCGCACTGGAGATATGAATTGGCATGACGCCATACCGACTTCTTTGCCTGTTTTGCTTTCGGTTTGTGGCATATCATCGGCATGAATTGGTATCAAGCCGCCTAATGGCGGTGTATAAAGCTGAACTACTTCCAGAAACAATTGTTCCAGTTCAGCGAAACGACCCAAACGACCAAGATTATAAAACAACAAGCTCCAGAACTGGATAGGTATAGCAACGTCATGTAAAGCAACACGACGGGTAATGTCGAGGGCTCTATTCAGAAGAGCCTCAAAATCCTTGGTTGAATCCTCTCTTGTTTGGCGTTTCCGTCCCTTGGGGTGTTTTCCCAGACCTCGAAAGGTTCTTTCCAGAAGCTGTAAGGCACTTTCTTGGCCCATGTTAACCTTTAATGCTTCCATACGCTCGAGAACATGTCTTGCTCTATCAAGTTTACGCTTTGACAGTTCGCAGTCAAGAAGTGTGCGAAGTCTGCGAGTTGCAGGATCATATTCGATTGCCCACTCAATGCCCTGAAGTAACCTTTCCATTTGCCAATTCTGTTCCCGCACAGAAGAAGCCATTAGCATTTGGCGTGTTTCAACGTCATCAAATTCATCTGGGTGGACATCACAAGCCAAAAGACTCGCTAAGAGTTCATCTTCCCCGTGTTTAGCAAAGAAAACCAGTGCCTTGCAATAGACCTGATTTGAGATGGTAATATCAAGTTTTTCGATTTGCCCAATACGTGATGCCATTGCTTGTGAGTCGGATTCTCGCAGTGCAAGGGATTGCAGTGATCTTGGCCCTATGGCGCGGAGACCTAGTCTCTGCGCCAGATTAATGGCAAACTCAACTGAAGTCCATGTGCTAGCAAACCATCGAGCCACGATGGCATCGCCGTATTGTCCCCTGCTTAACTCTGAATCGTTATTTGCTGGAAGCGAAGGGTTTGTGTCGAAAGTACTGGACGCAAGTCCTCCAACCTCTCGTTCTTCCGTGGTCAAATTGATTGTCTGATAAAATTGGGCAAGAAATCGAAGAAACGGTTTGGATTTGCTTGTCCTTGGTAAGTCTTGAAATGCGAGTAGCTTTTTCCTCCATACTCGTGCAAGTTTTGAAAGGCCGGCTGCATAGAGCACAGGAATTATATGATCATATAATTGTTTCTCTGTGCTAGAAACGTACAGTGCTGTTAAATTGCTTTGCATCATCGGTGATTGGTCAACAACAAAATTTGAGAATAAGGCACCAAAGACCTCTGTCGATGGCGGAAACGTGGGCGCTAGTTGAAGGTGCCACCGAATACTTCTATCATATTGCTCGTGGTCGAGCATATGATAAACAATGTTCATGTATAAATCCGGCCATCGAAATTTGGTATCATTAAGGAGTTTGTGTGCGCTATTGACGAGGACCGTGAGTCGCGAGTCGAGATGCAGGGCAGCGGTAAGTATTTCCTCTCGAAGGCGCTGTGTGTCATGGTTGGCCAGCACCCCTAGAAGCCCATTGTTTTGAATATACCCAAAAAGCTCCCATACCCCATCGCAACCATGATTTCGACGAACCGACAAGGCACAAATTTCCCATGACCGTGAATCGTTTGCCTGAAAAGCCATCTCAAAATCTTGGAGAACGGTTCGTCCTAATGACCCCCCTTGGCTCGATTGTCCCTCCGTAGCCAGAATTGCCGCATGGCATATAGGAGCCTGCCCTAGCCTGCCCTCTAACTTCCATCTTGACGAGGCCAACAGCCGACTGAACTGGCAAGCGAGTGAATAGCGCGGCGAGCTCGATATCGATATGAGAGCTCCTCTTCGAGTGATGGGAGCTCTATTCGATGCAGAAATCGTTTTCGATGTATCTAAAGATCGTACTAGGGCAGTGAGGTCTTTCGTGAAGGATCGATTGGAGCAGTGCTGAAAATGGGTTATCGCCGCTGGGGGCCATGGCACACCAACTGGCGAATGACGAAGAGCCAGCCTCGACCTTCGCATTCCCAATGCGCCTCATACAGTTGCAGCTATGACCCCAGGCAACTCATTGGACTTGGTCACAGTAGCTTTATAAAAGTCTGGTAGGCTTCGTTGATGAACAGTGAATGTTGCAATATTGCTGCTGCCACCAACTTTGTCGGATGGTACCAACTACAGCTCTCCTTGCAGTTTAGCGCCAAGCAAGTAGCTTCCCAAATGCGGCACGTGTCTCAGCACGAGCCCGGGAAAAGCCAAGTGCTGAGTCATCAACACCTGACCCCAATTCAATGGCCTCATTTCTACATGCGAGCCTTTCCACATCCTCGGTCACAGCACAACCACTACTCTTCAACGATTGCCTCTCTCCCAAACCTCGCGCGAACTTGAATACATTTCTTCAAGATGGGGTAAGCCGTATTTTCACAGGGATACTTATCTGTCACGACCCTTTAGGATTCACCGATGTCAATTGCGACTTCGTTTTGGAGTTTTGACGACAGCCGTTCGGAAATCATTAGCTAACCAAGACGCAGTCTGGTCGACGCCAAGAACAGGGTGCCTCAGCATCAGCGATTCTACCAGCAGGCATATAAGGCTCATACCCGTCTTTGGCTGATTGTATGTTTCGATTGAGGCTCGCCCGGTTCAACCGCGTCATCATTTCGCTGACTACATACAGGGCACTCGCAGCCGTTGGTATATGACCCCCTACCTTATTGTCCTTTGGGGAGGATTCGGAGGTTCGTGCAAGCATCATACAGCAGCTTTGAATGCGCAGCTAATTCGTTCCAGCCACTCTGTACGCTGCTGGACGCAAGGTTACGGGCCACAACACCTGGTTTGGCAAAGATTAAACGTACGGCGCGCAACTGGACGTTCAATTTTGTGCTGGCCCAGAGATCATGTACCACCTTTTCTATTAGTACGCCGTTCGATAGACGAACGCAGATAAAATATTATGCGCACTTTACTTGCTTAACTTGAGAGCTTCCAATATAGTAGGGAGACATGTTAACACCCAGTTACTATCAATTGCACAGCAGGTGTTATTTTGAGTACTTGAGTCCGCCCACTTCATAGATCCTCTAAAATACACGGAGAGGGCTGCATCTGACAGTAAAATTAATGATAATACACCTCGTAGCCCACTGGTGCATTTAGGAGCAAAAGGATTTCACGCATGCTATCATATCGCGCTTTCTTGTTCAATATCCCGTAGCTGCTGGGGCCTTCTCGTCTTTTCGTAGGCTTGTCAACATTTCGCGGAAGCGCTCCTTGCCGGATCCAGTTGCACCCCCTTTGGTGCTTTTACCACTTATATCGACGAGCTTCGCAATGCGATCCCAACTTGTGCCGCCCGAAACTGTATCTTCGCGATTGGCGAGAAATTGCTCGGCATCCTTCCTTGTCTGTGCAATTCCTTTTTCCTTCTTACTGTTGTAATTCTCGTAGAAATCGTCAATATTCTGCTGTGCTTCTTTGATAGTCTCCTCACGCTGGGCAGTAAACTGTTCAGCTCGTTTGGCAATTTGTGCGTCACGCTGCTCTCTCCACTGCTTGATGACCTCGGGCTCCTCCTCATCGCCTACATGAGACTGGTAACCTGAATTGTAACTAATGGACGGTCCAGTGATAGAGGTACTTCCAGGTAGACCAGCAGTGCCCTGCTTAGCACATTAGCGCGGCACCAATTAAATCGAGCTGTTTTATTCATACTGCAGAGGGACCAGCAAGGTCGGGAAACTGGGATTCGAAGGTTGACTCGCCGACTTTATCCTGCCCCAGGAGGTCACCGCTTGGTTCTGCAAAAGCTACGGCATCCTCACTAGTTGTGAACTGCTCAGCGTCGTCTCCCAATAAAGCCCTTTCCCTGGCAAGAAAGTCGTCGGCCGATGGCTCAGCGGAAGGATTTTTTATTTCGGTTTGTGCTTTGTAACAGACAAGTCAGTGAAATTGTAGATGAGGGTGTTCGAAGTTGAGCCAATGGATCACAAACCTCCGGAATCGAAGTCGTCTAGGGACGGAAATCGATCTGCCATTGTGTAGTTATTAGTAATGCCTATTTGATTGACACAAGCTCTTATTGTGTTGTTTTGTGAGAATAATTCTGCTTCGCGATCGCAGTATTGGAGAGACGGATGGGCTCTCCACAGCTCGGTGTGATCACCCAAGTGCCCATTTACCTGGCATGAAGCGTCAAAGGGGCAGCATTCTGCCGGGCGGTGGGCCAAGGCAACCCACTGCTCCGGATATTGCATATCATGGGGCTTTGCATTTGAGCACCATTGACCCCACGGCTGGTTTGCCCCTTGCATGTTTATGATTCTCGGTTGATGCAAAAGCTCAAACCTCTGGCCCACACCAGCTCTGAACATCAGAACTTAGGGGATCGTGCAAAGCTGGGCCATTAGCAAAAATACTATTTCATCGTCTAGGGCGACCAGTTGGGCTACACATTGAACATCTGCTTTCAGAACGCCATAGAACAAGAACACCTCCAAAAAATCATCGCCTCGAAGTCCATCCAGGGAAAACTTTCAAGCACAAGAGTACTTCACCGTAGTAACATTTACCTCGATCGCATTATAAAGCATTCCACAACGTTACCTGGGTCACTCTCCGTCGAACTACGCAGATCATACTTCGATTCCTTAGCAATTAGCTCGCTCGCGTTGTCGGCGATCGCAGCTCGAAAGCATGGCGTACAACGACGACTCGGTTCTGGCGCGGCTATCATCACTCAATGAGAGTCACGACAGCATCGCTACCGCTGCCCAATGGATCATGTTCCACAGGTAAGTGATCTTTGACGTATAGGCTTTTTGCGCAACATCGTACTGATGTTCGCTTCGATTCCTAGACGTCATGCGGATCGCACCGTACAACTTTGGATGCAACGCCTGAAAGATTCTTCCAGCACAAAGCGATTAAGTTTGGTGTATCTCGCGAACGGTAAGCAGCTCCTGATGATTATTCTGTATCGTATACATGCGTATATGATTGCGTAATCAAATGCGAACGCAGTGGCCCACTGACATAGTTCTGCCACAGAGGTTGTTCAACAATCAAGAATACGTCACAAGGAAGATTTCGTTATAGCATTCTCGCCCATCGTCGCCGAAGCCTCTTCTATAGCATACAAGGGTGCGCCTGCAGAAATTCAGGCGAAACTTCGGCGCGTGATCGATGTCTGGAAAGACAGATCTATCTTCGAAGCACCGATTCAGAGAGCTATCGAGTCTCGTCTTGACGGTACGTACACATACTCACTCACCATTGTTTCTTGCCTTCACTAACACTCAGAAAGAACTTGACAAAGCTCGCGGGGCTCCGAAATCTGGTTTCTCCGGTTCGCCGTTCGGAAGTTCTTCTGTACCCTCCGAATTCAGCCCTTTGATCGCGGCTCATCAGAAGACGGTTAAACTTAGCGGGCCGTTGCAGACTACGATCTCTTCTGCAAACCAGGAATATGATAAACAAATGGACCCAAATGTCGCAGTACCGTCCGCTCCCGTGTATGCAGCCCGTCTAAATGGTCTGCTCAAAACACTAGCAAACGCAGAGAGCGCCGTTGCAGAGTGTGTCAAAGCCCGCGAACATTTGGTATCGGGTTTGGAAAAGCTGTTAGATGAAAGTCGATCTGCTCTAGAAGCCGACAAAAGTGCAGCTGGCGAGTTACTCAAGAGGAAAGCGGAGATTGAAGACAAAAAGCAGCAGGTGGAGGTCGCGATTATGCGAGCTTTAGGGCCTACCGAGAGCAATGGTCAGCCGGGAGAGGGCGACACTGGAAGCCCTCACAACGAACTAGACAGGCCAGAGATGGAAGCTCTCACTCCACCTCAGATGGAAGATGAGGACGCGGATGAACCGGTCGAGGCATCTGAGACGGCCAATATTTCGTCATCTACAGAACAAGACTCAGCACATTCATTTCAGTCAATACCTGTTTCAACAAATGGTTCAAACAAGAGACGGCGGGTAGATGATTCCGAAGACTTTCCTGATCTCGGAGGCGATGATGGTATCGAACCTGAGGTAGCGGAAATGTTGAAGGATAGCGCCGAGACGTGAGCGTGGATCTTGGTCATGGCCTGAAGATTAGACAGTACTCAAGGTTACCTGGGATTTGTACAGTCAAGTTTGAACTATACTACTGCTTTGGACATTGCCGATATCTCGCACTAAATCAGAAAATCTCTGCATACTTGATCAATCAAAGAAGAATTTCGTTTGTGCCACTCTGGACCAGTCGAAGGCCCCCCAAGTAATATAATACGACGAAGACTTGTCTTGGCCTTGACAATCAAGATGGACAAGATGATGCCAATTTCAGCATGGAGCATTTGGTCGTGCCACAATCTGCTCATATAATAGCTATAAAATAAATCAGTTGATAGGCTCTTGCAACAATGATCAAATACCTACTAGGTAGGTATTGTATTCATCGCCAGGAACTTGACTTGACTCTCAGCGGCTTAATGCCGTTGGTCCGACCCGAGGCCGACCTCTTTACAATGAGCCACATGCTACTATGTGCAAGTGCGGCTGGGTTGCTAACTAGCATGTTTTGGGCCAGGAGGATCTCCATGACCCCCACTTTAATTTTCGGCGTTCAAGCTCATCCTCCAACCCCGGCCATCCCCAAATCCCGCGAAAATGACGGCATCCTGAGGTGCCAGTTGCCCTTCTCGTCGTCTCTGTCAGAGTTATCACCACTCAATACAGCGAACGGCGGCTGGTACCTATAATGCTCCAGTACCAAGTTACTTGAGCTGCGCTTTTCGTCAACATGGTGTCGGGCGTGGTGCGGCGCGCACTGCCGCCACGACGCAACCTTGGAGAAATCTTCAACGCCTCTGTTGGCCATTCTAGATTCAGTTCACACTCTGCTCAAGTCAGATTCATTCATTCAACGCCTTTGCATAGACATGTACTTCCACGATTCTCACCGGCGGTATTTGGCCCACGAACCGAACAAACGCACGCAGCCTCAAGCCCCAAGCCGCATGCTCAGCAGACGGCATTCCGCCACTTCCAGGCCCTATCTTCTCATATGCGGCCTTTTTCCTCCACGCGACTCACCCTTGAGCAAAATCAGCGCAAGAAAAATAGTGACTCTGGCGTTTCCAACATTCGCGAAATTCAAGAGGAACCCCGCGACGAGGACGAGGACGGTTTCAAAAAAAGTGACAAGGCGGCCAAGGCTGCTGAGGTCAATTTATCAGCGAGACTGTCCAAAGAAGGGAAGTCTCAAAGCAAAGCTGGGTTTGGGGAGATATGGAGGCTCATAAAAGTTGCCCGACCGGAGATCCGATGGCTTGGGCTAGCCTTCTGTTTCCTCGTGATATCTTCTAGTGTCACAATGTCCATTCCCTTCTCTGTGGGCCGCATCTTGGATCTTGCCACAAAGGGTGATGTTGATGATATACGCCTGTTTGGCCTTACTCTGAATCAGTTCTTTATCGGCCTTGGTGCCATCCTTACCTTAGGCGCGATGGCGAATTTTGGCAGGGTTATTCTGCTCCGAATCGTTGGTGAGCGGGTCGTTGCCAGATTGCGATCGCAGCTGTACAGGCGGACATACGTGCAGGATGCGGAATTCTTTGATGCGAACCGAGTCGGAGATCTCATATCACGACTCAGCTCGGACACTGTCATTGTCGGCAAGTCGGTAACGCAAAATCTGAGCGACGGCCTCCGAGCATTGTTTAGCGGTGGCGCTGGCTTCGCCATCATGGTCTGGACAAGCCCCAAGCTGACTGGGTTACTTCTTCTAATGTTTCCACCCATAGCAGTGGGCGCCGTCATTTACGGTCGTGCAATTCGGAATATTAGCAGGACCATCCAAAAGAACTTGGGTACTCTCACCAAAATCGCTGAAGAGCGTCTTGGAAATGTTAAAACAAGCCAAGCCTTTGTCGGCGAAGTTCAAGAGGTTGGCCGTTACAACAAACAAATCAGAAGAATATTCGCCCTTGGGAAAAGAGAGTCTCTCATCGCGGCCACTTTTTTCGCTTCAACCGGTTGGGCTGGCAACATGACCATCCTGGCCATGCTGATTGTTGGAGGCAGTTTTGTTCGTTCGGGCGCCATGTCTCTAGGCGACCTTACCTCGTTCATGATGTACACTGCTTTCGCTGGCTCAAGTCTATTTGGACTTTCAGGATTCTATTCAGAACTCATGAAGGGAGTTGGAGCGGCGAGCAGGCTTTTCGAGCTCCAGGATCGTCGTCCCGGTATTCATCAAACGGTTGGTGTTCGAGTCAAGTCTGCACAAGGCCCCATCAAGTTCAGTGATGTTAGCTTCGCCTACCCAACGCGACCAGCAGTCAAGATCTTCAACGGATTGAACTTTGAGATTCCATCAGGGAGCAACGTCTGTGTGGTAGGGCCTTCAGGCGGTGGTAAATCTACGGTTGCTTCGCTACTGCTCAGATTTTATAATCCAACGTCTGGGTCAATCACCATCAACGGAGTCGACGTATCAACCATGAATGTCAAATCTTTAAGACGGCGGATTGGGATGGTGTCACAGGAACCGGTACTGTTTTCTGGCACGATTGCTGAGAATATTGCATATGGCAAGCCGAATGCAAGCCGAATGGAGATTATTGCAGCCGCACGAAGAGCCAATTGCAACTTTATCAGCGACCTTCCCGATGGCTTGGAAACCCAAGTGGGGGCTAGAGGATCACAATTGTCTGGTGGACAAAAGCAGCGTATTGCAATTGCTCGAGCATTGCTCAAGGACCCGGATATCCTTATTCTTGATGAAGCTACTTCGGCTTTAGACGCAGAGTCAGAGACGCTCGTTAATGAAGCTCTAGCCGGACTGTTGCGTGGTCACAACACAACTATATCCATTGCACATCGACTGTCGACAATTAAGAGATCGGATCAAATCATTGTTCTCAATAACGAAGGCAAGGTGGCAGAGATTGGAAGCTACACTCAACTTGCCGCAGATAAGCATAGCGCATTTAGCAAATTGATGGAATGGCAGATGAGCGGCGGCGAGATTCCAGAGAAGCGATCATCTAATTCTGGCCCAGGGATCACTGAGGCAGAGGAAATAGAGGAAGACCTAGCACGCGAAGAAGACTTTCATGAAGATCCGGAAAAGGAGCACAAAGACCAAGAACGAGAAGAGAAAGAGGAGCGCCAACGTCAGTAAGCAATGACTCGGTTCGGGATGTCGCAACCGAAGCCTGGATACGCAAACTACGCATCCCGATGTATGGTTTGCTTGGCGATATTTGCAGTAAGCTGGGTGGATTGCCGTGTACATTTGTGCGGTGTTGAGTTGGCCCATTTCGGGCACATTGTATTTTATTTCGAGTATGGTTGGTCGGTCGGGGTTGGAAGGCGCATACAGACAGACGTGGCGATAAACTCCACTCGCACTTCGGAGGGGTTGCAAACCGGTGAACAAAGAAGAGGGATGAAGAATCAGTACTTTTTTTTTGTATATAGCGATATAAGGGGACAACTACTTAGGTACAGAAGAGCTATTCATAATGTGTAGCAAAATACAAAAAATCAACACGGATAATTTCGTCACTATCCTTATTTAAGCACAGTGTTACTCAGCAGTTAATGTCATTGGCCTGCGACGTCTGTTACAGCTGGTATTAATTTGCCCATGTTCACTGTGACAAAGGAAAAACAATTCAGCGGACTCAAGGGCCTGTTTGTGAGAGGAATTCGATCAATTGATACGCTCAACCCCCGACATGATGTTAATGTCGACTTGTCACAGGCACGCCAACTCCGCTGTCCACTAGCGTCTCTGCGCGCTACTCCCCACGTGCATGCGCTACTGGCCGAGTTCATTGCTCCAGCGCCTTCGATGTTGCCCCAGCCATCAATCTGCACTCGGGGCTAACCGGCATTCCCCCCTTAAACTGTCAGTGAACGTCGCTTGTCAAATCGTCAATACCACCATTTATGGTGTCTGTACCTCTAATTTTGGTATTCCTTCTTGTAAGAAACTTCATCATCGCCCTGTATTCCAGCGTCTCCTGAGGGGTCGACAAGTCTTGAGCGCATCTCTCGAGTAGCTAGCCCTGTCCCGGACCCATACAGTTATCAATTGATAGCCATTCAACACGAAGAACTCTAGATGGCAAGTCAAAATATGTTCACGGTTTCTGAGGGCCAATTCAAGCATGGTGATTCCAGCTTCTACTCTAAAACTTGGACGGTACGCAGGATTCACTTGTGCCGCTGATTCTTCCCTCAGGATGCTGACCAAGCTCATCAATTCTCAGCCGGCCGGTCCCACAAAGGCCAAGTTGATCTTCGTCCATGGCTTCAGCGAGCATATTAACCGCTACAACGAATTTTTCCCAAAGCTTGCCGAGAAGGGCATTCAGGTATTTGGCTGGGACCAGCGCGGTTGGGGGCGCAGTGTCGCCAAGCCTGCTCAGAAGGGACTTACTGGACCGACCTCGCAGGTCATCGCCGATGTTGCTGCCTTTGTGAGGGACAAGCTTCCTGCCAAGGATAATGCGGACGCATCGCCAGTTTTCGTCATGGGTCATTCTATGGGTGGCGGTGAGGTGCTAACCCTTGCCGCGGATTCACAATATGCTGAACTGGTTGGCCAAGTCCGAGGATGGATTCTCGAATGTCCTTTTGTCGGATTCCCGGTAGGGGAGGAGCCCAGTAGCATTAAGATATTCGTCGGCCGCCTCATAGGTCGTCTTCTACCCAAGCAGCAGCTGAAACACGTCGTGCCGCCAGAGTACCTTAGTAGGGACGAAGCCGTTGTTCAGGCAGTGCGAGATGACCCTCTTTGCCATGATACTGGGACTCTCGAAGGTCTAGCTTCGCTCCTTGATCGGACAGCTCTGCTATCATCTGGTCGAGTTCAGCTTGGCAAGCACGTCAAGGGCATGCTCTTAACTCATGGGACAGAAGATCGGGCATGCAGCTACGATGCTGCGCTTAGATTCATGGAACAGCAACACAGTGTCGAAGACAAGACGACAAAGTCATATCATGGAGCCTATCATCAGCTTCATACAGACCACTGCAAAGATGAGTTTACAAATGATGTTATCGAATGGATCTTAGAGCGATGTCCCCCATCCGCGGGGATGGCTGAACCTCGCGAAGCAAAGCTCTAGTGGGGCAGCGGCAACGCGAGAGCAAACCTGTCTGGTGTAATAACAGATGCTATGAAGTGGAAATACATACTCGCTGAACAAGGCTTGCCAATCATCGCTTGTCTGCAATTCGTTAGCCAAAGTTGATTAGTTACCAGAGAGAATCCGCAACAAGACTTTTGAATTGTATCAAACTATTTTGTATCTGAGTACTCGCTATAATATTTCGGTGTTTACTTCATCGACCCGTCCCTTACCTGACTTGGCACCGATAGGCTATACAATTAGGTGAGATTCACATATGTACATACATACCTGGGTATGTATATTGCAGTGTTGGGGAAACTCCACCTCAATCACACCCAACAGTACCAAGACAGGTAAACACAGGAGATGGTTAAGCTTTTTCGGGGGCAATCCACGACGCTGGGTGTTGTCATGTTCAGATGAGAGGCCTCCCCTGTCACACCTCGACAAACTGCTGCCAACTAGACCAGTTGACTCTTTAGGGAGGGGGATTGTGGGCGGTGTGGGACATGAGAGACCGAAGATCTCAACTAGCTTGACAGCACTAGTTAGTTACTGCCTGGTCAACGACAAGAGTTGATCAATCAAAGATGTGAAATAAGTGGACTTCAACGGCGGGCACATCTAGTTAGGTATGTACTTGGGCAGGGATGTGATTTCTAAACCCTCAAAAAAGGTTGGCTGTTGGCTTTTGCCTATTACCAACCTTCTCCGGCATCCTGTCGTGATGCAGGTGAATAACAGCGTCGCATGAAAAATAGATGACTCTAGCATTTATTAGCGCAGCCATGCGAGCACCCAGACCAATTGGCTTGCTGGAAAAACCAGCACCCAGACGGTTGATGGTTTATTACGCCCATGGGTCCTGAGTCCTGACAACGAGATTCGTCCAGGGTTCATGTGTTTTATAGAGGAGGCGTGTCTGAGTCGGCTCGCATTGAGATCTTCGCTGTCATTCGTCATCTGCCCAGGTAGGTGGTGATTGCCACTTGAGCATCCTTGATAGTCTACCAGATCTATTGCTGGCACTGAACTAGTCAATCTGTGTGCCACAATACAAAAATTAGTGCTCCCCTTCTTAATTTATTGATTAAGGCTGGAGAAGAGAAATTCGTGCATTTGCCACGGACGCTCAGACAAAAAGTCGACTGGTTGCTTTCCAAGGTTTCCATGCCTACTTAATATCTACCCACCCAACACCACACGCTCCTTCCGAGACACATCAGCAGCCTTTTTCGCACCTCCATATATGTAACCTATCTTTCGCCACTTCCAGAGGACGCACTCACTCCCCTCTTTCCCAGTTCCCTACTCTTCGGTGCCATATATCATATTTCCACCTGATGACCAGGGGCTAAGGACGACCCTCGAGGCTCTCAATATGACGCCAGACGGCAGCAATACCATCACTCACCATCCATCCATCTTTCACCTCCAACAGCTTTCGTCCCCCAGCAGCGGGAGCGGCTCTCGCTCGCCCGCGCGCCAAAACCAGCATCATTACCACCACCATCATGAACAACATCGTGCCGCTAGTACATCCATAGAGCCCGTTGCCCCTCCTGGACAAGAGCAAGATGCCGTTGAGAGGCACCCATCTCACGCCACGGACGTGGAGAGTCAGATGACCGCCGGTCCAAATTCAAGGCTGCCACGTCTTAGCATCGAGAGCGATCCATATGGGCTTTCATCGTCCTACAAGACAGAATCAGATTTGGATCAAATCAAGGCTAATTCTTCTCGCAAGAGAGGTGGGTCGCGAATCTGCAGTCCGTCCGCCAAGAGATCCTCCATCAATAGTGCACAGCCTGGCCCAAAACGTAATGCTCGAAAAGTCTGTAGCTTTTACGAGAATCAGAACGCAGCCATCGAACGTATGCTCAAGTCCGTGGAGGAACACCGCGCCGAAGCCCGTCAAGAGCAAGGCGACGACCAGGTCAAGTTCCGCATCGCAATATATGGATCTCTTGCCGCAAACGTCATTCTCGCCGGGCTGCAGCTATACGCAGCCATCTCCTCTGGTTCTTTGTCTTTGTTCACAACCATGGCGGATGCCATATTCGATCCGCTCAGCACGCTCACTCTTATTTTCTCCAACCGCGCAATCAAACGAGTTGACCCTCGCCGTTTCCCAGCCGGCAAGGCCAGACTTGAAACGGTTGGCAACATCATTTTCTGTTTCCTCATGACGTCGGTGTCTCTCATTATCATTGCGTTTGCCGCTCAAGAGCTCAGTCGATCGAGAACGAGCAAGGAATTCCATTTGCCATCTGTCATTTCTGTCTGTGCTGCCTTCCTTACCAAGTTTTCTCTCTTTTTGTACTGCTGGTCTCTTAAAAACAAGTATAGTCAGGTCAACATCTTGTGGCAAGACCATCGTAATGATCTCTTGGTCAACGGATTTGGTATTCTGACATCAGTCGGTGGTGCCAAACTTCAATGGTGGATTGACCCAATGGGCGCCATCTTGCTATCACTTTTGATCTCGGGGATCTGGCTCCGCACTGCATTTAATGAATTTATGTTGTTGGTAGGCGTCGTCGCATCAGTTGACATGCAACAACTCATCACCTACGTGTGCCTCACGCATTCGCCTGCTGTGCAAGGCATCGACACCGTACGTGTCTACCACTCTGGTCCACGACTGATTGCCGAGGTAGACATTGTCATGAACCCTGCCGGTACACTGCTGGAAACTCATGACACCGCTGAGGAGCTTCAGTTCAAGTTGGAGAGTCTTCCGGACGTTGAGCGGGCGTATGTTCATATCGACTACGAGACAACACATAAACCTGAACATGCATATAAGAAAGATATTTAAGCGGTGCTGGGTCTCGTCAGACGACGTACAGGGCAAGAGCAGAAACCGAGGGAGACACGCCACGTGTCGAGGTCGATCCCCCCAGGGTCGAGGTTTTGATCCGTACTGGGAATTCATGGTGTTATTGGTTTATTATAAACCTCTTGTCGTTGATGAAACCACAAACGTTTGAACATTTGTATGTACTGACCGATGTGTCTAATCCTTGGTCAAACCTTGGTCAGAGGTATTTCCCTACTTTTTCCGTAATCGCCAATGCTGCCGGTGAATACTAAAGGCACAGAAGAATCACGACGAAAGCCAAGATCATTCAAAATAGTTCGCTTGCCTAGCAAAAGGGTGTTGTGTTGTTTACTTTTGGTTACACGACTTATTAAGCAGAACCACTAAAGGATGCGGTTACACGGCGGGTCACGAAACTTGGCACGTCGGCCCACGGAACATGCCGCACCTAAGCTGGCAGGTAATAGAGTAGTATCAAATGCGGGGTGTGCGAAACGCGTCTTTTTTATTTGGCCAGGTGCATCCTGTATTGGTGAAGAGAAGCACGACTGCTAACCTAGGTAGTTAAAGAAGAATCAGGCATAGCATGTCCAAGCACCTCACGCCATAGTTTCTTGACATGTTGAGCCATAGGCAGGGCTGCGACGCAAGGGCTGTTTCATGACACCTGCCATTGGCTCAACGTCGACTTGAGCAAAGCTCTCAAATCCCCCGCATAGAGCTCTTGCGATTGCATGTGGGGGCGACCAAGCTTCATTGTGCAGCTCCCAGTGCTCACGTTATCTAGTACCTACCTAAGGTAGGGAGGTCATAAGCTTTGTGCAGATTTGTGCGGCCCTCATTGTCCAATGCCACGCGGCACAAAGCTTCAAGTTGCATCAATTGAGCACATGCAAGCTTGGGGTACTCCATAGAATGCATGCATGTGTGCTTGTTTGGGGCCAAGGGCTGTGGACCTTTGGTACTTAGTAGGTACATGTACTGACGCTAAACAAGAAACGGCGCCGTCAACGTCATGGCTAGCTGGGTGTCGCCTGGGGGACCCGAGTGCCATCTCTGCTGTTTCTCTCCAGATGCCCAACCATCAATATTGACTGTTTGAATGACCCCTTCCTCCCCTCCCCTCGCCCCAGAGGAGTTGAATGGCCGGCCAGTGGTCAATCTGGTGGACGTCAAGTCAACCTCGATAGACTCGCCACACTGAGCAGTGAGCAGCATCGCGCCCCGCTCGGCCAGGTTGCGTCTGAAGCTTCCACTGATTTCTCGTCGCGCAGTCTTTCAGAGGGGGGGAGAAGGAAGGAACAGAAAAGAGACAGAAGAGAGGAAGGGAGATCTGACCTAGGTGGTCGCAAACCAGCATCAGCATCGCCTTGCCGGTCACAATGTCCGCGGCAGACCCGGCCACAGGAGAACAGCTTTATGCAACGGTGCGTTGTTTCGCTCTTGTCTTGGCTTTTGCGTTTCTGGCCGCTGCTTTCTCTATCCTTCCAGAAGACAATATACGGCATTGCCACCTGGAAACTTTGGCGAATTGTTTTACTGACCACCCCTCAGCTTCTCTTGAGCGATTCCTATCTGCCCGGCGCTCTGGTCCTCGCCCACTCGTTGCGCGATGCCGGCACTTCCAAGCGGCTCGCGGTTCTAGTAACATTGGATTCTGTCTCAGCAGAGGCCATCACCCAGCTTAAGGTGCGTTTGTCTCACGTCTCAAACGAAACAGACGCCACCTTCCGTTTCCTAAAACAGCTGTTAATGAAACTGCACTTTCACAGACCGTCTACGATTATGTCCTTCCTGTCTCAAGAATTCGCAATGAGCAAACTGCCAATCTGCGCCTCATGAACAGGTCCGACTTGCACTCGGCTTTTACCAAGATCAACCTGTGGAAGCAAACTCAGTTCTCCAGAATAGTCTACATCGACGCCGACATAGTGGCCTATCGAGCTCCAGACGAGCTCTTTGAGCTGCCTCATGCCTTCTCCGCTGCTCCGGACATTGGATGGCCGGATCTTGTCAACACCGGTGTCATGGTTCTCGTTCCGAATATGGGTGACTACTACGCCATGCTCGCCATGGCCGACAGGGGAATTTCATTTGATGGTGCAGACCAAGGTCTCATAAACATGCATTTTAAGCACAGTCTGAATCGCTTATCGTTTACTTACAATGTCACGCCATCCGCTCACTACCAGTACGTGCCTGCATATCGTCATTTCCAATCTAGCATTAGCATGGTCCATTTCATCGGCGCCAATAAGCCTTGGTTTTCTGGCCGCAACGCTTCCCATGGTGACACTCCGTTCGACGAGATGGTCGGTCGCTGGTGGGCTGTCTATGATCGCCATTATAGAGCACAGGTACGCCTTTCAACCCCGAGAGTCAGTCGTAGAACAACTCGCCATCTTCCTATCCCAAGTCATCGATGGAAGTTCTTGTTAATGATTTTGTATAGGAGTCTGCTGTCCCACCCAGTTACAGGCAAACTTCAGGTCAACGCCCAAGCCAAGGAATTGTAGACTCAACTCTCGCGTCGGCATATCCCTCTACAAAGCTGCCTCCAGGAAGTGATGAGGCCAAGAACACTAGCCAGGCATACATTGAACAGAGAGCAGGTGAATACTCGCCACGGCAAACATCACATGACAGTTCCAATATCGATGCGTCATATTCACCCCAGCCGATCCGTCCTGCGCGTCATGAAGGTGGTACAGCTACTGAAATTTCCACAGATAGTCACGGCCTGGTCCATGTCGAGACTCCACGAGATTCTGCTGCCCAGAATCAGAGACAGCTTCCACCACTGGCCATGGCTAGTTGGGACGCCCAAAGGTGAGACACGACTACTTTGCATAGTCTGTTTTAACTGCATTGCTGACCCTTCTCCAAATTCAGGCATCCCCCGCCACCTGGCTCAAAGCCGGAGGCGATAGATTTCCCATCGACCCATTACGAGATGTCACGAGATCCTGCACCCTTTATTCCACCTGTACGCTATCCCAGCCCACCCAAAAATATGTGGTACGAGATTCCAAAAGAACCGCCATCCCCATCAACCAAGATTCCAAGACAAATATTTCCATGGGAAGCCCGCCAACCCGCCCCATCACGCTCATTTACTACCCCAACGGCGGACGAGCCCTTTGGGAAACCAAAAGCCGGCGAGTCGGATGAACAATATCAAGAGCCAACTCCTGCAGAGGCATTTGATACGCTCCCTGGACAATTTGCAACGGGACTCTCAGGAAGTGATGTGGCAGACAGGGACACCACAGCATGTAAAGGTGCTGTTTCGCCAGCGCCAGTTCCTGGTGATCCTTGGAGTTCTTATTCGCGAGTCAACGCTTGGGACGATGTGCCTGAAATCAGCCGATATGTTGACGGCTTGCAGAGACATCGTCGAACGGGGAGCCAAACAAGGGGTGGAACCATGGCGACTGTTCTAAGGCCTGCAGTATCAGGTGAAGCGTTGCAAATACCAAAGGCCTTTAAAGTTACAGACTTTCCAACGGAATTGGAACGACCGAGCTTACCAGTGACGCCAGCACCGATCAGGCGTCCCTCATGGCGGGAGAGTCATTACGACCCCTTCAGCTCAGCAGAGAACGCCCAGTTCCTTCCAACGGCTGAGGGTGTTCCGTCACAGTCAGAATGGGTATGTGTGCATGGGAGGCGCTGGGGGCCTGCCGATTGCCGGTGCGATTTGGCTGACGTAGGACTTCCTTACAAGGACCCTGCTGCCCAACTTCAACTGCTAGCCCAGCAGCAATCTGAAGCATTGCTCCGGAAACTCAGTGGCGATGATGGCGTGCCAGGGAAAATGGCAAGTCACGAAATTCCATCAAGACCATTGCCTTTTGGATCCGAACCCGGTCAGTCACCGACGTATGTGACACGATCCGCTCCTACAAGCGTCTTAAGCCCGCAGCCTATACGAGGGAAGTCCCCAACGGCTGTTCTCGTCGCGGATTTGACCGGTCGTAACGATGCATCGCCAGAAGGCACAACTAAAGAAGGCAACTCAGCTCCCTTAGTCAAAAAATTGACAAAACAGGCAGCGCCTGAGTAGGCCGTGCTCCTGCGGTTGGCATGTACATATCACGCAACATCCATATTGTACCTCTCATACCAGTCCAACATTCATTGCCCTTTATTTTGGATATCTCAGTTCTGTTTGGTCTCTAGCGAAATTGGCCGTATAATGTCATGTGAACGCGTGTTGTCGAGTCAATCTCGAAGTTTTTTTCATCTCTTCTCTTATCATTCTTATGCATATAATGAACCATGACCAGAGTATTTGCATGATCTTTTCCGTTTCAGTTTGCAAAGAACTAGTCATTCAGTTGTATTCTCAATCCCCTGCATATCAGCCTTGTCTATCTTTTAACTGGAGTTCAATATTCTGGTATTTACAAGAACAATCTATCTATACATTTCTATTGCTATCACTCGGGGGCTATTTGTAGTTCGTGGCGCCTCTGCACGTGCTGGTGACTTTCAGTGACCCCAAAGAAAGATTAGACAAGATGCAGCCGTGCGGAGATCAACGAGCTATAGCTGAAAGTTCATGGGACATGCTAACAGACAAGGCCCTGGCGTAACATTCCATTCCCTTGTATTGGCACCGTCTTGGTCTCGTCACCACGAATACTGTATACTGGGCTAAATATTTTATTACATCCGATCTTGCTGAAAAGACCAACGTAGTGGTATTGGCCATGACATGTTTAATCTTCTTTGCCTTCCTCAGCTTCCTCAACCGTGGCGGCTTTGGCCTTCCCTTTATCAACCTCAACAGGGTCTACGACGACCTCAGTGCTAGACCCCACAGCTCCATGATGGTGCAATTCGTCGCTAGCTAAATCTCTTTGTGCCGAGTGTTTTGGAGGCTCGTCGCGACCCTGGTCCCTCGGCGGTTCCGCATCGACGGGAGGGCTTGCTGTTCGAACAGCATTATCGACGACATCAGAACGTGATCTGTTATTGAATAATTGTGCAGGGCCGCCCCAATTTGGTATGAGAGGACTTGGGGAAACCACTGGAGTTGATCTCACTGTTTGGGAGCCAGCACTAGTACCGTCCCTAACACTGTCCCCTGATGTGGTCAACCGGGAGGAAGTCATATTGGGGTCCATGGACGAAGAATTTTCATCGCCGGCAGCCTCGGCAGTAGACGATGCTGCCGCAGGGCGGCTGGTTGACTGACTAGGATTTGGAGTTTCAGCATTGAGAGACGTTGCTGTGGTCTGAGATTGGTGGTGAGTCGGCTGTGTTCCATCCAGTCTCTGAAGTGGTATCAATGACCAGCCAGGAGGTAGCGTAATGCCTTCTGGGAGATCCGGGCTACCCGCAGGTATCGTTACACCATTTGCTGGAACTACATGGCGGGCCATAAATGGGCTGCCTATCCGCGGGGGAATGGTAGGAACCGCGTTACCCAGAGGAACTTGGGCGTGATTGCCTTGTGCCGCACCATGAAAGTTGTGACTTTGAGCCGTGGGTATAGTAACCGACGGGTTGCCACGTCCTCTTAATGGCTGGTCTTGGGACTGTTGCTGTCGGCGCTGGCGGAGTCGCTGGAGTTCAGCCATGAGAAGATGGGCTACTTGTAACTCTTGCTGGGCTGCCTGCAGATTTTGCAATTCCCTCTGCACAATTTGCTCGGTTTGACCAAGTAGATTCCCAATTTGCTGCATGCTGTCTCCGGACTGTTGTTGGGTCTGGGTTGGGGTTGGTGTAGGAAGACCATGATCGGCACGGTTCCCTTGGGCCTGAGGGATGCCAAATTGTTGGGCAAGTTCACGGGCCTGTTGGTCATTTGCTCCAAATCCAAGTCGGAATGGTCCCAAGTTGAAAACTCTAGGGCCGCCGTCCCTGCCGGGAGGAGCTTGGTCGCCATTATGTCCTTGCTGACCGGCTGGCGCATTGTTACCACCGTCGGCCGGTGGTGGTTGTCCAGCCAGTACTTGCGGGCCACCACCAATCTGAATCTGCAGACCTGCTGCCCTATTATGGCCCCCTCGTACACGATCCATGGTAACAGGGCTCCTACACGTCGGGCAGACCTGCTGACGCTCAAGCCAGCTCTTTAAGCATCCAAGATGTAGAACGTGGCCACATGGCAGCTTTTTTGGACGGACACGGTCAATTGCCCCAGGGTGATTGACAGGATCCCAAGGTCGCATCTCCTCTCGGCATATGATGCAAGTATTCTCCTGAGACAGTTCTTCCAGGGTGGCATCGGGGTATCTATTCATTTCTTGAATAGCGCGGCGATATCGCAGAAGTGCGTTTAGTCGCTTGATGAAATCTCTCGACGTGATGAAGAGATCTCTCATGATGTGAATAGGCAGCCCGTAAAACCTCAGCAACATGAAGAAGAAGGCAATATAAATACCGAGTTTTATCATATCTGTGCATAATTAGTTATCAATCGACTAACGGTCGGCTGTGTCCATGACTACTCTGTAACTTACCGGTAGCTAAATCAAGCCAAAGTACCCATTCACCTTTGCTTGTCCATCCAGGAACCTCAATATCCATCTCATCTATGTCCTCCTCGCGGGGAAGGGGCTCTTGGTCTTGAGGCGGCTCTTGCCCAGTGGCGGCAGCCTGCTCTCGTTCACGAATCAAAGCTTCTCGCTGTCGTCGAATCTCTTGTCTCCGTTCAATCAGACGTTTTTTGGTTTGAGCTTTCACAATATTCTGTTCTGCAATTGAGAGAATATAACGAACTGCAGTTCGCCAGGAACACGTGGCCAGCACAGCGAACTCGAACAAAAACATGACCATCATATTCGGTCTTGCTTGTTGGATCACAGTATCAACGGTGTATTTGAGGATCCAGATGTCGTATATGAAGCTGATGGCCAGGGAAACACTGAGTCTCACGTGGAATAGTCGGGGATTTGCTGGCGGCTGTTGTTCTAGAAATTCCACCCTTCCGTCGCCGATCCAACCCCATACCTTCCCGGTAACCAAGGAAGTAAACATGACCAGGAACCAGGCGCCAATCTCCTCGCGAAATATCGTCATTGCCAGGCATGTTTCCGTGATGGCAAACCAGGCTCTTTCGGTAAGTTGTTCGACTTCGACGGCTCGAAGAGTGCCAAAGCAAAGTTTGGTGAGGCCATATATAAAGCTGCTATATAGTAAGAGGCTGAAGTTTACCAGCGCCTTTGGGGCAGTATTAGTTAGCGCTTGCTTGGAGTCGTGCATGATACAGCATATGTGAGGGTAGGCAGGCTATTACCAGAAGACAGAAATTGCTTTGGGCCAGATAAACCATGGCTGAATAGAAGTTCGCACGTTGCTGAAAGGCTGAAATTACAACAGCGCCAGCAAGGGCCATGGAAACCTAGGAGATGAGTTAATTCCGATCCAGATATCTAGGGTCTCGAGCCTTGCAACAGTTGATGATGGCGTTGTCAAACATACCCCTGCGTACCACCCCAAGCGCATCTTGGGCATCGGGACTGTCTCTGTGTAAAGCAGGGAAAATCTCGTAATAAAATATCTGATTTGGTCTTATGGCTCCATCTTTGTTTCCGAGCAGCCGCAGCTTGGATGTTCGCCAGGAACGAAGCTAGATGCTCACGGGTATTTGATGCCACGTTATGCTAAGCTCCCTGATCGTAATCCACCCATGACGCAGGAGCAACCGAGTGCCGGTATCAGCACGTGACAGTTTGGGAAGACAAGATCCGATAAGATCCGGTAATTAGCCGGACACGCCATGCTTACCCAACGTACTTGCGATTGTGTATAACCCACTGACTAGAAACGAGATTCTAGTTCTGGAAAATGATATACTGCCTGCGACTTTGCAATAAACAGCGGTCCATGAGTTAGGTACCGGTTTCTGTCGTAGTTTACATTCGAGAAAAAGGGCAATACCTTGCACGGCGTTGTTGCAACAGATGTCTGGGGTACGACTGAGTATGATGCATCCGTAAGGAAACGGCGGACAGGTAATTCATGCGGCATTACCAACCCCGAAATGTTCCGAAGGTGAGGAACCGAACAAAAATACAAGACAAATTCGCTCCGATGTTTATACTTGATAACAGTTATTCAGCCTACCCTACCCTACCCTATGCTGAGTTTGTCACGTCCAGGCTGGAGCAATAGTAGTCGACGTTGAACCGTGTCTTGCCAGCTACCCTAGACAAACTTGAAATAACCAACCCAAGGGATCGTTCTCATGGCCGGGGAATCGAAAAAACCCCCTTCTGCAACCAAACAATAGTCCAGACTTTCTCCTTCTTCTTCTTTGGTGTGTGATTCAAGAAAGGACGCGCTGCCTGGCCGGTTTAGAACCTCGTCCCGAACAGCCCGCAACAGTGGAATTCACGAAGTGTCCTGGTCCCTGCAACCATCGACGATAAAAAAGCGCAATTAGTTAGCTGCCGGACTTGGTTGGCCAAGCAAATTGCCGTGCGGGGCGAATAGGGCATAATTTTGATCCTGTCTGCCTTATCACACTCCTGATGGAGCATGTTGGGCAGGGAAGAGACGGTGAGGGCTTCCAGGCAGAACGACAAACCTTGTCCCTGGAGTAGGCCGCAACACCAAGCGAATTGCCATTTGCAATGAGCAATACGGCGGCCACAGAGCCGCACCAAGCGGGGACACGGCGTCTACGGGAGCCGGAACTCGAATAAGCAGAGCCTACGTGTCTGCCGTGTGAACTAACGTCCGGCCTGAAGTTGTTGCAACCACTGAGTGAACAGAGGGACCTCGGTCCTGACGACTGCCGGGGAGGAGTCCAACGCAATAACAACCATGACGCCTGAGAGTCTGCCTGGCGGAATCAGGTTCCGCGATTAAGCGACTCTGCATTATTAAACGCAACCGCTCGACCAAGCAAGACGGCCGGCTTGGGTTGCCTATAAGACTATTTTTTCCAACTTTGGAACACTTTGCAAACAGCGCTTCTGATCACCCGACCGCCTGGGTCACGAATTGTACATTACGCGTACTTGACATCCAATAGGATGTGGCGAGATATCACTCCAACCCTGGTTGTCTATATCCCAATAATGGGTTGGCCGTCGCAATCCCAGTTATCCGCTCATGACGCCCGCGTCCCATCAGCAGAGACAAAAATAGTGGTATTGCAGTACTCGGAACAGATATTTGTTTTCTAGAAGCCCTCGGGGTTATTGTTGTTGCTGAACAGGACATACATACCTACCTGTGAGGATATTAGACGAACAGAAGCCCAAGATTGGCTCCTCGTGAAGATTTGCAATACAACAACGGGCTTGTCAAGCTTTGATTTCCCCCCCCAAGAACAGACTGTACATGATTGATCGGCATCAGGGTGCCGAAAATGCCGTTTTGCACGGCCATGGCCAACCTCTCAGTAGGCCGGTAAATGATGGGGAGAGCAAAACCAGTCGGTTGGATATGGGTGCCTTGCATAGAAAATACGTGCCCTGCACAATGCCTTCAAATTGGCTAATTGGTAGTGTTGAGTGATGATGAGACTCATGAGACCCAGCTCTCATCACACAGCGACCTATGTACCTCTCCCGGAGCTTGAAAAGGAGGGGATGGCTCATTGGCATTGGCTCTGCCCAGCAATACGGGAGCAAAGTCTTAATTTACCCTTGTAATGTGCCCCGTAATGTAATGTTGTAATTGCCCCTGACCTGGCCTAGTTCTGGGGCGCTGTTAGTGACAGACATTTCGGGGTTCTGATCCCTGCTAAATCCCGATCATGCCAGGTTGGGGTGCTATTATATGCAGATAATAGTACAATTACGGAGTACGGAGTACTACATGTGTGACGAGACTTGGTACAACCCCCAGGGATCACTGACCACGTGAGATTATGCCTGTCACTGACCTGGATCTCATCCAGGGCGAGACTGCTAGACGCGGCATCGCTGGTAGTCAAGCGATTTGGCCACCCCCTGACCAAAAGGAGAGAGAGAGAGAGGGAGAGATTACGACATGCCTGCTTGGTATCGCGACCACGCATTGACATGACGAACCGAAACTGGACATGAGTGGGAGAAGGAGGGGAAAAAAGTAATATGTAGTAATATCAGAAGCATAGGAGGGGAAAGACAAGTGCCAAGGTCGCCGACAGGGACACGAGTTGTCGAGTTTGCTAGCAACTCTGCTCCATGTAGATGCTCGGCAGCAAATAACCATCTTGGCCGTGCCCACTCGCGTTCAAGACTCGGAAACCCGTGTGTTCATCGTGTAGTATAGTACTATAATGGCCTACGTATAGTTTTAATAGATGGGCGGAGCCAAAGACGTCCCCACGGGTCTAGATCGCAAAGGACCGCGGCGCGGCGACTGCTATGTAACTACATGATCCGATGAGATGTCTCATCTTGACAGATGTGCTTGGTTCACATGTGTCTGTAATATGTATTAGTATTGTGTATTGCAGACTCTGGCGCCAGCCAGCCTTGAAGCAGCCCATGCAATCCTTCCATTACGATACTTTCCTTGCCGCCCGCAGTCTTCGTTTAAGCTGATGGCCAATATATTCAAACCGGCACACCCAACAAGACAACACAACACCTGGAACCCTCTGGCTATCTGGCGGAGTGCGCGGCGCGGCGCGACTGAGCGGAAAAGTGACTTTCCAGGGATGGCACATGCTCCGCGATGACACATGGCCACACCATCGACACCCATGGGCTGATGGCCAGGACCAAGTTGCCAAGGCAGATATGAGGGTCGCATTTTCCCGCGTGTTTGAAGAGGTGGACATGCACCCAATGTGTCGGGTCGAGCTTGGACACTTGGCATGTGGCTGAGCTTGCCGCCACTCCGGAATGATGGCACCCTTGTTCCGGCATCGCCGCGACATACAAAACGTGGTTGTGGTGGTGGTTGTGGTTGCGTGAAGACGTACCTATAGGTAGGTGCATAATTACCATAGTACATTCTTGTGCAAAAACACAAATACAACACCAAACTAGCTAGTATTTGCCCCCCTCGGAGACTTGTTCGATCCAAAAGCAAACATGGCTGCGATCAAAGGGGTAAAACGAACGCCATTGTCGCTGATGAGAGTCTGCCACATTCCAGCCATCACACCCCCATCTCTCCTCATCAGGCGAGCTTATCCACGAAAGCACGTTTCTGCGATCCAAGTCGCCCTTACAGGGCAAATGCACTAAAAACCCAACGCCAAATCGAGAGCCGGCGCTGCGCCTCCCACCTCCAAGATGCCCAGATATCGTGGGTCTCTGGTGACAGCGACAACCGATCCGCAACAATGAATGACGGCTATCGACCATCTTGGCATCTCGCTGCGGGCGGTGTCAATGCCAGGCAACAGCCACACCCAGAGTCTGCCCAACAGTCCAGGAATACCAGAGACACGCATTTGGGGATAATTATATCGACACGACAACACCAAGCAAGCCTTCAATGGTTGAAGCCGCCACGTACCCCGTGTACTGCACTCAAATATGAACGAATGCTTATGTACATACATGGCCCTGTTTCTTGCCAGATGAATTATGCAAATGAAGCCGCGTGTCAAAATCAAACGTTTTGAGCTTTGAATATTACTAGCAGCACTAATATACAACAGCAACCTCGCTTGTCAGTGCGTCGTGATGCATCCACCGTCGGAACGCATGACAAAGGCGTACATACATACATATACTACAACATGGTAAAACAGTTCAAAGAGCGCCCATGCAAGCCCACTACAATGCAAGCATCCAGCGCCATCTCAGGAGTACCGAGTCCCCGGCTCTCGCTCCAGCCTTGACACGTCCGCTTCTGGGAATGATGCCCGGTACGAAGCAGCCACCGGTAGGAACATGGTGTCGCACAGGATCAAACGGAGAGAGCCATCAGAGACACCATGCGACGCCTCCCACCGCCTCTCATGCGGTAGACGCCGACACGGGCCATAGCGCCTCGAGATGTCGGTTTTTGTTTGTGAGCTTTCTTTTGCATCCAGACCATCAAGCCACCAAAGCGTCCACTCCTCATTGGGGGCCAATGGCACCGGTCTGTAACTGGTTCTGGACCAGGCCATAATTAGACTTTGACGGAGCTATCCGCTTGACTAAAGGGAATAAAAAAAAATAAAAATAAAAGTAGCAAGGAATGGGGGCAGATGACACTCGTGGGCGAAGCTAAAGTGGGCTAATAACACAACGTACGTACACCTCGAGTGCTCCTTCCCCGACCGAGCTGGCCAACTGCCGCTTTCCCATCTCTTTTGGTATCTTTACTTTGGCACGCAGGAATGATACATGAGATGCATCGGATAGTGGGAGGAGTTTCACCCCCTTGAAACAGAGTACCATTTATTATAGCATGACAAAATGCTCTCTCCAATCGCGCGCCACAGAAAAAAAAAAAAAAGGTTTGGCACAATACGCAGTGCTACTTGATGGAATGAGATATGAGTGCAGCCCGCCTGGCCCCCACGTCCCGCCTAATGAGCGACTACGCCGGCTATCGCTCTCCGCAATCTATCATGGCGTCAAAAAGGCTTGGTTGCTTATTCTTGTCTTGGCGCTCAGTTCACTCCCGACACTGTCAACTGGTATGCTACTAGTACTACTACTCTTTACAGAGCAACCGCATCAATTAGCATATTAATGCCTCGGTACCAGGGTAGTTGGTTAGCGGTGACAAGGAGCAGGTGAGAAGACTCAACATGCGACTTCATTCACGTAGAACCCACGGTGACGACCAGAATGGCCGTATCCCGAAAGCCCTGGCCATTCGGCCAAAGGTGATGATGTATTTCCCTGCCCGTGGCGACATGCCTGTTCGGTCACGCCAGCATACCGATAAACTTCATTATTAGACTCAGTCTGTTCACCGAACCCTATTTGCGGCAGGTTGCCTGCCATGCCGGACGTAGCACCTACGGATATTCCCTTGCGGGCAAATTGCTAGCACAGACTTGAGGGTAATTTAAGCCCATTTGGGCACCCGCCCCCATCTCCCACTTACGTACTTATGTATAGAGCCGTGTCGTCAATCGAAAGTTTATCTATCACACAGCACGTCCCACGTCGTCGGTGACCAAATTTGCTTGCCAAACCTTTTGCGCACACACGCGTGCACAAATACATACACCACCTTGCGCAAACATCTCTTCTACGGCACTTCGGGAGGCGGGCTGGGCTTAGCCTTCCTTGAACCCGACTGGCGGTCAACGCCGGGTCTCGCCATGGCCTTTACCATGTGTACTGCGCCACCAAAGTTGAGCTCCCCAATCTCGATGGGCCGCCGGAATATACCGTTCGCTGATCAGCAGTTGAGAACGCAGTGCTAGGCACAGTTTATTAATTAGTCTGGTGTTTGAAAGGCAAAGGCGTGTGAACACGGCCAAATCCCCCCACAACGTCTCCCCCGTGACAGCGGCCCAAGCCATATCGCTCGACCGAGAACTGCAATCATCGCCGACTACTGAGGCCCCCGATGCGACGTCAACTCCGATAAACCTCGAGCCTCCAGGTCAGGTATTTAGGAAAAGCAGCGGCGAAATCGAGTCCCGGTCAGGTGGTCTGTGCAAAAAAAAGAAGGCCTAAAGACAACACGGGCCTGGCCCCCAACCCGACCTACTTTTTTTCTTTTTGGCACGAGTATTTAGTCCGGCGACTGGCTCCTAGCACTAGCATGGGATATGTGATGCCCGTGCCGAATGATGACGATCTTCGTTGCTCGGAGCCAATGCCTCCCTGGGCTCTGGGCGCTTCCCTGTGCTGTTCCCGCTGTGGCGCGACGCTAACAGCAGTTTGACATGTTCACGGCCTCCAGGCCATCGGGTCGGTGCCCAGCGTTTTTCTTTTGCCAGTTACGAGTCTGTAGAAGCAAGGGAGCCAAGGGGGAGGAGGGGTCCCCTCTCACCGGCTTGCTGCCGCTAGTAGTCGTCGTAGTACTCCGTAGATGTGCGATTCTGTTGGGGGGTTTGTTAGCATTGTACGGAGTATGTATGTTTGCTTCTATTCTCGTCGACCCAAATTTGGAGGGGTGAAACATGACCATTGGGATCGCCCCGTTCCTTCGCTACTCCAGCATCCGCTAAGAGGAGAGACATGGGCCCTGACACCTCTATCCGACGGCCCTGAGATGATCTACTACTAGTATTCCGTCTGCCACGAGCAGGGCCTCGTCGGGGGAGCGTAATCAGTGAGCACTAGCACGGGCGCGACAAGTGCGTTGATGGTCAGTCATGGAGATCATTGATTGTGTACGGAGTAGCAGGACCCAGTTTACTCATCACGCCGCCAGTACGGACCGGCATATGTACAACAGTATGTACATACCGCAGAATACATACACAGAGGGCAATGTGTGTCGATTGCATTGGCCGAAACTGTGGACACTGGTGTTGCAAAACTACCGATACGGCCATGTCGAGGCAAAAAGTCAGTCGAGAGGATTGAGTTTCCCCAGCGCCCGCCCCCCGCTGTCGATCCGTCAATGTCTGGATGGAAAGTGGGCGGTTGACACGGCGAGGGCGACGATAAACTTAGCAACATGATGTAAAGTCGCGACCCAGGATCTCGTCAACTTGGGGTGTTTTATCTGGATAAATATACAACATACATACATGAACACATGCACAACTTTCGGGGGTGTATATAGTGCAGTGCAGGCCATGATATCGCAGACTTTGAGCTCGACAGAGCTGTTGGAAGCGTCGAGATCTCGGGGCGGGCAACCAGATTGGCGGCAATGGTGTTGCTATTCTCTTTCAGGCGCAACCAGACTCTCTCGTGCGACTCAACACTGTTGACATGATGGGCTTCAGTCCTCCTTTGAAACCGACAGTGAAGACGCGAAACCAAGGAGACCCTGCTGCCTGAGGTTGCACAATCGCACTGATTACCAGTTTGGGACGAGCCAGGGAGAGTTGTTGGTACGCATGATTAGACTCGCTACTCCGTACTCTGTACTCCGTATGCACGAACCAGATTCAAAGTCATCAGCAAGGATTGCTCGCCTCGAGAAAAACAAGAGACTGAGACTGACTGGAAAGCCGGGCAACAGGCACCGGGCACCGGGCACCACACCCCTCAATTTGAGATGCAATCAGATTGCGAACCAGGGCGGCCGTCTCCAAGTCCATCTATTTGTGCATATTGCGATCCATCCAACCGGAACGTCCAAGTGACAGGCCTCGAGCGCTTCGACCCGGGTGCAAAAGATATTGACCCCGGCTCGTGGCCAGGACGGCCATCTGCTCCGAGCTCTGAGCCCTGGACGCTCTTTTGTCTGCCATCAAGATATTTGCCCTCTCTTCTCTTCTCGGGCCTGGGGACGCGCAAGCAAATGCCCCGACCGGGCCAGATGGCGGACAGTGATACAGCCACCGGCTCTCGCTCTCGCTGGCAGCAAATGGCACTGCAGTCCGTTTTCACTCTTCACCCTCTCGGACCCAGAAGTCTCTCCAAGGGCGTGGATGGACGGGGTGGTTTTGCTCTAAGCCCATCTAGGAACATGCCGAGAGATGGCGGACCTGGTGGTGCTCAACTCTTTCTCCCACCTAGTCGCCAAGGGCGGATCGGCTCTTCGCATTGGTCGCATTCCGGTCGTCAGCTTTGTCCCGATTGAGACGCATTTGCGCTTTGGCGCCCGCCCGCCAACGAAACTTTGCCGATCAACACTGCCCACCGAGGGCGCGGCATTTAACGTGCTTTTTGCAGAGGTAGTGTGTGTTTTTCTGCTGTAGGAAACGAGCTAATAATCAGTGAACCGTTTGCAATCCCGTACTGCCGTTTGTTGGAACCGCGCATTTTCCCCAATCGGATCGTTGGTCCGTCAACAGCAATAAACCTCGTAGGGCTGAGGGCTGAGATTGCTCGTCAGTCCACAACTCGAAACCCACGTTTTGACGCCCCCCTCCCCTTTTGAGAAGGCATTGAGGGCAAGGAAGAAAATAAGATAGATGTACTCGGTACGTACATGCACATGGCGCATCTGCACACATCCATCGTAGGAGTAAAGGATTCAACCAGGTTTCAGGCCCAAACTGCGCTGGATGCGGTCAGCTTTGAAGCGCGTGAGCCAAGACCAAGACCAAGACCAAGACCAGCGTTGCAAACGCCGGCCTAATCATCGATTGCTGGAGCGACTTCCATGGTCAACTGGTTGTGTGGCATCATGGCGCATGGCTTTCTCGAGCCTGCTTGCTCCTGGTATGCATGTATGGAGAACTCCGTGTGGTCGCTAGTGATGTCCAGATTCGGACGCGGCGCAACCCGTCCCTTCACCTCCAACTTCAGAGTCATCCGTTGACTCAAGTGCCACAGCCTCGTTCGTGCCCGTTGATGACACCCACACCACACCGTCCTCCTGATGGCCCTCTCAGCGACCCTTTGGCTCCCAATGTTGGAGCCTGCATGCATACTGTACCTACACACAGCCAGCTGCTCAGGGAACATATGTACATGCCAGGAAGCTATGTATGTATGTACTTTGCTCATTTTGGGCAAAATAGAACGCGTGGCAAGTGTCCGCCATCCTTCCATGCATACATGCACGCTCGACTGCATGGCACGCGACTCGGCAACGGCAGAAGAGGCATGGCTTGTGCTCAAACATTGGATGCAGCGCCTGCTGCATGGGCTCAAAAGTGTGCTGGAGCGTCTGGCTAGCTTGATGACTGCAGAAACGGGCGTGAAGCAGTGCGTGGCCGTCGCGGCCAATAACCTTGTTTCTCCACGCACAACTATCGAGATTAAGAAAGGGGAATGAGGGAATGACCATGTGGAAAATCTGCAGAGATTTTTCTCCTGCGCGCCCCTTCCCCCTTGCTCGCATGGACGCTTCTGTGGACAATGACACCAGTCGACATATGTATTCTTGAGCACCGAGTGCCTGGAGCGTCGCAAGCCAACTCAAGGGGCAGGTCCGACGCATACAGAAGGTACATATGTACCTACCTAGGCAGGTAGTAGCTTGAGGTTATACAACCAGACATATCAATGAGTTAGTAGTAGTTGGCAATCAACATTCAATGTTCAATGTTAATATGCCGGCGTGGTATTGCCCAATGTCAACTACTAAGTAGGGAGCCCCACAGCGGACCGGAAATCCTGCTTGCTCCAGTCTGGGCCAGTCTCCAGCGGCCTTGGGAGTAGGTACCTGTGTACTACAGTATGAAGAGGCATCAGGCATGAGACACTCTGTGCGCAAAATCGAGTTACCAGATTGCCTCATGGAAACACGTTCCTGCGCCCCCAGAACCGGAAATCGGTGCGGAAGAAACATACGTATAATGTACGGAGTGAGTTACCAGGCTCTTTCAAAGTGATTGCCATGACAGGATGGCGAGATGGGTGGTCACACCTGTGCAGGACAACTACCATGCTCGCCATGTGTCTTGCGCTTGGCGCGTGGGGAGATGCAGTGGTCACCAGACGGAGCTAAGAGGCGCCAGCAGCAGACATAGACGGGGGCAGATTGGGCAGCTTGGGCAGGCACATGAGGGCCTCTGAGGGGTCTGGTGTCATGTCCAGCGGACACGGAGTGTTGAGTTCTCCGGATGGGCCAGGCCTCCACTGAGCCAGGCCGCTCCAGATGTCCATGTGGAGTCTGGTCGGTCCATGGCCAATTGTCCAACCACTGTACGGAGTAGCTGCCGCTGCCGGCCGCGCTATCTTTGGAGATTCTTTTTTTAGCTTTTGGCTCAGAGGCCTCTGAGGCTCCCGAAGTCGTTGTCCGGCACTCGTGCTTGTGCAAGCGTCCTGTGGGAAATGCCAGGTACTGTCTGGTTCCTTGAATGTAGTCGACTGCTCCGTATAATCAAGATAGTTCCCGCATGTGTCCACGCACCAGGCTTTCGAGCCACTCTGTTTGCCCCTTGCCACGCCATTATTCAGAGTCTTCAGTCGATACGACGTCAATGAAACACTGGAGCCATGTCCGTCTGACAGCAGTTGACTCTGTAACTTGGAAAAAAACAAATCGACGCATCTGGTGTTTTTTGTCCATGCGTCGTCATACAACACAATACAACACTCATCCACTCCTCCTCTGCTCCGTATGTACGCACTCGCCAGCTCTGTAGCAGCACTCCATCAGCTCGCCAATTCCCGATAGGCCTGTCGACGGCGCATGCAACCGACTCGTATGCGCGGCCAATGTAACCGCATGGACGTCTCGAACTGTTCCTTTCCAGATTTCAGGTCATCTCTTCTGCGTTGCTGTATTACAAGTCATGGATCTTACGTAGATGCGCCCGTATGCACCCACAGGGGTCGCCACGGAGTTTGGAGTTTCTGAACAGAGTCCCATGTCTCCGGAGTAATAGCACGCGCCAAATTGGGGGCCATTCCCCCGATGTCATCAACATTAACTGCTGCTTGCGTCGGCTGTGGGAGGAAAGTGAGACATCTCTAAACTGTATTGGGTTGTGAAGGATTCGATATCCAGACCTGCAAGAACATGTTAATTGGTACTGCAATTTTTCATCAATTCGGACTCGGGCGAACCGTGCCAATCGAACTTGGCCTTGTAGTTGGTTCTGCCTGTAAATTTGGCAAAGTCCAGACAGATGGGACTATCCAGTCGGCGCACGGGAAGCAAGAGTCGCCTGCACACAGCAGACTCTTCGAGTTCACAAGCCGGCCCTACGGCGCAGGTGCAGGTATGTACTGGGGCCATCCAGTGGCTCGTTCACTGTCGGACGAGCGAGGCTGCCACGACAACTTCCATGAGCCAGCAGCCAGATTTCTGGGCCTGCAAAGTGGCCGTGGTCATTTGCCCGCAGAGCCTCATCGTCCAGGGGTGTCGACAAAGGGGGTTCTGGAGTCCAAGAAGGGGGGCGCCGCAGGGACATGCTCCCATCTCCCGGGCAGGGTATTCCTGAGGGTTGAGGAGAGTGAGGCAATGAGGTAAACCTGCAAGGTTAACCGGGATACCCCCAGTCGGCGAAAGGTAAATTAGAGCCCGCCTCTGCAGGGTCGGAGTGTCAACCATTTCAATGTTGCCATTCTGCACCCAATCAACCCCGCCGCAGAACCACCTCCACCGTTCAAGCTAACTGACGTTGGTAGCCGCAAGCGAGTGTGCATATGGCTAGGCCAATTTGGGAGAGGCCCCATCATGTCTCGTCGAGTCCAGATGTCTATTGTGTGTGAAGAGCAAATCTCAACTTCGGAAACAGATTCGCCGCCACGAGGTAAATTCCGCGCGCTGTGGCTCACCTCTGTCAAGCCGGGCCCCGATCGGGGCCTCTGGTTGGCCTGCCCTACGACCGCACCCATGACCGAGTCAGGAGATAGTCGAAAGATTCGAAGATTAATAGGACGTATAATGTAGTACGTCAGAGTTGGGCCTAGGCAAATAGCCTAAAAGTTTAAGTCATCACATAGTGAATACGATTACTGGCAAAATGCCCAGTAGACATGTTTCCCCCCTTTCATACGACCTACCTAGGTACTTAAGTACTTAAGTACCTAGGCCTAAGTATGTAGGTACTGGCTGACGATGGAGTGCGGAGTACGGAGTACTCTCTGCCTTTTCATCAACATTACACGGCATGAACCGCAAGGCACAGGCATCAGTCTACTACTGCCTCATGTTGCGACGCCCCAAGGAATAAAATTGTCACAGGGGTGGTATTTTCATCTCTCCGTCTGGAGCTATTGGATAAAGACTCTCCATCGGTGCATTCGTCGCCTGCATAATTATCTTGCTCACACTGGTGCGGGACAAGTCATCTAGTAGTAATTAAAAACAGAACTTTGACTTGCGGCGAGACAACATGTGACGGCTCAAAAACAGATGTCTGATGGGCTTTTGAGGTGGACCACGACACAGAAAACATGCCCCGGGATAACCCTGTACGCAATTACTACTCCGGATATGCCTTGGCAATTAAATGACCAACGGGGCGACTGCAGTCAGCAAATACCGGCCTTGATATTGCCTTTGGCAACGTTTGGAAAGTGGGATGAGGCCACCAAGCACTGAACTCCTCTACTCCTGCCTGCTCAGTCATGCAATAATATACAGACATACCTAGGTACGTACATACTGACTGCCCCATACTTTCAACTCCGTGCGACTCCGTGCTCCGCTACTGGCAATCGTCAATCAATCCTGCCAAACCCGTTATGCATTGTTTGACCCGCGAGGCTGCCGGCGTGGAAATGCGCCCTCGCCAACTCATCAGACGAATCGCCTTGCGGGACACGAATTCCCCAACCTGGCATAGTCCCGATTGCCTCGTCTGTCGTCAAGTTTTGCAGATGCCGACTAGTCTCTTCTGGCCAAAATCGCCGCCCTCTCCGCCCTCTCCACTCTCCACACAGGGGGGGAGTCCTGCGTCCTGCATGCGCGTGCAGTAACCAAACACCAAGAGCCTTTTTGCCAGGCCCAGTCGGCAGGTCCACCACGTCTTCTTGTCCTCTGGCACACCACCAGACACCAGACACCAGGCCAGCACAGCGCGCGATACTGCTGCCGCCATCAATAACCCCCCTTCCCGAGGCAACGTGCTCTGCGAGTCAAGTATGGAGAGTGAGAACTGCCTGGCGGGCTGTGCGTGCGCCCGTCGGTTCCAAACTCGGGCTCGATGCCGCCATGCCAAACTATTGGGCCATGCTCCAATGCAGTTGTTTCTTTTTCCTTACCGTCTTTGTCCACCGTTCGTGGCCAGCAGGGGTCCAGTCCCTGGGCAGGCAGACCATGGCTCAACGGAAACGAATTCCAATGTCTCGGCTCCCGCAGATTCATGCGCCAATCGTCTTTGGTGGCCGACGCAACGCTGAGATTCGACTTACCGCGCTTCTCACTCTTCTCTTGTAACAGTTGCAATTTATTACGGGCGCGAGTGTTTCACGGCTCTGGAAATGACAGTATTCATCAGCAGCTAAGACCCGGTTCCTGACCTTGGAAAACCGAAATTGAGGAGCAAGAGATGCGCCCTGACCTCATAATACGACACGGTAAATAAACAACCGGGGCAGCTGGAACCACCAGCATGATGGGATAAGCATCATGACAAGGTAATTACATTTTTACGCCTCTGGCAAGGCTAGCCGCGCAACATTGTGCAGGACGGCTGCTGTCGGCCTCGCAAAATCCAGTTTCTAATAGGAGTGGTTAACCTCTGTTATACCTAATAGCACAACCCGTTATACATTGAGGGGGCTCACCCCCTGAACTAAATAGGACAAAGTAAAATGTTCCAGCGCAAACGCACGGCCCATATCGGGAGACTCGAGGCGCTCGCGACCGAATGGACCGAAGAAAGCGAAATGCGCCGTCCTAGGCCAACGCCAACTATAGCACTGAACGTATCTTCCTCCCTTGGTAGCACTCCGTTCTCTGGACGATACCTGGCGCCGGTCGGGGTACAGTACCATTTCTTGATACACTTCCTGCTGGTTTAGTTGGCCTCTAATTTAGAATGCAATGCACCGTTCACTCGTAGTTGAGGCCAAGAGTGGCATAGTTCAAGATTGCGGCCAAGGCCCGCAGCCCCGCGGGGCTTATCAGACGTGGGAAGTAGGGTTAGGACCCGAAGTACTCCGTACTGGCTGAACATGGTGCTGCAATCTGTTTCTGTTGGCTTGACGAGCACCTGCCGTGCAATGCATCTGGTACTGAGTTGACGCGAGCTGCTTTGGCTTGGGGCTTCTACTATTGAAAGAAATTCTTCTGAGATGAGAGAATTATTCGGTGATTGACGACGTCCTGGTGCTGGCAACTGTCGGTTACTGTCTCGGTACTCCGTACTTGTCATCACAACCAGCCAGGTGTGCAAATTTTTGTGTGGAACCCTTCTGTCTTGAGCGAATTATCCCTCAAGTGCTTCTTTTTACCTCCAATTTGGGTTTATACGGAGTAACACACTTCTAGGGTCCTGCCTACAGATGTACATACAAGTACGTACATACTGCCATGATTTTAGGCTCGAGATGTCAGATACACACATGCAGTTCACTCCGGACTAATGCCCAGGTTGTTACATATGTCCGATGTGCCGGGTTGACGCTCCAAACCAGCCTGCCGATTGCCGCCAGCCCTTGGATGAGGAGAAGTGAGATTATTTTTGCTCGTCAACGACTGAGTAGCTCGTCTAGTACCTCTTGTTTGATCACCATGATGTGACCTTCCCAAGCTCCAGACGAAGGCCCTGAGAATTGGTGATCCTTTGCAAATCAACCGTAAGCCCGCGACCCTAGGCTGTATGTATCGTTGAAGTTGAAATTACACCAATGGTCTGAATTTAAGCCCCAAGTACTCCGTACTGAATCTAAGTCGGGGAAAAGGAGGTGGGAGGCCTGGAGCCACGAGCCACGAGCCACGAGCCGCCACAGTCTTGATTGTCTGTTCGTTCCAGTTGAGAGGAAGATGTCAGGCAAACAGGGACCAGAGACACTGGATGCGAGGCAGATACCGTCTGCTTGGTACGGGGTACATTCAGTCGGCCTCCAAACGGCAATCCGTACAAAAATCGGAGTCGAAGGACAGGTGGTAGTAGTAAGCTTGCTGTGTGTCCGAGACAGTCTGCCTACAGACAGACGGCTTGTGGGGGATTTAGGGGGGGTCCAAAGACAAAGTATATCCTCTTGAGCTGTCGCAAGACCCGCGAGTCCCACCTAGGTTTAGCATGTCCGATACCCCTGGCATCGTGTTGGTTTGCTGGCGACTTGTCTCTGGAGTGTTGCTTCACGGTGTGGTTGTGTGTGTGTGAGTGTGGGAGTGTCATGCCGAGACCCCAGCAACCCCATCACCTCTGCAATGGGGTCGCCGCGCATCGCTTGGGTGGCCAGTCATGGGCCGTTCTGAGGTTGCTGGGTTGCTCGTTTCTCGGGACGATACTTTGGCTCTTGTACCAGATACACGACCCGTTGCAGCGGTACCAGACCACATAGCTAACTTTGATGCTTACCAGGTCATTTGCCTTCGTTCTTGCCTGCCGACTTCCGCCCCTCCTTAATGAGGCCAGGTGAACGAGGTACCGGTACTTTTGGGTACACCAGAGGTCCATGACCTTTTCCGCCAGATGATCGTCGGGGACCGCCCAAATACGCCAGTGGCTCAATCGATGGCTCCCACAAACCTTCATGAACTCTCGACCACACGCCCGCCCTGCGAACCACGCCCCAGGCACGCAAACGCCTTTTTTCTTCTTTCCTTTCCTGTCTTGCACACACGCCTCTCTGCCTGATCCTGGTCGACTCCAGTCCCAAGACGAGGCTCTTGATGAATACCGAAAAGCCCACCAGCCCGAGAGCCATGCTGCGCGGGCGGCATCATGATGGATGACCCTGTGCAATGAATTTTGTCTCTTCAATTTCTGCGGTGATGGAGCCTTCTTGACCACACCCCCCTGTCTCCCGGATGAGGCTGGCGGAGTTCAACACCTCTGCCCTACTGGCCCTGTATCTCAACTTTGTGGAAAAGTAGATCCTGTCCACCGGGCCCTGGTTTGGGCTGTCTAGTCTAGATGCAGGCCGTCTATATATCTACGTCCAAGCCCCCAACAACATCAAACGTTTGTTGTCAGCCTTCTCTACCAGATCAACTTTTGGTTGTCCCTCAACACCAATCAATCATCACGTAGAATTCTGTTGTCACATACCAGCCCTCTCTCATCCAGGTATCACTGTCGACACCGCACCATCACACCGAAACGCCCTTAGACACAACTGCTCTTGTTCGCCCTGTCGTTATCACACCTTCTCTACCACTTGTTCCCAGAATTACTATTCCTTCACAGCATACAGCCAAGGCTACGACGAGGCGAAGCAGAACGAACAATAGCGACCTGTCGAATTTTTGCCTCTACATACATTTAATACTTCGAAGTGTTCATTCTTGTGACCCTGCCAGGCTCGGCAACCCCGCGAGACAAAGCCCTACCTGATTTATAACGGAAGAGGCCTTGGGGTGGAACGAGACTGTGCGGTTCTTTCGAGGTAAGAGCAAGATATAAGAAGAGGAAAAAAAAAAGCCCAGTCCTGAGCGAAGGCGTCTCAAAGAGAAATGTGAATAGGAAATCAGATGTGCGTATTGCTGACTCTAAAATGCCAGACTCGCCCTCCGCAATCTACAATCGTCACAAACACAATGGCCGCTTTGGCTGAGCAGCCCTACAACGGCCTGTTCGCACAACAGCAACGTACGGACGATTACACCAATTATCCTGAACCCCCACAGAACGCCTTTGGATCTGCTTCTCCAATGACCGTTGGTGTCACGTACCCTCCTAGCACAACGTCAATGGGTTTTGAGCCCTCGCTATACGCCGAGACGCCGAACTACATTCTCAAGGGTCACACGTCTCCTGGTGTGTATCCAGAGGACGGTGACATAAGACTGTCGTCCTCTGGTCTGTCCTCTGGTTCCCTACCCTCAGCGCCATCTTCAGCAGTCGGTTCACCACAGTCGAGCAACGGACACTTGGGTGTGACTGACTGGACCGGTCACACAATGAACATGCAACCCAGCATCGTCGGGAGTGACTATATGGCCGCCCCCGAGTACTTTCATGGCTCTGGAGTGGAGGATTTCAGCAGCTTTGACTTTGGCGGACAGCCAAAATCTTTTGTTGGTAAGTAGTATGGCATTTCCTCGCCCTCTCTTGCGCCTTTGTCTCGCCCCTTCTCTTTCTTTTCATGGCCGTATTTTCCACCTTTCAGCAAGCTTCAGTTGCTGCCGACTGCTTGCCCGTTCCCACTATGTTTTTGTGTCCTCGTCGTCTGCGCATCGCCCATCTGTCTGTCAGTCTGTTCGCCAAATGATAGCCTTGGGGCTTGGTCGCGCAGCCGAGGCAAGGCCGGCCGGCTTACTGGACAGAAGGCAATGAACATCTCCCATACGGGATACCCGCACACCTACCTCCATGCCGGTGCTCACCTTCCAAGGGAAAAAGGTGCACATCATGATTGTTCCGTATCTTTCATACATACTGGACCTGTGGGCCGAGTCATCATGGGTACTCGATGTTTGGGTTTGCCAGGGGGGCCCGCAGTTCAGCTTGCCATTGCGCGCCATGCCTGAGACAATTGGGTCGTGGCTCCGCCAGTGCGGGTGCCGACTTTTACAACACAACGGCCCAACGGCGCTCCGACGCAGCGCGTCATCATTTCACGGGGCCCCGACGCACACCAGTTGGCCTGCTGTGCTTTGCTTCCGTCTGGACAGCCCGCTGTACGGAGCACCGAGTGCATGCCGCTGCATCCATTATTGCATAGTGGTGTGCCATCGGTGCTGGTTGAGCAGCTCGGTCGAGGTGCGCGAGTCGAGTGCTCCAGTCATCCCAAGTGCTGCTGGCCGATTGTGACGAGTCGCTGTGACCAGCTGCTGTGTCTCATCCAGCGAAAGCGTGTGGCGCCCAGTAAGCGCAGTGGGTGTCCCTTGAATGGCCGCTGGCGCCCCCCCACCAAAAAAAGGTGTTTCTCGTTTCTCGCACCTATTTGAGACCTTCGTACGTCAACGGTTGGTGGTTGTTACCCGTCTTGGGCGGCCTCTTGTCCTCGGCCAAAACCGCAGGCCACCTCACCCCGCCTCGGTTCACTTCACCCAACCTATGTTGTTACTATCTGGAACCCTCGAGAGACACCTTTTACTTTTCCAGTTCATCTTTGATTGCATTGTTCTGTTTCAATTCTGCAACGCCATTCCGATCACGACGGCAGTCGTAGCGGCAATTGACCATGTCGTCCGCGGCCACACTCACTGACGCTGTTCCCGTTGTCGCAGATCCTTCCCTCATCCACCCAGAAATCGCCCGCCCTCCGATGCCCATCTCGCCTTACGATGGCCACTTTCAACACGCTCAGGCACACCAATTCGTGCCCTCGCCGTCACTATCGTCGTCACCGCAGCCCAACATGGCTCGAACCGACAGCGCCTCGCCATTCCTCCACAATGGCCCCTTTGGTCCCAACTACACCACCCACAGCCCATACGGTGCCCCCATCGATGCCAATGGCCGCCGTGTGAGCATGGCCAACTTCATTTCCCCGGTTGGCTCTGCCGACTTTAGCAGCGATGAAACCAAGGAGAAGCAAAGGTGCACCTATCCCGATTGCGGCAAGATATTCAAGGACCTCAAGGCGCACATGCTCACTCACCAGAATGAGCGACCCGAGAAGTGTCCCATCCAGACCTGCGAATACCACATCAAGGGTTTTGCCCGCAAATACGACAAGAACCGCCACACACTGACCCACTACAAGGGCACCATGGTTTGCGGCTTCTGCCCTGGCTCTGGGTCTCCTGCCGAAAAGTCGTTCAACCGAGCAGATGTCTTCAAGAGACACCTGACCGCTGTTCATGGTGTTGAACAGACTCCCCCGAATAGCCGCAAGAAGACGCCAGCCGGCGTGGCCACTGGAAAGAAACTCACTGGCTACGCTCCCGATGCCACTGGAAAGTGTTCCACGTGTTCGCAAACCTTCTCCAATGCCCAGGACTTCTACGAGCATCTGGACGACTGTGTCCTTCGAATTGTGCAACAGGAGGATCCCGCAGAGGCCATCAATGCACAGCGATTGGCCGAGGTCGAGAACGACAAGATGGTCCACCATACCCTGGAAAAGAACAACCTCCCAACCACAACACCGACTATGCAGGCCTCCCTCCATGAGGACGAGGAGGATGATTTGGACATGGGCGAGGACGAGGATGCCGATGATGTTTCTTCCAAAGCCAACTCGTCGCCCTCAATAAAGAAAAAAGGTAACCCTGCCAACGGTGTGCAAAAATCCCGCGGGTTGACGCATTCTCGGGGGGGTGTTCCAACTGCTACCAAGACTCGTGGCCGCAAGAATCGCCGCGACTACCCATCATCCTGGGGCTTTGATAAGGGCCAAATGACGATGCGAAAGCGTATTATGGCTGTCTTTGATGGTCCCCGCAGATTGGCCAAGGACGACATGATGCTTTCGACCGATCATGAGGTTCGCATCAAACTGTCGGATGGCAAATCATATGTTACGGACCTTGATGTCCAAACGCTAAAGCGGGCTGAAGGCTTCCTTGGCGCCACAGACGATGAGAAAGGACCGTGGATTTCTGATGACCCCACGGAGGAACAACTGAAGGAAATGCATGAAATGTTGAAGACGAGCAGTGCCCCCATTTAATAGGTCCTTTGCTTGTCTAGAGCCATCATCTTCTCGTCTCCCCAGCACACGGAAGGGAGTTTTGAGACCTTACGAACTCGATTTGCTAGAGACTCATAACCATATTAGAAGGGGAGCATAGGAAGACGGCGCATGTGAAATTGACCTGGATTTAATGGGACATGGCTGGGTCGGATTGGTATTTTGCCATGCGGGTTCAATTTTCGGAGTTTTATGCACTTATTGATAATGTGCAGGTTTGTTTTTTGTCTTCGCAGCCTCTCGGTTTTGGCATGAATATGGACAATTGGTTGTTCTTAATTACGATGGATGACATGGATTGGAAACCCAGCTTCTGGAATCGTTCCGGCTTTGAGAGCGGTCCAAGGATTTTTTCTTTTTTTTTTTGGCTCTTTTCGTTCTCGATACCCTGTGTTTTGTCCACTGTGGTGGTGTTTCCGGCGATTTAACAACGCCTCTTAGGATATTTCTTAATGGGACAAGAACTCTTCTCCCCAACTCCTGTGCCGCTGTTTGAACCATTGTGATGCGATGTCGTTTATTCACGAGGAGGAAGGACCAGGGCCTTTTCGCGACGCCGATGTAAAGCACTTCGTCGTCAAAGCGCTCGGCTTTGTGCTCGGGCGGCCCCCATTTCGCAGCGCGACTGACTGAGCGAGACGTCGATACGTCGGTCCAAAAACTCGTTCGCCACCCATGTGAATTAACTGTTGTCTGATGATACCAAAACAGGCACCACGGTTCTGCTCGGTCCAAATGCGGCCATAGACGCTACAAGTAGCATCGAGTCGAATAGCCACTTGTGGCATTGAACATCCGGTATATCCATCCTCAAGGGCAACGAGTCACCCCAGCCTGAGGATTAGTTGGCCTCCGCTCCGAGGGTCATTTTCCCAGAGTGACCATCAATCAAGGTCTGACACGAGGTGCTGGATAGTGGTCGAGTGCTACACGGGCCGTGAGAAGATGAAGGGCTTCTTTAACCGCCAAGCGCTTGCACGAGTCGGCCTCAAGGTAGGGATGATACTGAGAGAGGGACTGTAGGGACTGTTCATCCGACAGGACAGAGAAGGGGGGGGGATATCACGACGCGGAAGCAGAGGCTTGTTGTAGCTGAGCTGCGGACGATAGACAGCAGGCCGTGGCAGGACGAGCGTGCTGTTCCGCAAACAAGCAAAGCAAGTCATGTACTCCGTAGAATAAAATGAAAGAAAATCAAACAAATGAACTGATAAAAGCACATATTCCGTACTCCCGCAACGCGGCTCCGGTCGGCACCACCGCTCCCTTTATATCTTGGTCGTCTCGGCGCCGTCTCCTGACAGCAACTCCACGGAAACCAAGAGGAGCAAAGAAAGCCACAAGCCAGCTCGATTGCCAGAGTTTGCCACATTGTACATACGTGCTGCGGCTCTTGCCTGCGGACAGACAATGGCATCAACGGTCTCTGGTTATACGTCGAGGCATTCGATAGTTTGTTCAGCTCAAGCCACCGCCATGTCGTGGACGAGCCCGTCTTCTCAGCTGGGACGTCGGTCCCTTGGCAAAAGGCTCATGTCCTCGGCGCGGGCTTCGAGGCTATTGGCTCGCAAGGACGTCGGCGTGTGCTCCGTCGACGTCGTGGGGTCAAGGGAGGTTGCGATCAGCTGCCAGGCGAGATTTTGTGTGCTGGCGAGAGACAGCATCGCCCATGTATCTGAGGCAGGGGAGCTGCTTCACCTTCGTTGCTGAACGCGAGAAACCTTGGCTAACATCCGTGGTTTGGCCATGTAGGACACGTTCACTGGGGTTTGTATCATACATTAGTCCCTGCTTCTAGAGTTAATTGGCCGAGCTGACCGAAGCTGAATCCCATTGCCGGGTGTGAGGGCTGTGCCACAACTTTGGACGGAAGCATCTTGTCGAAACTATCAATACTTTTTTTTCAAACATCAGTAGCACCTCGTCAAGTGTCCATGTCTTTCTCATTATGTTACACACATGCGCGCTAAATGTACACTCCTTGCGTTGGTATTCGGATAGACACCAAAGCGCTAGTTCTGTGCCTCGATACTCGGACCCTTCTGCTCGACTCCCACAACTAGGTCGTAGTTGACCCTCAAGTTCTCTGCGCCACTGAGCGCCCTTCTCACCACGCTCTCGTTCTTCTCCCGTACAAGTCTCTTCATCGCTCCTATGAGAAACCCGGCCACGACGTCCACGGACCAGGCGTCGGGCACCAAGCCTAGCACTTCTCCCACTTCGAACCAGCCACCAAAACGTTCCAATAGTGCGCCCGTCTGCTCGATTCGATGACTAACATCCGCAATGCTCAGAAATTCGTGGAGGACTACTTGGAATAGGCGGCGCTGCTGCTCTGTTTCGGGCATGCTACCTCCACCCTGTCGACCATCCAGGTGCCCGTAGACGCTGGAACCGCCTCGAAGACAGTACGACACTGCTGTATCGTAGTCACCAAGCCTGTGGACCAATAGCCGTAGTGCCTCTTCGTGGCGACGCTGATGGCCAGCTAGAATGATGGTCTCAGGGACGAGCAGGTCGCCCGGTAAACTGCCAATACGTTCCGCGATAGCCGCGGTGTCGTAGTCATGCGTACCGCCAAGGAGCTGGAGCAGTCGTAAGCGACTCTTCCATATTTCGCTATCCGGGGGTGTGTTTGCTAATAGAAAATGGTGGTATGTCGGCTTGGGTCCTTGTAACGCCCTGTATGCCTCGTATGTAGCCATAACCGTCTCTCGACTGGCTGCCGAAGATCTGAGATCTCCAAGAACCACGTCAAGATAGTAGTTTAAGAGCTCGTTCACATATGACGTGAGGCCCTTGGCAAATACAAGATGCTCTAGGTAATATTTGACCGCATCCGGGGCCTCTGCCCGGAGAATCTCAACGGCTCGCGCTGGTTCAAACCTGGGAGCCTTCCCCTCATCCTCGGCAAACACCTGCACTCCCAATCGTGGATTTCTTTTGGCAAGCCAAATTCCGTATTCTTGGATCAGAGCTTGACTGCTAATCTTCTTCAGGTAGTCTCGGACACGTTGCTCGCCGTCGTAAAATTCGGACGCGCTATCCTCTTCCCCTTCAATAATGCGTTTCCAGGTTGCCAAAACGTCACCAGCCATTTTGCGGCTTTGGTAGAGTCTGCTTAGCATAAAAAGCCTATGATACGACTCTAAGATGTCGACAGCACGGTCGAAACAGTCCACTCCTTTGTCAACAACGTCATTAAGTTCCGATCTAACCGCGCCGCTGTGAACCGTGCCTCGAGGAGAGCGCTGGTCCAGCTCAAGCAAGGAGATGAGAAGTGCAGCATCCACAGTCCTGAATACTTCAACTTCGTCGGGAACGCTGCCAAATCCCTTCATTTTCCTCCAAGCCGATAGGAATCGGCGGAAAAAGTGCATAATCTGTAGTTCGATATCTTGCAGAGCGCTCTTTGCTGGTCTTTCAAAAATGACGCTTCGGAGGTAAGACTCGGCGATCTTCTTTACCCCTTCATAGATCCAAATGCCTTGTTTCCCTTCAATGATGTCATTTCTGATTCCGGGAATGAGAGACAGGACTACTCGAGGGTCCAGTTTACTGTCCACCAAAAGTTTCTCCAGAGCATTGAGATCGCCTTCAGAGACTTGCTCTTTTTGGACAGACAGAACGTTAATGAGTAGAAGGAGACCAGCTTTTTGCCGCAGGTAATCCAACGTCATGTATTCCAATTCTGTCCTCGCATCTCGGCCGCGAATAAGTTTCAGGACAGCATACACTGCACTCTTGTCCATGTCTGCCATTTGCCCCTTGGGGCATGCTTCGTCCAACAGCGCGTCAAATTGGATAATTAAAGGATTTCGCATTGCCCACCATATACAATTGCCGTTCCAGACCGCCAATCTTGTTTCAACGTCAGCAAGTCGTCGCACGAACTGTTCCCCTTCCGTATTGCGGGTTGTCTCCCAACCTTCCGGCAGTGAATCATCGTCCTGCGAGTCATCACGTTCGAAAAGTTCTTTTTCTTTGGACAATTGTTCTATCGACAGTGCGGTCCTAGAGTCTGAGCTCTTGAGTGAGCTAGATGCCTCCAATGGTCCAGGAAATGGAGAAAATCGCTTTTGGCCGAGCTTGGAGACAATCTCGCCGAGTTGGACTTGCCCTTTTCCAAGTAAGGTCCTCAGGCCATAAGGGTGCTCCATAGAAATGCCTCTTGCTTCCAACCAATGCTTTTTTGGATTTGCTTCCTGGCCTGCGTTTATGTGTTGAATTTCTATGCCATGGGAAAGCCCATTATCAGATTCCTTAGATATGGAAGCCAATACATGACAATCTTCTTCCTCGCCAAAACCTGACTGAGACGAAGTCATGTCAAAATTGTTGCCATCAACCACAATTTGCTCTGGATATTTCTCAAACTGAAGCGTCGCCCGCGTAGGCTCGCCATCCAGACTAACAAACATGCCAACACCTGGTTCTGATAGTTTCGTCCCAATAACCAATAAAAACTCCTCAGAATTTGGTGATGAAATATGCGGCTTGAGCAAATTTGATGTCTGGTGTTTTGTGGGCTGCACATTTGGATCAGCCGAAGTGTCCTCGCCAGGGGGTAAGGGCAAAGGTTTGTCTGTAGGAGGCGACGGTGATTTAGAATTAGAGCGTGGCTCTAGGCTTGTTGAAGGCACCGGAGAGGACGGTTGTTGAGGGTTGGAGGAATTGTCATTCTGGCTCGGATTCCGACTGTGGCCTGGCGTATTTGCACTTCGAGTAGATAAATTTGTCGGACCTGTCCGGACAGGAGGATCTGGAGCAGTATCACGAAGTGATTGAACTCGTCCAACATCTTCCACGGGTGTTTCATCCAGGGTCGAGATACTCATCAATGGAATTGTGAGCTGCCTATAAATGTCTAATAGCGCGTATGACCTGGAATCGGCGACGCAAGCTATTGAGTCTCGGCGAACGGACAAAACGCTTCCAGCAAATGTCACTTTCTGATACCATAAGTTAGCAAGCATGTCAGTGTTCACAGTAAACCAAAGATATAAGTAACTCACTGGCGCCTCAAGCACCTTATCGGCTAGGCGGACAACTTGTATCTTGGATTTCAAAGAAAGGAGTATGGTGGCATCGTTACCGCTCGTAGCTACGGAGCCGTCTGTAGCAATCGCATCATTCAAGTCCACCCCACCAATCCAGGTACAGTTCTTGACGACGCTTATTCCAGACACCGGGCTCAGTTCCGGCAAAGAATAAAACGCCGCGGTTGAGTTGCACAATATACATGCTTTCCCTATCCGTGGCAGCAATAGTATTTCCTGCACACCTTGACCAGCCGATCGCGAAGAGGGAGACTCGACAGAAACTGGTGATAGCCTGGAAGCTTGAATATAAACAGGTCGTGTCGTCATATCATTTGAAACGGGGGGAATTTGTACGAAATGAAGCACCTCGGACGCCGACGTGCCAATGTACAAGTTTCCATCTGTGTGTATATACGTTAGCTTCCGTGTCCTTATAGGCCGATCCTAGATTAACCCACCGTAAAATTCGACGCAATTAATCTTCACATTGTTATCGGACCCGTCTGATGCCAACGGGATCTCCTCCAATAACGGTCGTAAGATATAAGGTCCATCTTCGACCGCTGCCTGCTGGCCTGAGCTGGCAGCTAGGCTAGTTTGTGTCGCCATGGCAAGGGATCATTCATTTGAGGCTAGTGTAGTGTCACGCTCATATTTGTAGTTGAAGGCCGTGGCGCATCGCGTACGTTGATTTGGCTTTTCAAGGGAGACCAATGGCTTGGTGGTTTCGTCAAGTGGTGTTGGCATTTGGAGGTTAGCACAGCTCGGAGATCGGATTAGTCCAGTCGTCTTTGTGTCGACGACACAGGTCTGGTACGTACTAGGAGGTACTGAGGCCAAGGTTTCGGTGGGGCTGGGCCGCCTACAAGACAGAGGCTCCCTGACCCTGACATGTCCGGTACGTAGGTGCCTGGCAGTTGAGCTGTGGCTCTGTGGCTCAGTTGGCTCAGTGGTCCGTGGCTGGTTCAATGTTCAACCAGACCAGACTTGATTGAATGTTGAGACCAGACCCGCCGTCCCTCCCCTGTGACGAACACGTCAACTGCTTGAACTTCAACGCCTAGATCCTCCAGCTCCAGCATCGCGATCGTACCATCACGCCATCTTGGTCGTCCACCGCCCTCTTGTAGCCGATTGATGGCAAGACTTATACGTCGATCGAATGCGCAGCTTCCGACTGTGGAAAATTAATTAAACGCCGCTTTCACAATGGCGCAGGTCGTTGGAGCCGGTCCTGCCGCTGCCGAAGCTGCTTCTTCAGCAGCACGGCCCGACGCGCCGACCGCTGAGGGAGCAGGAAACAAATTCCAGCATGCTATTTCGTCGTGGAGAAGTACGCTGTCTCAACCGGGTTATTGCAACTGCGTTTTGCACTTACTTACTGCAGTAAATAGGTGTTGATTTGACAACCCTGACCGCGAACCTCGATAATACAGCGTCAGAAATCGTGACGTATCAGCGCGACTCGACAGTGCAGCGTAAAGAGCTGGCACAAAAAACAAAAGACTTCAGAAAGCTTGATGATGCAAGCAAATTGACCGAAATCAAAGGTCTCTTGAAAGGTAGTCCAGATCCCGTCTGGCCTCCGGCTGCAGCCTTTTCTATACACCCGGTAGCTAACAATAGTGGAAGCCTATCAAAATTTCATTGATCTTCTCACGAATCATTCCAAGTCAGTCAACTCGGCCTTCCTTCAGGCCTACACATCGATATCAGAAGCACCGGACCCATACCCACTCTTGGAAGCCTCGGTAGACTCCATGCTCCTGTCGGAGGAGACGCTTCCCAGACTCTCAGAAGAAAATAAGCACCTCCAAGAAAATGTTTCGAAGCTCACTTCCCAACTGGAAGATGTCGAAAGCAAGCTTCAGTCAGAGCGAACCGCACGAAAAGAAATCGAGGACAACCTGGACAAGCGGGTTAAAGAGGTTGAATCGTCTTGGAATGCCGTCATGGAAGAGAAGAAAGACAACTGGGCAGCTAAAGAGAAGAGCTTGGAAGAGAAGGTAGAGAATCAAGAGCGCCTTCTGAACGAAATGCGTGCCAGCTACGAGGTGAATCAGCGCCTTGGAAAAGCAGGAGAAGATCAAGAAAACCATCACGCAAAAGCCTCAAGCGCTGAACTGGAAATGCTCCATTCTGATATTGAGCGCACCAGCACCAGGCTTGCTGAGGTTGAAGCTCGCAATGAGCAGCTGCGACTAGAATTGGCCCAGGCCAAATCCTCCATCTCAACCCAACCCGAAAAGTCCCTGGAAGATGATCCTGGGTACATGCGCATGAGGTCCGAAAATTCATCCCTGATTCGAAAGCTAGATGCGTCCAGGTTAGAAAAGGAAAGTATGAAGCGAAGTTTCGATTCTCAGCAGCGTACGATGGAGCGTGAGGCACTTCATTTGAAAGAGGAAAAGGAGACGCTAAAGGCCAAGGTCCAAAAATGGAACGACTATGAAGATATCAAGCAGGAACTTGAGGTTCTCAAAAGCATCGAGTTTTCCACCGGTGATGATGACGAGGTTCGAGAAAGGATTGAAAGCAGCACGGACAAGGGGGATTCTTTAGAAAAGCTCCTTCTGTCCCGCAACAAGAAACTAGGTGACGAGCTAACGGTTCTCCGTGTCTCGCACCAAGACCTGCAATCTCGGCTGGAGGATCTGCAGGAGGAGCTCTCAAGAACAAATGCAGAGTTGGAGAAGTCACAAAACTTGAATCAGAAGCTAGAGGAAGATCTCGAGCATATGCAGGCCGAAGGAGCCAATGCTTTCCCGTCTGGTGCTTCTGTCGCCGGCACGTACGTCACTCGTGCGCAGACACGAAAGGGTAGGATTTCACCTACTTCATCCATCATCAGCGGACTGGATCCACGATCCACAGCAGGAGAGCGGGAGCCGATGGGAGGCGGGTCAGGTATCCTGCCAATGGTGACAGCACAAAGAGATCGATTCAAAAAGAAAAACGCCCAATTGGAACAGGAGCTGTCCGAGACTCATCGGACTGTCCAGCAACTACGGCAAGAAGTTGCTGCCTTGCAAAAGGATAACCTCAACTTGTACGAAAAAACAAGATATGTATCAACATACAATCGTGGCGGCGTGACAGCAACTTCGTCATCGGCTTACTCCTCCAACCCGAATCCCTCGACGGTTTCCATCGGCGGGACGGGCAACCCGGGGATGGCCATGGACAGATACCGCCAAGCCTATGAGTCAAACATATCACCGTTTGCGGCTTTTCGTGGTCGAGAGTCGGCCAGAGCCTATCGGCGCATGAGCCTCCCGGAGAGGGTGGTGTATTCGATCACGCGCATGGTTCTGGCGTCCCGTACAAGCAGAAATCTCTTCGCAGTGTACTGTGTAGCGCTGCATATACTGGTCTTTTTCTCACTATATTGGCTCGGCAGCGCAGACTTGGATAAGCATGCGTCCAGTTTGGGCTCCTCTGCTGCCGCTGCTGCCGGAGCGGCTGCAGCCGGTGCAGGAAAGGCGGCAAGTGGTGGTGCAAATCACGGAGATTGGAAGCAAGATAGTTTCAATAGGCAGTAATGACGTTTAGAAGCTGGCCAAGTTGCGGAGGTAATCAAGCACCAGTATCAGGCTGGACCGAGGTACAGGCAAGCCCAAAGTATACATATGCACATACAATCAATAATGTGGGATGTAATATTACGGGGTTAGCTAGGCATTCCATCTGGACAAGGCGAGACATGGGAGAAATGATGATGAATATGGGAAGGCTTCTACTTGCTTGTGTAGGCTCCCAGGACATGTAGATATAGAGAAGAGCACCTACAAGAGAGGTCTTGGTTGCGCAGTTTTTATTGTCTCTAGGATGGGGCTTCTGTACCGTGGAGGTCTTCTGTAGCGAGCCCGAGCCAAGCAATTCCTGTGTGGTTACGTTTTCTATTCCCGCGAAGCGCCGGCCCGATATGGCGGCCGGGCCGTGGGATCTAGGATGAAATGATGGGTGTCCAATCATGGGCACAGAGCCGGAATGCTCAGCTAACCATGGTTCTCTTGACTACTCGGCTGGCCCAACCTGATTATTTCTTTTGCAGATATCCTACGCGCCGAAGCAACAAGGTGTGGCGTAGAGACAGGGAACCTGCTGTGCTCGCGTAATGCGTCGATCGGTGACACTGGCCCGAGATGCGAGGCGTGGAGTAGATTTCGATCCATTGGATGGATGGAGCAGCTCAGTTGGCCGCGTTTCGGACCACGTTATCCGAGCCGTTTAAACCAAAGGGCATTCCCTGTCTGTCTTCCACGCTGGTGGCCGGCCGCTGACCACTCAGATGCATTGGAATACGTGGTTTGAGGTAGTTTGCCTATCAATTGACTGTGTGCGGGAAGACAATAGGCGTCCACAATTGCGGAGGCCAGAGACAAGCAAGCAAGGAGAGCTCTGGACGTAGTGGATCCCCGCCTGGCACGGCGCTTAGGCAGCGGCCAATCAAACGGCGCTGAGCCCATCGTTCCCGCCCCCCCGCCATCTCAGAAGCTGCAGTGCGCCAATCAATTGGACGACAAGCTCTCCGACCATCGTCAGTTTGTCGCCGTGCCATAAAAAGCATCGCCCCATGTCGGTGCCTTGCTGTCTCTCAGTCAGCCGCCCTCACTTTGGCTTGTACAAGACCTGGCCCGACCAATGATGGACCTATAGCTACGGGTGTCGTGCTTGACGCCGGGCCTAGATGGGCGGCTGCAGACCCGATGTGTGTGGGTTTTGGGTTTCTTGGCCCATTCAAGACAGTCATGCCAGTAGCCGTGTGCTTGGAAACAACAAATACTGGCTTATAATAGAGTCGTTTGCCTCTGTTTTGGTCGTCCTTCTGGTCTTCTCTTTTTTTGAAGCACAGAACCAATTCTCAACCGGTCGGTATATAGCCATCCCAGTTGTGGTTTTTTTTTTCTTTTCCCTTTTTTCTATTTTCTTATTTCCTTATTCCCTTTGTCGTCTGCATCTTACACCACGACTGTTAAATTTGTTTTGGCTCTTCAGTTTATCCCTTCTTGCTACTGCGCCTATCTACATTCCTGTTTCGCCTAGTATTGATACGAAATCGTCCCCTGTTGACCGTTACGATTCTTATTCTTCTGGTGCTACGTCGTATCTCTGCGCCGTCCGTCTCAGGTCAACAAGCCATCCTGCCTGCTGTTTTTTTTTGTGGAGGGTGCTGTCTGTGACCCAAAGAAAAGAAAGAGAAACAAACATGCGTTCAATTACAATCCTTACGGCGGCATTTGTCGCGATTGCCAGCGCTGCGCCAACATTCCCGACTTTGGATACAAACGACAACCCTCTCAGTGCCCTGGACAACTTGTCAGGATACTTTAATCTCATCGCCTCCAAGGTTGAGGTAGCCAAGGGTCTCTCGACAGCTCCAGTGTGTGACTTGTCGAAAGCTCACATGCCCACTGGTAAGCATGAAATTGAACATCATCCGAGAGCCAGGAATTTATGGCATGGTATAACTAACATGTACCTCCCCCTGTAGGCATCGACGGGCTGCCTCCTCCAGATAAGGGCTTGACTGTACGCCACGTAGCAGTCGGACGCGGGACTCAAAATTACACCTGCGATCCCAACAACGCTGATGCCGCACCCAAGGCTGTCGGAGCCGTGGCTACCCTCTTCAATGCCAGCTGTATTGCGGCTCTATACCCTGACGTCCTCTCACGGATCCCGTCCATGGCTGTACAATTCAAGCTTGACGAGGCTGAAAGGCTTGGTCCCACAGCCATGCCAAAGTCTGGAGTGCATTACTTCGACGGTTCAACTCCATTCTTCAACTTGGACACGCCAGCATTAGCCATTGGCCAAGTGCCGTGCGCGAAGAACAGCTCGGCCAACGCCCCTTCTGCCGCTGCTGTTGGCCAAACGGGCGAGAAAGCCGTAACTTGGCTGCGGCTCACGGCGATGGATGGTACCACGGGAGGCATCAAGGACGTTTACCGTGTTGACACGGCCGGCGGTTCGCCACCAGCCAATTGCAAGGACATGCCTGCGAGATTCGAAGTACAGTATTCAGCAGTGTAAGTCTTCCTCTGCACACGCAGCCGCCGCTCTGCGCATGGCTTGTGATTTTGGAATCATGTTGCTGATGTATATAAATAGTTATTGGTTCTGGCAGGGCACAAATAGCAGGTGATGGATACGTGGAGAAGAGCGGGAGTTGGAAAAACGAGGCTGAGCAGGGCTAACTAACATCATTGATTAACTGATGCGTCCCACGCTTGGTTATAGTTTGGAGATTTTTTTCCTTTTTCTTTTTCCCTGGGCACTCTACTTCTTGGCTGCTGAGAGAATGCTTGTACATAACTCCTTTGTTCCAGTGGGTGTGATTCGTTGATTCCTGGTGTATCATAACATGCAGTTGGACAATTAAAAATCTAAATTGAATCGATCCAAAAAGATAGCCTGGCAAGAGGAATTCGGAAGTTCAGAAGTTGGCCATGGCAAAGCAAACAAGCAAACTTTGCTCCTGGAGGCTCTTTCGCTGTTGGTAGGACAACACATGCATGGCACCAAAGGACACAAAACATATAGAGAGAGAGACAGCTTGCGCGCCCAGGCTCCAAGCCGGCGGACCAACCCGAACCTACAAGACACCACCTGAAGCCGAGATTGAACTGTGATCCAGATCCCATCAGTGAGTGTGGCTCCAGCCAGTCCGCAGCATGTTGGTGGAGCGCCGTGGTGGTGGCGTGCCATAGAAGGTGGTGACGGACATGGAGTGATTGACTTCGACCCTCGACCCAGTGCCACGCCGCAAGCTCCCATCTCAGATCCACCCAAAAGCATATCCAAACCACTTCCAACTACCATCAACAGCCATCAATCCCCTTGACAAGGACCTCGCCTCGGGCCATGTCCTGCTCCAACCCACTCAATATATGCATACTCGCTCCGTCTTTTGCCTCGGCGCAGCAAGCAAGCTCATCCTTGTCCCATATCCTCTCCCCATCTCACTCCATGGCCCATGGCACAAGTTCCGGTGGAGATCTTCGACATCATCACGTCTTACCTGAGCAGAGCTGAGCTCAGGAACCTCCGCTTGGTCTCTCGCGACTTTGAAGCCAAGGTCTCGGCCCAGTACTTTCGCAATGTCGTGGTCCCATTCCGATCCGAGCTGTACAGCGCACTGAGTCGTGATGAACATGGCTCCTTGCGTCATTCGACCTCAGACTTCTTCTCTAATGGAATGCACATGTTTGAGTCGTTTGGACCTCACATCCTCCGCTTTGCGCTGTCTCTCGAGCTTGACGAAGACTCGCTCGCCTATCCGCCGGTGAAGCCTACCCAGGAGGCTGTTCCGGCCTTCTGGGGCATCTACCGTTGGCCACATGCAAATTACCATAGATATACCGATCTTGAGGGCCTCGAGCAGACCGCTGACGAAACTGAGGGGATGAGGGCTGCCCTTCGGTGTCTGTCTAAGGTACAGAATATCGGCCTATGTTGCGATGCCGGCCTCGGATTCCTGCTTGGGCCAGACAAGCTGGCACGAAGCGCTCGTGGCCATCACCCTGTGTTTGCAACCGTGGACTGGCGCCGCCATCAACGTTCGGCTCAAGGCGCCCATCAGCCTGCCATCACCGTTGCCGATTTTAACGACGCTTCTCGAGACAAGCACAAGTCCATGTTTCCCAACCCCAAGGCATTCCGGAATACAATTCTCGAGAGAATGGCAAAGGATGCTGGCTACGCAGGACGTCAAGTCTCGGAAGCAGTGCGCATCATGCTTGACACCGAAAACGTCAATCTTGCGAATATCAACTTTGACGAAAGGTCTACCTCGCTTGCCTCAAATCTTGGCCCTGGCGGAGTTCTGACCCATTATGTCCACTCCTTCAAGGACGTGACAAACTCGCCCTTGATACCTGCGAATCTCACCAGAGCCCAAAAAGAGATGTTGCTTGAGCTCGAATGGGCACATCGCGCCATGATTCAATCCTATGTGCTGGGTTTGATTGATAACGCTTCCGTCGGCTGCTTCCAGCACGTTACCACATTGACCATAGCCAAGGTCCCGGGTAGCCATATTCACATCTTCTGTCGAGATGACCTTTGGGACGGCATCCCCAGCCTCAAGAACGTATCAATTGGCGTCATTGCTGACTGGCGGAAAGTGACAGTCTCTACGCCCGGGTATGTCGAGGATGTCAGTATATCGCCTGTTGAATCCGTCGGCAAGGTCTTCACACTGCTCAGCGCTCATGTCGGCAAGTGCCCCAATGTCGAGAGCCTTCATTTTGAATGGATATGCGGCGGTGAATTTGCGCCAAGCTTCTACCAGCGCAACTCATATATCCTACCCGCACCTTTTGTCAACCAACCAGACCTCATGGTCAACCCGACGGCGGTGCGGGATGACACATCAAGCTTGCTACAACTCCCCTATGTGAAACACCTTTCTCTCAAGAACTGTTGGTCTTCGCCGCATATCTTCTTGCAAGCAATTCGCCAGTTCGCCCTCTCGTCTCTTGAAAAGCTGGAATTGGAGTCTGTTTCCCTTTCTGGTCCTCCTACAACCATACCTCAGGTTATAATGGCCCAGCCAGCGGTCCCTGTCCCCGCCCAGGGTATCATTGTACCTGCTATGGAAGATGACGACCCAGATGCAGAGGCGATTCAAGGTGGACTAGCACCCGGGCTCATCGTGCCGCCACAGTTGGCACAGCTGCCGCTGCCGCTGCCGCAATTCAATCTGCCCATCAACCCTCCTGGTGATGCTCATGCACAGCATTCGTCAACAGACTGGCTCCGCCAGCCGGATCTGCTCACATGGCCAGGGCTGATCGATCATTTTTCTCCGAGTGTGAAGATAAGGCAACTGTTGGCTGAACAGTCTGACAACGACAGTGTGTCAGAGGCCTTGGCAGAAAAGGTCGGCGCGGTCATCCAGTATATCCCGCATACTGCCGATCTACGAGGAGATGAGCACAGGTATCGCCTTAATTGCCTATCTTTCAAATCATGTGGCTACGTCTGGGTTGATTCAGTTTATTTGAAGACAAGAGAGATTCTTCCCGATTCGCACCCTGGACGCGGCATCGTTCACCGTAGCAGTCATGACAGCAACCATGGTATTATGAACCTAATGCAGTCTTGTAGAGACAGGCTGCTGGCAAACATTATCCAGTGTATGAAAGCACAGGACAAAGCTGTTCTCACCAATGCCTTCGGCATGTCCATTGGCTGGGAAGATGTGTATGACGCGTGGTTGATTCATGATGCCAGGCAGGACGGGGTGCAAAGACCAGGCGAGGGTCGTTTCAGTGGTTTACTTGAAGCATACGACCGTGGTCCATGGTATGAAGACGCACCAACTCTAAGATAGAAGGAATTAGGGGTATACTACCACTCGCAAAGGTAGGATAGAGTCTAGGGTCGGCCAAGATCCTGGGCAGGTTGCCAGGTGTGGATTTTTTATTCGTTTTACACTGGAAGGGCCGGGCTATGTATTGGCTGGCTCAACTGTGTTTGATTTCGGACTTTTTCATCATTTGCTGTATTTTATTTGATAGCGAGACTCCTAGGTTTGCAAAGCCAGGGCTAGATATATGAGGAGGTGGGAGCTGGCAGCCTTTGTTGTAGCGCACTTGTCACATAAACACGGAGTAGAAAAGCATATACTTAAGAAAATTGGCGCCCCGCTACGCAGCGAGCTTCGTTTGCAGCTATAATTACTCCCCGAGCCTGTCCAAACCCCGATGCTGATTACGGTTACCAAACAGAAAATTCAATATTACGCCTCATGTCGTCCATTTCACAATTTCACAAGGAGAGCACCAGTGACACAAGAAAGGATTGCAATGTGACCTTTTTATGTCGTTGATTTATTTTTCGTCAAGAACCCTTGCCGAGCAAAAAAAGAGGGAAAAGTTTGTATGCGAAATTCTTTTTACCCTTTTTTTTTTGATGCCATGCTCCCACCGCAGCCTGCCATACACCAAGGAGATGAAAAAGCCACGAATCGCCCCGAAAACACGTATGAAGGTCTCAAGTATTCCCACGCCTGTTTCATCGCCCTTCGCAAAAACAATTCATCCCTGCCTCACGCTTTCAAAAATAAATTTATGCGGCAGTGATAGCCTTGCGGAGACGAGCACCACGCTGTCTCGAGCTGAGATGGGCATCGCGGCCGACAACCTCGTCAGACTTCTGTACAACCTCGTCGCCCTCGGTCAGGATAAGCTCGATGTGGCAAGGGTTAGACATGTAAGGGTTGATCTGTGCCAATCATGTTAGCTTGCAATGCCCTTGCCACGTCCAAATCACACACTAGCGGAGATTGGTGATGGGGAACGTACACGACCGTGGGCACGGTATGTTCGGCGACGCTGCTTGGGGGCCTGGTTGACCTGGATGTGCTTGACAATCAGGGCACCGGTGTCGAGACCCTTGGCATCAGCGTTGGACTCGGCGTTCTTCAGAAGGTCCAGGAGGTACTGGGCCGACTTGACGGGCCATCGGGCCTTGGAGACACCGAACTGCTTGCCTATTCAGATTTTGTATTAGCAAAACTCGCTCCGTGATGCTTCTCGACCGCAAAAAAATGATGCCGACTATCAATCCCTGTGTCCGGGTTGCCCTCGCCTCCATGTGTTGAACATTTGGTCCGATGTCGAGATCGAGGCGGGGCAAGCCCATGTCCCAACAGCAAAAAGGTTCTCAGGGCTCTCAATCGCTGGGGATCCAGGTCGTACCTTGGGCGCAGCGGCCGGTGCTGCCGGCATATCGTCGCATGGGGACGGCCTCCTTGTGCTCCTTCACGTTCTCGAGGAAGGCAACAGCGCGCTGCAGCTTCCAGCCATTAATGGCCTGGGCGGTCTCACGGGTGTTCTTGAAGGAAACTCGCAGGTAGGCACCGCGGGCGCGGGCCGACTTGGAGGACTGGATCTCGGTCGCGGCGTATCGAACCTATTTTTCGCGGAAAACCAACTTGTCAGTCGTCGTTCTGTAGCGATTGCATCCATCCCCCAATCTCCAATCTTGAATCGTAGAAATAGCGACATCTTGAAGGTGCAAGGAGCGATTGCACAACAGGACTCTCTATTCCATAATCAAAATCGTCCGTTTGTTGCAGGGCAAAACTCACCATCTCGACGGCTTGGATGTGGTGACTGATTCGACGACGTGGGTTCGCGGGCTGGAGTTGAGAAATTCAGAACTTTTGCCCAAGGCGCTGGGCTGGGACCAAAGCTCGCTTACCGATTCGGGAATGTCTTAGGGTTTGGCTGCCCTCCTTGGTTCAATGTGGCTACTCCTAGTCGCTGCAGGCCCAGGGTCAAAATTCAGCTTCGAAACTCACGAAAAAATAAGGGCAATAAAACGAAATTAAATTTATATGGTGAAAGAGCTGGTCTACTTCTAGAAAATCTAATTCCTCCTGATTTTCAATTTCTTACTAGCATCTAGGCTTGATTTCGGCTCTGCACCTCATAAAAGGTTCTCACGTACCACTCCTCTCCTGGGCCCAACGCCACGTGACCTATGTCGTTTGATAATTTTTAGTTTCTCCATCAGAGCCGGAATAAAGTCGGATCGAGCAAGGGTCCCTGTGAAAAGCACTCTAACCAAGAAGAGTAGTTTTAAGTGGACCTGAAAAAAGCTCTAGAGGAAAAGCTTCAAAAATTTCTTCGACACCCGCGCTGCAAGTATCCAAAAGTATACCAGCCAGCCACGCCAGCGGCAAGTTCTACATCAATTATCAAGAGTTCACAGGAACACTTGGGGACTTATCTAATCTCCTCGGAGGTAATATTCGATCTATATTTTCTAAATCTTTTACCAGAACTTTTCCATCAATGGCCTTCGGTGCTCGAGGCGGTCCCCGTGGCGGCGGTGCTCGTGGAGGCGGTCGCGGAGGCGGCCGTGGAGGATTTGGCGGTGATCGTGGAGGATTTGGCGGTGATCGTGGTGGTCGTGGTGGTGCCCGTGGTGGTGCTCGAGGTATTATATTCTCCTCGTGAATTTCAGGTTGCTGTTTTCCTCTATTATCGTGAGATGAAGGCTAATGATTGCTGCTGTTTAGGCGGCCGTGGTGGTCCTGCTGGTGGTAGAGGCGGTGCTTTTGGCCGTGGAGGTCGGGGAGGTGGTCGCGGTGGTGCTGGACGCGGCGGTGCCCGTGGAGGCGCTGGCCAGAAGGGTGGTGCCAAGGTTATCATTGTATGTCTCTATGCTTGCGTCGTCCTGGGATCATCCCCTCCGTCCAGACGGAAGACTAACTGGAACTTTCCACAGGAGCCTCACCGCCACCCCGGCGTATTTGTCGTCCGTGGAGGCAAGGAAGATGGTATCGCAACCCGAAACCTAACGCCCGGCGAGTCTGTCTATGGCGAAAAACGAATCTCTGTCGATGAGACTGTCAAGAATGACGACGGTACTTCATCAACAACCAAGGTTGAGTACCGTATGTGGAACCCCTTCCGAAGCAAGCTTTGTGCTGCAATTGCTGGAGGTGCCGACGACATCTACATGCGCCCTGGCTCCCGTGTCCTCTATCTTGGCGGTGCCTCTGGTACCTCTGTCTCGCACGTTGCCGATCTCGTTGGTCCTACCGGATACGTCTATGCCGTCGAGTTCTCTTCCCGATCTGGTCGTGATCTCATCAGCATGGCCTCCAAGCGAACCAACGTTGTTCCCATTGTCGAAGATGCTCGACAGCCCGCTCGTTACCGCATGATTGTCCCCATGGTGGACGTCATCTTTGCCGACGTTGCCCAGCCCGACCAGGCCCGTATTGTTGCCATGAATGCCAACTGGTTCCTCAAAGTCGGTGGCGGTATTCTTATCTCCATCAAGGCAAACTGCATCGACAGCACTGCCCCTCCCGCTGAGGTTTTCGCCAGCGAAGTCCAGAAGATGCGAGCCGAGTCCATCAAGCCCAAGTTCCAGCTTACTCTGGGTAAGTCAATTTTCTTTTTAAGTCCAACCGCGAATACCCAGCTAACATGAACGCCAGAACCTTTCGAGCGTGACCATTGTTTGGTTGCCGGAGAATACCAGCGCTACAAGTCGTAAACGGAGAGCGAGAGGAACTTGGACGTAAAGTTTTCACGAACTCCAAGTCATTTTTATTGCTGCTTGAACAGCTGACAGGGGATTCCCACCATACTACTACGACTTGGCTTTTGGAGCTGTATCTGTGCATCGACGATTTTGCATGCCTGCTTGGGGATATTCGTTAATCTTTCTTTCATGTTATGCGATTTAACCGCATGGTTTTACCACGGCGAGAGGGCGTTCCGGACTGGGCTGGATTGTGTATGTAACATGCGTATGGGCGTCCGGCCAAATCAAAAGAATTACACTCACACAACTTGGCACGGAGGATTGTGATGTCTGTGCAAGTATAACATGTATGAATATGCAACTGGAATGCTGTTGCCGCCACACAATGCCAGAACTTGCGTCAAAGCGATGTAGTTGCTGAAGATGAAACCAGGGGTATGTGTATACAGAAGTGTCTATCTCAAAAGAAATCCAAGAGTATAAAGACGAACTACTGACCCTGGCCTAGATGCATGAGCTCTGTTTCAGGATGCTCATTCGGGGCTTTGGATCCTGAAGGGCCCCGAGTCTGTGGCAATCCACCCCGAATGCCTCCCTTGTAGCCAAATGCATGGATAAGAACCACGACAGATCAAAGGTAACATTTCAAGGCTGTGAATGTCGATGTCATGCCTTTTCTTGGGAACACGAAGACATCAAATTACCATATGTGCAGAGCGTTCACTATTAATACAGCTTGGACACTGCCGTCATGGCAACTGCGTGGTTTGCCCATATCATAGCCGAAGACTGTAGGCGAAGGCGAGTTGCTATGCCACCAGACCCTTTATTACCCAAATTAATCCAGCATAGGCGATACACGGACAAGAAAACCGGTTTCTGCCAAGCACAAATTGCATCAGGTGACCTACACCCTCGGCAGCGGTCGCCGGGGGAACTTGCTTGTTCACAGCGATGTTTATTAGCCTACGGAGTACAGAGTACTCCATACAGCGAGAGGAGGGAGCCATGACTCACAGCTAATATATCAGAACAGGCTATTTGCAGCTCCGAAACGAGACAGGTCTTTGGCCAAACTCAAAGATAGCCATTGGGGCATGGGTGAACTTGGCGTTTCCCCTTCCGTCTCCTATTGCGGCGCCGTCACTCCGACCCGAAAGCGGTTCATCTTTGGTAGCCGGAAATCCCGTGATGAGCTCATATTTTGCAGACGTCTGCGCCTGCCCCTGACACGATCTGGCCAACATGTGATAAGTGACAAAATGCATGCTGAGGCCCGGGTAACTTCCCCGAGCCAGGATACAGTCACCACGCCCTACCAAATACGAGACAAGGCCAGTCACCCTTCTTAACCATGTTCACCATATCCACCATGTCGGAGCCTCTTGGCCCCAGGCATGGCGTTCTTTTAATACCCCGGCTTCTCGATGCTAATGCAACTATCAATCGGCTATGCAAGCTTGTTCAAAGGTCTCCGCCCAGCTACGGCCTAACGGCAGATCTTTCCAAGGCCGAGGACCGTTTGGCAGCATCGCGGCGTGTCAAGCACCGCTCTATGCACACACTGGTGGTACATTTAAGCAAAATTCAGACCCCAACCGGCTATATCATCCACTTTACGCGTATGTATCTAATGCTTGTTATGAGACCCGAGGGCCTACACTACGCTCATCGTTGGATTTTCCATGAAGATTCGAGGGAAGAATCGTCGTTCTTCAGAAGGCATCACGACGCGTTACAACTCGCATTGAACATAAACTCGAGTCAGAAGACTGACACGAGGACCAATTTTACGCAAAAGACACAGTGTGTGTACTTGGTGTAAGTAACCGCCGGGATCTTGAAATAATAAAACCTCCCAGAACCTGGTAACCGGAACACGTTCCTTGTCAATGTGGACATATGTACATATGGCGTATAAGGAGAAGGAAGGGGGTGGAAGTAGGAGTTGGAAGAAATGGACAAAGGGGCAGGTAATTAAAGTTATTAGATGCTGCACCCAACGCGCATTAGATCCGAGGTCGGTGCGTCTTAGCCACGGCGTCATGTCCAGGCAATAAGAAGCCGGAACGGGGGAAGGGATGAGATGGCATCAGACTGATTGATAAGATGATCAGATAAAGAAAATTTTTTTCCTCAACAAGGACAAGAGCCTCCGATTGGCCCCGCCATAATCCTGTTTACCCACGTTTCACATGGACCTACAAGGCCCATTCCTAACAAGCGACATTGCAATGACAGGAGAAAGTCCTTGTTTCGTGGCCTTTCATCGGACCCGGCGCAGCGGATGGGAGATTAGTAGCCAGATCCACGAAAATGTGAGGTGAGGAAGCCGTTTTGGTTTGACAGAATGGGGCTCGCGACGCCAAAACGCCAGTGGCCGACCCACGGAGACTGGAACGGATCAACAGACCTGGCGAAACCCTATGCCTTGCACTGCTGAGTTTTTCCGTCTTGGGAAATCAATTCAACGATTCAATTGAGCGTCGGCTGCACGACGGCTCCATGTTTACGCTCATGTGACGTGTTGATGGATCGCGGCACATGAATGGAAATCTGGAGCGATATTTCTTTTCGGCCAAAAGGCACGGGCAAGAGGTTCCGCCTCAGCGGATGACCGTTTTGGCCGTTTTTTTCTAAAATGAAGACGCATCAGCTTGAAGCCGTGAATTGGGTCACAAAAGCGCCGTTAGAGCCCTAGACCATGGCAGGATCGCTGCATCGTCGGATCAGCATCAGTCGAGACGGAACAAGACGGCTGGAAATTTCGGTTGGGAAGAAAGCCATCGGGAAGAACTGGCGGCGTGGTGAGGGTTTCCGGGCTCGCACGGTGCGTGTGGCATGACTTGTGTTGAGGGGGGGTGAGTATAGAAGGCTATTTTTTGGCCTGGAACGAAGCAAGAACTGGCGACCGTCAGTCAAATAGGAAGGGGGACAACCGCCCAGCCATCTGCGCCTTCCTTCCAAAGTTCGGATTGCCATTGGCACGCGAGCCGGTTTTGTAAAGGTGGCCCTAACTAATAGCCAAAAGACCACGGGCTCAATGAGAATATTTGTCTCGATAGTAACGAGTGCATGTGTGGGAAGCAAGCCTCCATTCTCGATCCGGGGATGAAAGCGGAACAGGCGACATGCGACATGCAGCCCGTTATCAATCGGCAGTCAGCCGTTGGTGGACTGGCTTGCTGGCCAATGACGGCCACCCCAACAGGTCATTAACGCATCATGTACGGAGTACCGTTGACCCCTTCAGACGAGGTTCTAGAATCAGGGGCCAAGATGCAAGGCCATGTTTGCCAGCAGGCAAGATTTTTATTAATTGTGCGTTCAGTCCTGGGGAGGGGATCGCGATGAGAATCAGTTGTGTAACCAAGTCCCTGCAATAAACAGGTGGCACATTTGCGACCAGAGGTATGTGTTGGAGCTGATTGATAAACTTTTTCTTTCCAAGTTTCCAAGGTCTCAAGCCCCGTCCGATCATGTGGTCGGTATTCTGCCGGCTGGGGCTCGCGCCTCCAATGCTCCGTTTATCGGGGCAAGGGGAGGGGGCGTGGGATGCACCTGCCTCGCGCACTTGGCCGCTCCATCACGTCGTGGAGTGAGTGGCACGCAAGAGCATCCCCCGGGGCTGTTAAACAAATTTATGCGACTTTGCAGGGCTTGCGGTCGTCCCGGTCCAGCGATTTCCGCGCGCGCGCGACCGAGATTAGTATTGACCGACTGACGCTTGCCCAAGTCATGCATGGTGCCATGTCGTGCCTGATGGATAAGTACAGGTGTCATCTCGCATCGCTGGCGATTGATAAAAAAGGGGACACGATTAAGTCATGCTTGATGCGTTGTGGGCTACACACGACATTCTTAGCGTGACTGACAATTGATGGGAAAACCAGGGGAGGCTGCCCTGTGGGAGTGCCCTGTATCATAGAGCCTACTCCGTACCGGTGGGCGCATATCCAAGCTGTGACACCGGGTCCAGCTGTGTCTAGTCATCCATGCTCCCAACATGAAGTCATCATGAGCAATCCATCGGTTGAGCGAGGGCAATGTCGTAATCAATCCTCCCGCTTAGCTGTCGCACGCTCGAAACGTCCCAGTGCTCTGCAGCGGCCAGGAAGCATGCTGCGCAAATAAATCTCCTCTGCCGCCTGCAGCCCGCTGTTCTCCGCACTCTGTAATAAATTAATAAGTCATGGAACCAACTAGGGCTTCGAAGCCAATTGATCCATCGATCACGGGCCACAAACTGGCCGTAGCCATTTCTCAGCCTGCCGGTTGCACAGTCAGCACAGTGTCGAACGCTACAACGGCTGCCCCGTCATGGACTCACGGCTGCACGTGTGTGCACTCGCCGGTGGTCGGCACGAGTGCACACTGCCGCACTCGCACGCCCCCCAGGTGCCATCTCTCGACCCCTCCCCAGTTGAGGTCCTCGGAGGTTTGGAGGGTCGCCCCCCAGTTCTGGTGTCCCTCCAAATACCCTCCGTCTCCTCATTCACCTGCATGCCAAAGTTCTTGCGTCAATCGACTCGATTCAAATTCAACCTTCCTATAACCTTGGGATCTTCCTCACTCCAACGACCCGAGTCTCTCAGTCCCCAGTCTTCTCCGCGATACTATTATCTTTACAGTCACGTATCCCCCGGTGATTGTGTTGCGCCAAGTTGCACCAGACCTCTGCACGCCTATAACACGGCAACAATACCTGACCCTCGGCCCTGCTTGAGTACCTGCTTGCCGCTCAGTAGGTGCCGAAGTACTCCGGGCTCAAGTACTCTTCCGGACAGCCGACAGCAGACACACCTCCAATAAATCTCTTGTATCTGCGTCCAGTCTCGCCACCTCGCAGTTGCCAACACCAATTTGCGCCGACCCCACACAACGTCTTTAATCTCGACGCAGTTTCCCTCTCCTACAATGACAGAGTTGGCGCAAACGCAGGGCCTTGCGTCCTCTTCATCCGATTGCATCCCCTCGGAGCCCGATGCACCGTCCATTGCCCCCTCATTGACGTACTCTGAGGAGTCGGAGGACCAGGAAGAACCTACTAGTCGAGTGCAACCTCGCCAACGCCGAGCCTCGACAAGACTGATTGCCCAAAATGCCCGCGACATCCAGCGCATTACCGGCGAGACGACTGCCGAATTTGTCGGTCGTTGCTGCGGCGGCGGTTGCTGCTTGATGGGAGGCTCTCGCCGTTCCGGCGTTGAATATGAGACCGTTCCACTACCGGACAATGCGGCATTCCGTTCCGTCGGGCTCAAAATTGGCGACATTCCCACCACATTGACCAAGATTGTCGAGATGCCGGAGAAAACCATTTCATTCAAATCAATTTCCAAGCCCAGAAGCGCTCCATCCCCTACAGACTCGGCCATTTCGCTTGGCTTCGATGGCGAATCCAAACCCACCGATGCAAGTCCTGTGTTGGACAATGCGAGTCTCAGCCAGACTCTATCCTCTATTGATACCACGATTCAGCCTCCGAGATTTGTCCAACCACATCCTCCTTACCATGTTTACCCAGCCAAGATTCATACCGCCCGGGAGTTGACCAAGGATGGTGCCGAGAAGCGAACGTACCATTTCGATCTTGACATCACAGGCTACCCCGAAGAAGACGGCAATGATTTCAAAGTTGGCGGTGCCATTGGCGTTATGGCTCCCAACTGTGAACTGGTAGTCGAGGACGTTCTTGATACATTGATGGTGCCTCGGTTCATCCGCGACAAACCCATCATGTTGACCACGACCAAAGGCAGATGGCCAACTGTCTGGGGCGACGATAAGGCACGAGAACTTGTTACTACTCGTCGCGACCTGCTTACATGGTGTACTGATCTTCAGTCCTACCCCCCGACAAAGCCTCTTCTCAGAGTCCTCGCTGAGCATGCTACAGCCGAGAACGAGAAGAAGATACTAATGTTCCTTTGTTCATCTGAAGGCCAGGGATCATTCTGCGACTTCCGGACGGGACCTCACATCACTGTTTCCCAGCTTCTCAACGCCTTCCCAAGCTCTCACCCCCCTATGGATGAGCTGTTGTCGTGCCTGCAACCGCTCATGCCGCGCTTTTATTCGCTATCCAATGATCCCCACGAGTCTTTCCAGATTCGCGATCAGAAGCGACATCGCCTCATCGAGATTGCCGTTACCGTTCATGAGACCAACGACTGGAAGAAGGGCTGCCGCACTGGCGTTGGATCTGGATATTTCGAAAGACAGGCTCGACGCTACATCAGGGCGCAGGAGGCTGGCGATAAGTCACCCGAGTTTTACATCCCCATGTTCAAGGGCCTCATGGCCAACCCTCTGGCGAAACAGTTCAACTCTGACGGCCCAATGCTGCTCATTGGTGCTGGGGTCGGCATTGCCCCGTTCCGTGGCTTCGTACAGCGACGGCTGAAGCAGGCAAACTGTGCCAACAAGGTGTGGGTTCTGCAAGGAATCCGCGACTCTCTAGTCGATGAGATATACAGCGGTGAATGGGGTGTGCACGAAGACGAAGTCAAGAGAGTAGTGCAAAGCCGCCGGGGTGAGGGTCAATATGTGCAGGAAGAAGTGCGAAACCAAGCCGACCTTGTATGGTACATTGCCAATTCGGTGGACGGTCGCATCTTCGTCTGTGGCAGCTCCAAGGGCATGGGCGAAGGAGTTGAAGACTCTCTTGTCGATGTCGCCATGTCCAAGGGTAACTTGGAGCGCGACGAAGCCAAGAACTTTTGGCAGCTTAAAAAAGAAGCCGGACAGTACATTGCTGAGACTTGGTAATACGCCAGTTCCCAGTCATGTTCACTTGCCCGGCGGACTGTACACAGCCATATGTGTTGTGTTGTATTTGTATCGGAAACGGAAAATTGGCTGGACCTGCCTACTTTTTTTGCCTTCTTGTGTCGTCTCTTTGGCTTCTAAAAGTATGGATGGGCTATGCGTTCTATATATATAGTCGGGGCGGAAAGCACGGGCTGGACAGAGGTCAACCTATATTCATCATGCATTATTCATGAGCGGCGTTATGACGGTGGTTTTTTCGGGCAGATATCATGTGGCGAGTTTTCGTGTGGTTTACCGTGTTAGCATGGGAGGATGTTTGATGAGACAGCAGAGGAAGCGGACCATTTGGAATACTGTTGTGAGCATTTTGGGTCGGAGGAGTGTTTCAAAAAAGAAAAAGAAAAACTTGAGGTTTGGGTATTCAACGTTTTTATGGTATGGATAAATATGTAGAACCGGCAGCATTCAATTGCAAAAATCGAATACATATACAGCACTTCCTAGGCGGGAAGTTAAAGGCGCGGTCCGTAACATGTGTATTTTGAACGAGAACATCGGACACAGCTTTTTCGAACGATTTGGAATCCGCCCGAGGCGCGCGGGTTGAGAAGTTCATGTAATTGTACAAGCACATTTTCACTTAGTGAAGGGCGTTTGCAGCCATACGTGCCAATATACGGCAATGGCAATGCGCGAAACGTAGGTAGGAGTAAGTGCCGAGCCAGAGCCTTTGTAGCTTCAATGTTTCGTTCTTTGATGAGAGTCTATGAACACTGTGCCACCACAGCCACTAGCCTCATATAGTTCAAATTTGACTCAGTTTTGGACAGTGACAGGCGACAGGTATTTGACAAGACTAGTTACCCGGCTATCACACTCTATATTATCATATATTAATAGCATTATTGTGTCCCTCTCGAGATAAATAATAATACAAGCATGATACAAGTATCGTGCAAGCACAACATCTGGTAACACAGTATCAGGCTGTACCAAGCCAAGAACAGTAAGAGACCGAAAAAATTGACCGTCTGTACGCGCATCATGACGCGTCAGACATACCGTATAGTAGCGTATCCTTCTTGTTGGGCAGATATACTCTGCCATAGACTGTCCGTTACTATTCTTAACTTGAATTTTTACATTGATACGTATCATTGTGAACCATCACGATGCTGACTTTTTGGTGTTGGGAGCCGTACAGTGCGGATTTTTCTGTTTGTACAGTGCTGTGCACCTCCGCCTTCCAGCCAACCGTACACAAGTAATCTCACAATAACTTGGTATGGACATCAAAAAGCGCCGCAGGCGGAAGCACGCTACAGGGGGGGCTCCGCGTGGGAACATCGAAACAAAACAAACCTAGGAGATTCCATGGCTATAGCTAACATTCTAGTAGCTTCGATCAACCCAGCCAAACTTCTTCAAATGCAACAGCAGCATCTTTCGGGGCCCGAATCGAACCAACAGCTTCAAAAGGCTCATCCTGCTTGCGACTCCCGGCAGGGCAACCTTGCCTACTTGTACATTTGTACACATGCACCTATTATGGCAAGGTCTGATGTTCGCATCGGACCTAGTACCTACCTACATTAAGTACCTAGGTATGTAGTAGCCTCACATGTGGGTAGGTTTGGTGCCATGATTGAGTACTTTCTAGGAGCGCCTCTGGTAAATTTTCGCATCTTAGCGGTCTTGTACGGACAATGGAGAAAAAGATCAACATACCGGTGAGCTTGGAAAAATCTGCAACAATGCTTCCGCCTCGGCGGCCTCCTGGTCGACTTGGGCATCAAGAAAGCCAGATTGTGAGATCGACGCTCGCCCTCGGCGCTTCAATTTGGGATTCTGGGATGCCATTTTTGTTGTTGGCCGCTTTAAGCTTGACCTCGCTTCTGACTGACGTGATGGAGGTTGCGCCGCGGCAAATTTCCTCCTTGCGCCGTCATCCCTGGAGCTTGGATCTATGGAAATCATGGTATCGGTTGACCTTCCATCATCGTTCACGTCGCCGACATCCCCGAGTGGCACAGTACTCTGCTCGTTTGTGTCGATGTCGCTAGAATAGATAACTGTAGCCTCGCGCCACAAAACGTCCTTGATCCTATCGCACGCTTCCTCGCCCACAATGCGGCGCGGTAGCTCCTTTACTCTCTCATAGCAACCCTGAGCAGAGCACCGTCGTTCTGGAGATAGGACTAGCATGCTCCCGAGCAAGAATCGTTTCAGGCTGTCAGGTCGGCGGTGGTAAAGCTCTTCGAGAGAACCAACCACTATGCTGCACCAAGATGAGCCAAGAACATTTTTCGGGAGGTTGTCCCTATGCTTTCGGTAAGCTGGCAGAATTCCTAGCATCTCACACATTACCACACCAAGGGACCAGATGTCCACCGCCGCCGAGTAGCGCCTATCACTACTATCCTCAAAGATTTCCGGTGCAATAAACCGACCAGTGCCGCATTGAGAGCGTAATTCCGCCACATCTTTGGATAGTCCAAAGTCTGCGAGAACAACGACAAAGGGTTCCAGCGATTTAACAAGAATATTGTTTGGTGATATGTCGCGATGCGCTAATTGGTTCTCATGCATAAGCGTCAAGGCCGAGAGACACTGCGTAAGAACCAGCATACTTTCGGAAATCGTTATATTCTCTAGTTGGGACAAGGGACCTCCCGGGATATATTCCAAGACCAATTGGGGGTATGGATCGTCGATGACACGCAACAGCCGTACAATATTAGGCTGTTGAGGTTAGAGCCATGACGCCATGAACGCAAAAGTATACTCACATGTATCAGGTTTTTCATGTTATTTGCTTCACGTCTCCATTTTCCCCGGGCATCGGCAAGTGCAGCCTCAGTTTTGGCGCTGTTGACGCCCTTTCTGAGGAACATCCTGACCATGTCGTCGCGTGGCCTCTTTACAACAATCTCGTGCCCGGTGCTCACATCCCAGTAATAAGTGACAACACCAAACCCCCCTTGTCCAATCATTTCCCTCAAATAGATAGGGCCTTCACCTGGTGTATGCGCTCCTGTAGCAAACTGCGTGTCTGGCCGAAGAGGGATATTTAGTCCGTCCAGGAGGCCTTCCGCGGTCGCACTGCCCTGGCAAAACCTTTCGACCTTGTCGATATATGACTGGGAATCAATGTCATGCTCGAAAGCCACGATTTCAAATTGGACAGTCTTGTGTATTTTAATAATAATCTTTCCCTGCTGATGAGCTTTTTCGTTGCCACCAATAATCCAGGTAAAATTGCGTCGCGTACCCGTCCCTTTCGTGTCGTAAGTTACCTCGGTTCCGATAAGAGATCCCAAGTCCTTCACGATAAACTGTCTTCGCTCATCAAAAGTTAAGCTAAAGTGAAAGTGGCTTAGACATGGTAGATTAGGCAGGACAACATCACTCTTCCTATTACATCCGAATACGACCCCATGGGACGATCGTGGGATCTTGCTGAATCTGATCTCGATGAAGGGCCTGCCGTCATATTCGGATGCAGTTGCGTCCACTTCCTCCGGAGGCTCAGTCGCCTCGCGGTCTTCACGCCCACACTGAACTTCTTTTGGCTGTCCATCAGATAGCGGCGGCGGTACACAATACTGACTAGTCGTGATGGCCTCTTTAGCACAGCCATGAGTATCGGAAACAGGGTACACACGAGCAATGAGGTCTTTGACGTCCATGGTTTATTGCCCGATGACGGTAGAGACGGAAATTGGGAGGAGACATGATTGCCACGGATGACAGCCGACTTTAATATTGGAAGAGAAATCAGAAAGCCCTAAATTCACATAAGCCTCCTTCTATCCTCCTGTCTAATCGTGCTGGCAATCCTGCACCTCCTTGAGACGGGGGCGGCTACGTGGCTCTCATCATTGGGCGTGACATGCGTTCTGAGATGCATGACGCGCCCGTTTTTGTAAAGGAATCAGGCTGTCATGCAGTGAAATGAGAAAAGTGTGACAAGGGCAGGGTGACTGGGCTTGGAACATGTGTGTTCAATTCAAACTACGTATAATAATAATCGACTTTGGGATATCGAACGTCCTTGGTTTTCTACGAGGCCCTGAGGAGCCGGAGGTCTCTATAAATCCAAGAAGTCGCTGAGGGCTAATGCCTGAGGGCTAGTGCCCGAGGTAGCCTTAGCTTAAGGCCGACCTCGGGCCTCGACGTCGTGATACTTCCTTTGTTGTTGTGAAACCATTGTTGGCCCAACGCCCCTTGTTGTGAGCCAACCGTGTGACAGCACTGAGAGTGTGTAACCGGGCAAGGTACCTAAGCATTGCACCAGTTATAATATAGTATAATATACCATAATATACCATGAAGTATTATAACCTATTAGTAAATTCCTCTTATTAAGCTAATAAAGTTTAGTAGTAGTTTCGATGTTATTTCCCATTATATCCGCCTCAGACGGGTATCTGTGGGGATCCCCCTCCTGATGGCACCCGTTGACGGTCTGGTGGCCCGTGGCACTCGGAACCCGGCTGGAGCCTTAAAGCCCAACACCCTTCCCCCTCGTGCCCCAGGCTGCACCTAGTAACGTTCGACCCTTAAAGGACCAACACAAGCCCTGAAAACATGCAGGACAGGCATTTCTGGTTTGAGCACCGCAAATCCTCCGCACCAAAATGTCTCGTTCGCAGATGACGACCGGCAAAGATTTACTCGCAATGAGCGACGCACAGCTCTGCGAATTTATGAAAAGAAACCGCCAACCTGACGGCTCATTCGACCTTTCTGCTGATTGTACCGTATTATCCAAAGACGAGCGGGATTGTCTTGCTAGAAGACTACGGTGCGTTCTCTCTCTCTCTCTCTCTCTCTTTTTTTTTTTTTTTTTTTTTTTCGTTTCCGGATATTTTCATCTACTTACGCCCGCGTAGATTGATACAACGAGAAGTGACCGACAAGCTCGCGGCGAACTCGCGTCCGCTTGACCTGGACAAGCTCGACGCGCTTCTGCGTGATGTGGCCAGCAGAGAAGATTCCCAATCTCGCGACCGACCGCGTGCAAGGGAAAGTGAAACCCAATCGCCGGATGAAAGTCCGCAAGAGACGTATAAGCGAGAAGAGATGGAAGCGTATAATAATCTTGTTAATGATGGTGGCCACCCACTGTACCAAATCGACCTCCTGGAATCTGTTTCAAAAGACCCTGATGCGTACTGCGAGATGCTGACCCCATTTTGGCGACCGCCGCGATGGGGTAAATCAGAGATGGATACCTTTAACGTTCGAGACGCAATACAAAGACAATGGGACCGGTGGCAGAATTTCCGAAAATGGCAACTTAATAACAGGGGGATTGATTACAAAGATGCTAATGATGAGGAGGTCTTTTCGGCTCATGTTGAGAAAACAAAGCGCCATTATAGAGAAGTAGGTTGGGATGAACAGGCAGCTAGGCTTGAGACCGACCCAAACTCTTTGAAGCAGCCAGGCAGCTGGTGGCATTCTCTTCAAAGACACCATGACTGGCAGCGCCGATATCAGCGGGAGCTTGGATGCGAAAGCTTCTCTGATTACCAGGGCGCTGTGAAGGCGCGATTAGCTCGGCATGGCTTCACACGATCGTTCTATCTAGCGGAGGACCCCAAGCAACAAGATAAATTGACAACATGGATCGAATACCTATGCTTTGAGTACTGGTGGCTTGACCGTTATACTGCAACAAAAGAGCGCCTAAAGTCAAAGCACGATGATGCTTGGATTGAGGTAAAGAACCAGGGAGTGGTAAAAGAGGGCGAAACTCCGGAATTTATCCGCACGGACGAGTCTGCTATGCGACGTCAAGATGCTAAAGACCGTGCATCGAAGGCCATGAAAGACGCAGAATTGGAAGCAGAAAAGATTTACCACGCAACGCAGACGGATCCCGATCGCTTTAGCATTCCTAAGGAACGGCGCGTGCGAATGTTAGTCAAGGCTAGGAGAAGACTCTCAAAAGCAAAAGAAACGGTTGACTTTCTTAAACGGCGAAGTCAGCTTCTCATTGGGTTCGTCCGTGGAACCTTTGGCTATGATGATGCCAACCAAGATGTAGTTAACCAGATGAATCTTTTGGAATGGGCTGTGGCGGAGACTCGCTCAATCGAGGACGAACAGAAAGCTGCGACCTTGGGGAGAGAGGCTACGAGGAAGAGGAAAGAATCAGCCGAAGACAGCTGCATAGTAGAGCCAAGTTCCAAAAAACAGAAGTCATGTGCTTCAGAGAATGGCTCACAACCAAGCAACAGCAGAATCGGCACGAGAGACAGAAGATCATTACGCAGCAGGGATATCCCATCAGAAGACATCAACCGACAACTTGACCAAGAAGGCAATCACTGCACGGCGCAGGCTGTGCCTTTGACGGAAGCCGAGGCAGAACCTGTAACCTTGGGGCAGAGGAAAAAAGTCGCATTCCAAGATGACTCTTCAACGCCGCCAAGGCGTAGGAAATCGAAATCAAATGCCAGTCGTCACGACTCGCAAACCAGCGACAGAGTCTTACGAGCACGGAATTGCCCAACAACAAGCGCAAGTCAGCGCCCAGATCAGCACCAAACTCGACGCCTACAGGACGCAAAGTCCAGCAGCAAGTCACCCAAGCCCAATGTGCCGTCTCAGGAATTAATCCAAGGATTACGTCGCAGCGCTCGACTCAAGGCATTACGTCGCGAAGCATGATTGATTCAGCAAGACGCAATCCACACGTCTCCGTGGAAAGAGATGGATTACAAAGAAGCGCACTCGCAGGCGAGGGCATGTTGTTACAGTTCAAGTGGGTGTAAAAGAGCGGCCAGCAGGCCAGGTCGCTATCTTTAGGTTTAATGAATTAATGACGTGGTAGATTAAATAATCAACTTGAGATATTTTCTTGGCTCTTCTCATAATGCACACACAGATTTTGAAGAATACGCCACGGCATGCTAGCAAAGGTAAAACGCATGGCGAGAGTTCATCGCACAACAAGGCAGGTTCTACATCTACCACTGGCAAGCCAGGCTTATCCTATTGATGGAACCACATGGCCAAGCGATAAGGAACAAGTGAGCGTCTTAAGCAGGGCTTCTTTTTTCTATTGGGTCAGAGTGGACCGCTGCGGGGAGCGGGTTACAGTACGTGGTACGGAGTAATCGTGTTAGGCAGCAATTGCGCTCATCTGTGCCGACCAATTGCTGACTGACTGCTTTGGCAGCTTCAGACACTTCAACTGCTGTACAGTCAAGACATGTCGTGCTCTGTCGCCGGCTATGGCATGCCGGTACGCCGCTGACAAAGACCCGGCCAGGCGCAGCAGCCCACCGGCATCTTCTAGAGGGACCAGCCATCTCCCCCTACGCTATTAATCATCACGGCGCGCGGCACTGGGGACAGATGAACCTGGCCGCATGGTGGGCTGTTGTGGAGCCACTAGACCCCCCTTTTCGTTTTACCCTTCAATGTTCTCTTTCTATCTTTGAACAATCGGCGCCGCAAAACGTGGCTTACGTACTTGATTTGTTATGTGGGTTCTCAAACGGCCTCGGAAATCAAGATACGGCTCCTATAATATTTCCGCAGTGGTGATTCCGTTTGGATCAGGGTATATATATTTCATCCCCGTACTCCGTATTCCACCACGGTATTCCACCACGGTCATTAAAGTAGAACCATTTTGCAATTGCACACATCAGTAATACATCGCGCCTTCCCCCACATAGAGCTTCATCATCACGACAAACCCCACACAAGTCACTTACATACATACACACTGACCAGTGACCACACACAAAAACCCTCATCCCGCCTCCTCTGTACCTTGATACAACAACAAGAACCAGAAAAAAAAAACCGAAAAAAATGTCGGCCGCCAAGCTCTCCGCCGACCTCCTCATCCAGATGGCCAAGGCCCGCCGCACCATCTACGCGCTGGACAAGAACCTCCCCGTCTCCACCAGCCGCATCCAGGAGCTCGTCAACGAAACCACCCTCCACACGCCCTCGTCCTTCAACTCGCAGTCCAACCGCGCCGTCGTGCTCCTGGGCCCCGAGCACGACAAGCTCTGGGACATGACGGCGTCGACGCTGCGCGCCATCGTCCCCGACGACAAGTGGAAGCACACCGAGGACCGCATGGCCATGTTCAAGAGGGCCGCCGGCACCGTCCTCTTCTTCGAGGACGACGACGTCGTCAAGGGCATGCAGGCCGCGTTCCCCTCGTACGCCGACCGCTTCCCCGCCTGGGCCACCCAGAGCGCCGGCATGCAGCAGCTGCTCCTCTGGACCGCCCTCGAGCTCGAGGGCCTCGGCGCCAACCTCCAGCACTACAACCCGCTCATCGACGACAAGGTCGCTACCACCTGGAGCCTGCCCAGGTCCTGGAGGCTGAATGCCCAGCTGGTCTTTGGGGGCCGCGCCGGCGAGCCCGGCGACAAGGAGTTTAAGCCGCTCGAGGACCGTGTCAAGGTCTTTGGTGCGTGAAAAAAATGCGTACATACATACACACACACACGTCGGGTTGACCCCGCGAATGGGTTTCTGGGATTTCTGCATAGCGTGCTGTATAAAAAGAACGATCTGTGCGTTGGTGGCAGTTTGGTTTTTTTTTTTTTTTTTCGTTTTTCGTTTCTTTGTGTTTTGGACTCGAAGGAGTCGGGTTGCGCGTCTACCTGCCTTTGAACAGGCTACTTGCTGTTTGTCGTGCTCGTAGAGCCCCATTGTCACAGTTTTTTCCCTATTGTCTTCTCCGTGGCACGAGTATAAAGATAGAGACAGAGACAGAGATAAAGAAATAGACAAGAGGTCTTTCCACAAGCCCTGGAGCCAGTTGTTAGTACATTGATATGTCAGAGTTCATATAGAAGCAGTCACGTTGTTTCTTCACACTGCAAAAGAGAGTCATAGATATCAGTGTTGTTACATGAATATGTGAGTCTTCGCATCGTAGTAATTCCATTGACCCATCTCCACGGTGCAAAGACACTCATAGATAACAGTTGGAACCTTTCCACAAGCTCTACAAAGACACTCATAGATAACAGTTGGAACCTTTCCACAAGCTCTACAAAGACACTCATAGATAACAGTTGGAACCTTTCCACAAGCTCTACAAAGACACTCATAGATAACAGTTGGAACCTTTCCACAAGCTCTACAACCCGGTGCAACTACGTTGATGTGTGAGTGTTCGTACAGTAATACTTGAGTTGTGCTCCAATGCAATATACCTCCCCCTCCCCCTTTAAATATAGAAAATACACCTCACGCAGAACAACCGCCTTATCCACAAGTATAATACAAATACACTCCAGTGTTCCCGACTTAGTCCTCCACGATTCGTCCAAGGGCTTGTCCCATCTTGATCGTCTGTCCTTTCTCCACTGCCCAGTGCCATCCGCTAATGGGCTTTCCCCCCTCCTCCTCCTTTTCAGAAGGCGCCTCGAATACCAAGACGATGGTGCTGCCCAGCTGGAATCCACCCATCTCCTCGCCTCGACGGAGGGCGTGGCCATGAAGAACCGAGCTGGCCCCCTCGTACGTGGCCTCGGCAAAGCCCATGTACGGCTCGCCGCGTTTGGCCGCTTCCTCTGCGGCATGATCGGCAGCCGTGTCCGTCAACAAGCTGTTTGTTCGCAGCTCGCGGTCAAAGTTGATCTTGATGGAGCCAACATTTGTCGCCCCGACAGGCACGTAGCTGAAGAAGCCGTAGCGCCAGCGGCCCAGCAGCACCACACGCTCGTTCAGGGTAAACAGACCGGGAAGGGTTCGTTGCAGGTATGGCGAAACACTGTACAGCTCTCCGGCAAAGTGGCGCCGTCGCTCGACGACCCAGTTTGTAGGCGAGTGGAATCTGTGATAGTCACCGGGAGCTAGATAGATGACGGCGTAGTAGAGTGATGTGCTCTTGTCCGCGGAGACGATGTCATACCAGGGCTTTTCCCCAAGGGCTAGCTCGGCCCGAACCTCGGATACGGCCCGGGCAGAGACTTCGGTCGACTCATCGGTTGTCGGGTGAGGTTTTTGAGCATCGGCCTGGCCGGATAGCAGATCAGGGAGGGTGTAGGAAATGCCGTTCATCTTGGCGAATTCTTCCTCCTGCCTGACAACTTCCTCATCTCCGTGGGACACGCTGCCACCACTTCGAACAGATGCAGAGCTTTGGCCAGAGGCGATGCTGGCCGTGGGTGTGTTTTTGCCCAGCAATGCATCGACGCTATACGTCATTCCCTTGACCTGCTCGATATCTCCGCCCTCAATTCGTCCATACTGCAGGATTTTACCGTCCGACGGGGAGAGCAGGGCGCGGCTGTCGGGATCGAGAGGTCTTGCGCCAGGCTTGAGTGTGCGGTAGAAGAATGCAGCCAGGTTTGGGTAGACGTGTAGGTCGGGTTCGGATACTTCGTCAAGGCTTTTTGGGCTGGTATTAGCCAAGGGCGACATTCAAATGGCGAAGTGAGGCCATCGAGAGAACTCACTTGACACCGAATATAAAAGAGTAGAGCTTGAATCCAGGCACACGCAGGTAGTACGGGATTGTCAGTTCGTTGAATTTCCCCCAAATCCGCGAGATGGCCTTCAGGGGCAAAGTTGACATTACTTGAACTTGCCTGGAGTGCAAATCCCGTTAGCCTGGCTCTGGAGGAGAGCGGGGATGCAGAGTGACGATTTTGCATACCATGGCCCATCGGGTCGAATCCTCTGACGCCGTTTTGGCTGCTCGCTCGAGACACCAGCGTCTTCCTGCCGTCGCTTCTCCTGCTCTCTCGCAGTGACTTTGTAGAATTGCACCAGGCCGAGAAAACCGATGCCCACGCCGACAGGGATGTGGTACCAAGTTATCTTGCTGTTCCGCAGGGCCTCGCCCAGGCGCTGAGAGAACCCGGGGCGTCTGGCATACCGCGACGAGAAGTGCCGAGCAGCAATTGGTGTTTGGAGAGGGTATCGGAAGCTCAGCAGGGGGGTTGTCACACGCTGGTCTGCGCAGCTGGAGCATCGTCGGCGAATGTTGGCCAGGGCATGTCGTCGCAGGAGCTGGCCGGAGCCAACTCCCAGAGCTGCCATGATTGTGGTCAACCGGAGGGCGAGGTACGGAGAATGTCAGATACCGAGTGCGAAGCTATGCAGCTGGCATCGAATTGGATTGGGGTCCCAGCGGCAATTCGCGAGGACTTGGGGGAGGTAGTCTTGAACAAATGCACCTGACGTAGTCACCAAACCTGGTGCTTGCGAGATGGAGGAAGAGAAGGGAAAGTGGAGATGTATTGAATGTACTCCATCAAAGCAGCCACTCACTACCAACAGCTGATGTCACTCGGGTGCTTGGAGAGGATCAAATGCCTCACGTCTTTACTTTAAAACAAAACAGACAATCAATCAATTGACTTCCATGACTAGATATGCCGAGTCGACTAACACTCTAAATTCCAGATTCTACATTCATCTCGGCGGTGCAACAAAAAACAAAAAAGCAAACAAAATTCTAAAAACGGCATCAAATGGAGCAAGTGCTAGGAACCCAGGTAGGTATGTAGGGTAGGTAATGGTGAGCTGCGCCATGTGCTACAATGTAGCAGCACTCAATGGTCTCCACTCTCCATGCCATCACCGGACACGTCCCACGTCCTCTCCTCGCCTACCTACCTAGGTATCCAACCGTATTCGACCACGCAGCGCAGAGAGGCCATCTAGATTCGTGCCTGGCGCAGCATCAAGTTGTCTGGTATATATTCAGGCACGATGCCGCTGCAGTGCACGGGAAACCTCAAGCCTGGTCTCGTCAGGCATGCCAGCGGCACTGTATGTAAGCGTGACCTTCTCGGATAGATTGACTTTGTCAACAACGATGGCCTTCACTGGATCTGGGTACTGTACTTTAAAGTCTTTCCGTGGCACCCAGATAACGTGTATTTCTTCCAAAGCCGCTGCTCTCTCACCAGCAGCAACTGCCAATTCTCGATGGAGTCGCTCACGAACAGAATGTGAGGACACGGACAGCGTCTCGAGCAGCCCAGGCTCGTTCTCGTAATGAAAAACCCAGGTAAGCCTCTTCAGTCTGGGACCCAAAATGCGCGCTGCAAATTGCTCGGCATCGTCACATGCAACGAACCCCAATCGGTCGGGGTATCTCAACCCCCTATAGTGCAAGCTAAGGTGTTCCAAAGCCGTACAGTCAGAGACGTTGAGTGTCGAAGGGACTCCAAATGCGGAAAATACCAGACTGAGGGCCCGGAGACTGTGCTTGTGTCCGTCGAAACGCATAGGGAAGGGGATGTGTGGCGTGGGTCGCGAGTAGTCCAGCAAGGTCAATTCCTCGAGGGCGTTGGGAAACCCTTCGAGTACGCTGGGGAAATCAAACAAGTTTTGGATGCCTGCTATGGAAAGTGATGTAATGTTGCACTCTCCCCGAAGCATCTGAATGCCGTTAGCATATATGCCCGTTGTTGGAAACCGAACCACGCGTTTACTCACCGGCTGACCTTCGGCTCTCTCGCTCTCCTTCAAATTGCTCGTGATTCCTAGGTGCAACTTCCTGACTGACGATGGCCATTGCATGGAATATAATGAATCGAGTTCCCTCATATGATCCACTGTCAAAATTGCAACCGTGACCAATCTTGACATGTCTTTGACAGGGTCTAACAATCTAGGATACAAGGTGTTCTGCATCTCCGTAGTCCTTTTGAAACTGCAAGCAATCCAAAGCTTTGTCATATTTGGGAGGTCAGGAACGATTTCTTCAAGACTCCGCAAGAACTCTTCGCGCCCAGCAAACTGGTCTTCTGTCATGTTCACTCCAAGCTCGCGGCACTGGTTACCAAGTTCGCGATTTCGCTGAAGCGCATTGCGGAGGCCCCGGGACCAGTTAACTGGATTTAGCATGAATCCGAATCGCTTCATGTCATCGGCTTTGAGGGGGCAAGCGTCGTATTGGAACAAATATCGGAACTTGACTTGTTCTACTACATCGCGGAAACGAGAACAAGTAAGTGCCAAGTTAAGGATTGCTGGGCCATCACCTGGAGTCGCACAGGATGAAGCCTCAGGACAGTCATAATCAGGCTCCCGCACGGCGATGGCCAAGTCGAAGATTATCATCAGAATCTCGACTGTGAGATCTTGAATGCCTGCCATTATAGTCTTGTGCTCCGACAACTTGTCAGACTAGCAGGCTCGGGTGAAAAGGTCCTGGCAAGGTAGGCGAAGAGAGGGAGGCAAACGGAAAACTGGGAAAGAGATGTTGATAGTTGTGCCTTTACTATTATTGTTTTGCATATAACTAGAAACTGGCCGTCCCATCCTCTTTATATACTCCATGACGGACTCGTGAGACCGTGAAATGAAGACTGAACACATGCAGTGAATACAGATGGCTTTTTGTGGCAATGTCTGTTGTCTCAAGAGCGATTTATAAAGGCCTGGTTCGATTTTCTTTGCTCGTGCCCTGAACACAAACAGGCCAGCCCCTTGGTTGGAAACAGCACTTGCTCTCCACAGTGAGTCTTTTGCTGAAAGATATTGGACTGGCCTCTCTGTCCAAGTATTCCTCCGAATGTTGGTACATAACTTAGTAGGCATGTTGTGTCGCGACTTGCGGAAACAAGGCTTGGAGTCCAACCGCCCGACGTTACTTCAACGAGAGCACAAAGGATGAAAGCGCATTGAACGTGTACCCGGGGGTCCGAGAACTGTGGACGTGCCCTGTGTCTTTGTTGCCGAGGCGATTCTTCCCAAGAGCTCTGATTCAACATGTCAGAATGTCACATTGAGCCAAATTCAAGTTCATTGGGAACAGGTTAGTCCCCGCGAGATGGTCCATGTACAAAGCATATTCTCCCACTCGGTGCCAGCTAGTAATCGCCAGTTCCCTACCTATCTACGTAGGTCAATCACCACAGGTATGCTGTGGCATCCATGTCGAAGGAGGCAGCGTGTATCTGGTGATGGAGTCAATAGACATGTGAATGCTGATGGAGGCTGCCCAAGCGCTTACTGCATGAGGTGACTACCTACCTAGGTAACCGAGTCATGGCATACAAGAGAGCGCTCTATTGTAGACTGGACGGGCTATATACATTATAGTAGTTGCCGGTGCAGAATCTGCTTTAGGTTTGGCTATTTTAGTAGCCTTTTATAGACTAAGGGGAAGTATCGCAATAGAATAAAGTACAAGTACTTTATGAATAATGCAAGCAGGAGGCACCTGGGGCCTTTGCTGCGCCGGACATCGGGCAGTGGGTCTTCTGTACATGGCTGGGCACAACAGTCCGGAGCCTCAGCAGGTACCTGGCACCGCTAGCCAATCCCGAAAAAGCCACCGTGGAACTTTGGAACTCGACATTGAATGCTCCAGAGCACGACTCAGCACATCAACTACAAGAAGCATGTACCCAAGTGAGTGACTGGCATTTCATCACTTCACCACTACATGTGCATGTGCAGCTTGGCCTTTGCTCTTGGCCGGCGCCCCATTCTCGTTCAGGGTACTTCTTCCTTGTGCTTTGCTTTTTTTTTCTTCTCTTTTTTTGCGACGACATCGTCTTGAATAGGGAAACACGACTCACTGCGCACCCCCTCTGACCCTGGACATGATCTGACACTCGACGGCCAACCTCGATCCATTCAACAGGTTGTGGCTGCTGTGAATAATCGTTGTTTCCTTCGAACCCTCTTCTCCATCCATTGTCTGCAAGACCGGGCAGTTGAAAGATGGCGTCTGGACCATTGGACTCGCAGCCCGCCGAAGCCGCCGGCGCCGGAACTCCTGGGGAGCTTGTTGTCAACCTCCAGATTCTGTCCCCGTCCGTGGGCGTTAATCGCCCGCTTCTGTTTCCCGACCTGCCGGCTGTGACAACAATCAAGCAGCTTAAAGACAGAATTCGCCAAGCGCTTCCTCTGCGACCAGCCGATGAAAACCAGCGCCTGATCCACCGAGGGAGAGCTCTGTTGCGCGAGTCGGACAACTTGCTAGACGTCTTTGGCGCCGATGCTGTGAGTTCAGTGCCATTCATCATGCCTACTTCGACTCTTGAGTTGGCTTGCGTCGAGTTAACCAAAGTCCCCCTGATCACAGCTTCGAATCCCCGAACGGCAAACCATTCACCTCGTCGTGCGGGAACTCACCGATAGCCATTCGTCGAGTCCTGCGCCTACAACCGCCCGAGGTCCGAGTCCTGCGTCCACCGCTCACACTCCAGCTCCAACGGCGCAGCATGCTGCTCAGATTTATTTCGGACCGCCACCCCCCCCTGGGCTTGCCAGGAGGACGCATTCCCAGCCTGCTACGCCCGGAGGCCACAATGCCCGGATACCTTCCCCTGCCTTGGCCCAACAACAACAGCAACAGCAACCTCCTCACCCCAACGCCGATCCCGCCGCTGTTTTCCAACAACACCACCAAAACATGAACAACTGGCTCAGCCACATGCAACGAGACGGCGCTGCGACCAGGGCTATAGTCCAGCAGCACCAACTAGGAAGGGCTCACATGGGGATGCGAGGCATTGGAGATTCGGCTGGAGCCCCCAGCCATTCTGGGGCCAACTCGGTAGCTCCCAATAGTGGCCGGGCTAGTCCGGCAGCAACTCAAACCGTCTACCGTGAGACCGTTGGGCCTAATGGGCATAGCTACCACCTTGAAACGGTCATCCGGTCTGGAACACCAGGCCAACAAAACGGGCTTTCCTTCGCCGATGTTCAAAATATCCTGCGAGGGGCAGACGCCAACCAAGCTACGGCTACAATAACAAATGCCATGCAGAGAAGTGCCTCCGGAGCCTCCATACACGGCAGGCCGTTGAACCAGCCTGGCATCACCACCCCTATACTTGGTCCCCGTGCCTCAACCACTGGCAGCGGACGTGCCACACCTGATTCGAGCACAAGATTTGGCTTGGGAGCCGGCCACTTCGCAGTTTCTACGGGAGCCCAGGGCGGCCCGTCGTGCCATGGTGCGGATCTCTATATGATTTCGTCGCCCCAAGGGCCTCGTGCCCTCTTGATGAGAAACCATACTGCCGAGATGTACTACACTCCTAGTCGGACGGTATTCCAGAACAGCATGCCTCCCTTCCGGGTTCCGGCTGGCTACGCCAACCCCGTCTATCCTGCCATACAACATCAGACACCTCAGAGTAACTACCAGCAACACCCACCGCAACAACAACAGCAGGGGCCAGAACAGCAACACCGGGGCGACCAGGCCCACGCTCCGCCGGCCGGACAGGGCGCCATGCACCCAGCAAACCCTCCAGCCGCAGGTCTGCCGCCCCTCTTGTTGCAGGCCTGGCCCCATATATGGCTAGTTTTCCGCTTAGCCCTGTTTGTTTGGCTTTTCACGTCTCCAAACTCCAGCTGGTCGAGGTGGTTTACGGTTATATGCCTTGCCATTCTCGTGTTTCTCCTAAGCACAGGAATTTTAAATGGCGTTGCCGAGAATGCTTGGCGGCCTATTGGCAGACATTTGGAGAATCTTCTTCCTACTCCCGAACAACATGTCCGTAGACAGCAACTACCGGCTGGCCACGCAGGCCCTCCGGAGCAGCAGCCTCTTGTTCAGGCAGGTGAAACAAACCCAGCACAGATGGCAGCGAGGTTGATGGCTGAACGACGACGTCAATCTTGGTTTACGGCCCAAGTACGTCGAATTGAGAGGGCTGGACTTCTATTTCTCGCAAGCATTGCCCCAGGAGTGGCGGAAAGACACATAGCAAACTTGGAAGCAGAGACACGCGCCGAGGAAGCGCGGAGGCGTGAAGAAGAGGAGGCGGCGGCGGCCACAGAAGCAGAAAACAATGCCAGTTCAGGAGATACGAGCCAAATAATCAATGAGTCTGGTGTCGAGAACCAGACGCAGGAAGGGACCACGCATGGAAATGAAAGACAAGAGGAGCCCCGTGGTGATGTTGACGCGGATGGTGTCGGAGAAGACCTGATTGCTTTGTAGTAACGGGGTTGGTACGTGCATGGTTTTATAGACGGATGAATGAATGGCGGTGGAATATTATTGGATGTACATCCTGCACACTACAGCAAGCGATTTTGAAAATAGCATTATCAGGGGTTCTGGTGCCATCATCAGACAGCCTGCTCAAGCGCCTTCTTCTTCTTCTTCTTCTTCTTCGTTTTTCTTTTTTGATATTGTGGTGTCCATGAAACAAGTCACTACGGTAAGCTGCTACTATCTAAGGGCCTAGATAGGTAGGTGGCTCTACCTGACGCCAAACCGCCCCGGGCCGATGACGGTCAAAATTTTGAAGCATCAAACTGCTCTCTGCTGGAGTTGAGCTGTTGCTTAGTTGATAGTGTAGGTGGCTTTGCTGACAACCAACCATGATTCCAACGGGGCGTTGGATTTAATCGATTTGAGAGCTACTACTAAAGGAAGGAAACTGTGGTGTATTTTGGAGACATTCAATTTACCAGCACCGCCTTTTGTCGTTTTAAACCGTAAGAAATACTTGGCCTTGATTTTCGCATATTCATCCGATGCTGGCATCTGCACAACGCCAATGGGTGGCTTGGTGGGAAAGTTCCTTGTGGCGCTTGCTCTTATCTTATCGCTGAGAGTCGGGACAAAGTATCCCGCCGCCTGAAGCTCGTCGCAGTCTGCCAGTTCCATCCACCGAGACATGCAAGAGCGTTTTGGCTGCTGCTCCGAGCCCACACCAGAAATAATACTTTTGCCGTCTACTATCCCTCCGATCCATTTTTCACATTCGACAAGCCCGTCGCTGAGTCCGGGGCACAGTCGCAAAGCTAGCGTATCGCCGGCGCAACAATGAGCGGCGGGTGGAATACAAGTACGTCGCTCTGGGTCTGCCACCTCTGTCAGTGTATTTCAGCTAACCCGAGCCTCCTCAACAGTCGAGTCTGATGCAGTATGGACACCAAAGTAAATCCCACCGTAAATATATACCTCATACTGACGGGCCATATTTCCGTTCCTCCTAAATAGGGCGTCTTCACGTCTCTCATCGAGAACCTCGGCGTCAAAAACGTCCAGTTCGAGGAGCTGCTCACCCTCGACGCCGCCGAACTGGTGACTCTGCAGCCTCTGTACGGGGTGATTTTCCTCTTCAAGTACCCGACCGACCGGCCGTATGCCACGCCAGACGGACCGCTCGACGGGTCGTTCGACCACGGCGCCTCGGAGCAGATGTTCTTTGCCGCCCAGACAATCCAGAATGCGTGCGCCACGCAGGCCCTCCTCAGCGTCTTGATGAACAAGACGGAGGATGTCGACATTGGACCCCAGATGCGAGACTTTCGCGAGTTCACCATGGTGCTGCCGCCCGAGTTCCGGGGCGAGGCGCTGAGCAATTCCGATTTGATCAGGGAGGTGCACAACAGCTTTGCGAGGAGCAGCCCGTTCGCCGACGAGACGCAAAAGACTGGCGAGGCCGAGGACGCCTTCCACTTCATTGCGTACACGCCCGTCAACGGCGCGCTGTACGAGCTCGACGGGCTGCAGCCTGCTCCTATATCCCACGGGCCGTGTACCCTGGACTCATTCCCGGCCAAGGTGGTCGAGGTGCTACAACGACGCGTGGCTCGCTACGAGACGTCGGAAATTCGCTTCAACCTGCTCGCCATGTGCCGCGACCTGCGGGTCCGCGCTCGCGAGTTTGGCGACGATGAACTCTTGGCCAGGGAGGAGAGGAAGCGCCGGGACTGGCAGTTTGAGAACGCCCTCAGGCGACATAATTTTGTTGGGTTCGCCGGCGAATTGCTCAAGGGGGTGGTGGATGCCAAGCTCAGGGAGGGCGGTGACGCTGCGGTGGACAAGTGGGTTGACGAAAGCTTGGAGCGACGAAAAGCGGCCGAGAAGGCGTTGCGAAGAGGGGATGGAGATGTCGATATGGAGTGAATTATACTGACGTTGTATGGCTGATTGTGCTCAGGCTGATTCTCCGTTTTGTTACGTGGTATGATACCCTCCGCCATTTTCACCTTGTTGTATAAAAATATGAAGAGCTCCTAGGTTTTGGCTACGTTGAATACCCAGGTGAGCTGCGAACTAATAGATCACACATGTCTGTTCTTTTAGACTAGATGGCTACATTGTTTGACAGTGCTTGCCCTCATAAATGACGATGTTGTCTCCGTTCGCATGACCTTGCGACGTTTCCCGAAACCTTACAACTTTGCTTCAGCATTTGCGGAGTAGTCGTCGTTCGAGACGGGTTGGACTCGGGTCATGGAAGAAGAGCCGTCCATGTCGTCAGTTCCATTGCCGCCTGATGCGGTGTCGCGATCTTCATTCTGGTCTCGACAGCGGTGCTTCAAAACTCTTACAAACCAGGGTGGACGACCAACTCCCTTCCATGTCCAATACTCTTTGAGATCATACTCACGTGGTTCAATGCGCCCACCGCTTACATAGACAACAATTCCGACAAGCCCGTTTAGTATGGTGTACACAAATATACCTCTGGATCGATGGGTCAGTTGGGTATCGATTGCGATGGGGACACAGACTTACGCAATGAGACCGTACGCAACGCTGTAGGTGAACGGTATGAGGGCCATGACTACAAAAGAAGGCAGTACATCACCAATATAGTACCAGTTGACCTGTGTAATCTGACGAATCATCATACAGCCGACCTGTCCCTCATCATTAGTCACAAGCTCAGCTTGTACACGACGTTTGGACTTACCATGATCAATGTACAACCAGTTGCCCATGGAGGCAGTGAGGCGAAAATAGGGGCGAAGAAGATGGAAACCAAGAAACACAACCCCGAAACGATGGCGGTGATTCCCGTTCGACCACCCTCAGCAATGCCGGCTCCGCTTTCAATGAATGCCGTGACAGGAGAGGACCCAAACAAGGCACCGATGGAGATGAAAAAAGCATCAGTGCAGTATGCCAGGGTAGAACGACGAAAATCGCCGTCCTTGCGATCGTCGATGCCACAGAAACGAACCATGGAATACAACGTGGCTGTGGCGTCGATGATATCGACATAGAGAAACGTGAAGAGGGCGAGGGCGAATTGCGAACCACCGCGGCTGAAGGTCCAGTCGAGTTTATTGAGGGTCTTGTCCATAGGGTGCCAGGCAACAATCTGCTTGAAGAAGTCGAAGCGTAAGTTGCCGACCTCGTTGTCTGGGAAGTAGGTCACGGTTGTATTACGACTAATTTCCAGCCAAGTCAACTTTTGATGGCTACGTCCATGAGGGCGTATACGTGAGTAAGAGAACTTACGGCCAGGATATGACGGACACGAGAGCGATGCCGATGACGAGGGAGTATTTGATGCGGTATGCCATCAGGAAGGCCGTGACGATACCGCCGCAAAAGATGCCGAGCCACATCTACGGTTGCCCCCCTTTGGTTAGTTTCTCACGAAAAAAAAAAAAACCGAAAAAAGGGACAGAAAGAGTGTAAAAAAAAAAGAGAGAAGAGAGAGTTATTGGAGCGAGACTTCGAACCTTGGGACTGGTCATTTGACCGGATGCACACATTCCTTTTTCATTGAGAAGTTCAGAGGGGCATCCTCCCAGGGCAAGTGGCGTCGCTGGGCCACCGCCGGTGATGACTCCGATGCCGACCGAGTAGGACAGTCCAATTTCTGTCAGGAAAAATCCAATGCCGACACCAGTAGCGACCTTCAACGTGGAGGGGATTAGCTTAACCAGCCACTGCCTCATGCCGCTCAGTGCCAGCACTACGAAGATGATGCCTTCGATGAAGACGGCTGTGAGGGCGGTCTGATATGGGATCTTTCCGCCTCCATTTACACCGACAACCTAGCCAGAGAGTTTTGGCTTGTATTAGCTCCTGAGATATGCATGGCATGCTTCAAGGGCGATATGGGTGAACGAGATACCTGGAAAGCAAAGTAGGCGTTGAGTCCCATGCCTGGCCTATATCGGCGTATCAGCTGGAGTATTTGAAGTTGTACCGTGTACGGAGTCACTTACGCAAGGGCAACAGGGAGATTGGTTAGAATGCCAAATACCAGGGACGCTAGCCCGGCAATGGCGGCCGTGGCAGTGATCAGTTCTCGTCGAACATCTAGGCTCCATCAGTCAGGATGGTCTGGTGACTGAGGGAATGGTAACGCTTTCACCCACCCTCTTTGCAGGTTTTGAATTCTGGGATGCCATCACACGTCTGCTTGTCCTCGAGATCACAAACACAAGGACCGCCAGTTGAAGAGAGTATAGATGCCTAAGAAATCGTTAAGACTCTGGCTTCCAGACAAAGGCCATAGGAGTAGGTGACGGACATTGACGGAAATAATGTACGCCATTGTCGCAAAGGTCGTCAACCCAGCTCGAATTTCCCGGCAGAAGCTTGCACTGTCTATCTTGTCTGGCTAGATGAGTACCGGATTAGCAAAGACGCAGGTTTCTTTCTGGGGGGTTGACACACATTAACGCTGTCCCCGAGGCGAAAGTAGCTCCCAACACGAGAGTTGGCTACCCAGAGGTCAACGGAGCGGAAGAATTTACGTAATTCCATGATGATGGATGGCCTATCTTGTGAAAAGGGGCTTGGTACGATGGCAGATGGCAGTTGTTTTCCGTCATGTGTTGTAAGTGGCATTGCAAATGGTGGATCTGACAATGATGCATTTACAAGACTTGAGGGGAAGAAGGGGGGAAGAGGAAGGCGAGAGACGAAAGCAAGTTTCTAAATGTATCAAGATGAATTGAGCGAAATGTGAATTAAGGGCACGTGGACAACTCCAGTAGATCCGGCACTGCGAGACAGCTGGCAGCTGGCAGCTGGCGACTTGGGAGCCGGATGAACGACTTGACATCTCAGTGCTGGGTGGGCTTCTTGAGCTGGGCAGATGGGGCGTCACAGATATCTGGGTTTCAGAGCAGATGATATGAATGGCTAAGGCTCGCCTACGCTGCGGACAGATGCAACTACCTAGGTAGGTTCCATCATGTTCATCAACTTACAACATCGGACCCTGTTTGAGTCCGGCCCAGTGATCCACGAACTCTTACTGTACGCCTACATGAGAAGAGAGCCTCCAAGGGGAATGGCACGAAACGCGGCGCTCATCCAGAATGAAGTTTATTGCATGCAGGGTAAACTAGATTTCTATACGCGTTACTAATGAAGCGTGGCTCGATCTGTGCTCCGTTTCTCAAGATGCTGTGAATGCCGAGATGTATCCCGACCAAATGGCCCTGCGTTGCCAGGATCGAGGACCGGACGAAACAACGAGCAAGCATACTTTCATCTCATCATCTTTCTGAAGACTGAGCTCGGGCAAACTGTGTTTTACGACTTTTAGGTTTCAGAGCTTGGTAACGAACGATGGGGGTAATTGACGCTCTGCGGCAACTCTGTGAGCCTGCCTATATGCTCCTTGTTGAAAGAAATGCCCAATTTTGGATGAAAGTGCCACCAGACGGTTGTGGGGGTTGTTTCAGGCTGCGAAAGGAATGCAATGTAATACAATCCTGAGTATGGGATTTAATTGGTCTGACTAAAGGGCAGAATATATCATCTGGACAGCACACAAAGGTCCTTTTGTTCTTTGGCCCGCTTGGCCCAGCCATAACCACGGCAACGTCGGCCGCGAACAATGGCGACACCAGCTACTGCAGAGGTATTGGTTGGCGTGGAATCGCGGGATTCTCGGGGACTGATTTGTACACCTGCCTTGGGGAACATGGAGGTGGTCCAGCGTCTGCGGTGCGGCATCTGACTCGCCTCGATGCCATCATCTACTGCTCGTGTCATGGATGCACACGCTGCAGGCGGATGACAGATGGTAGCTGGGAACATGGAGCCCTTGACACTGTTTGTACGACTGTGAATACTGTTCGCTGCGGATAAAGGAAGAAGGAAGCTCGGACATAGCCGAGGATTATGACACGCACGACGGTCTAGTTGTACCAACACTAGGCATCAAAAAGCGAGCAACATTTTCTTTCCCATTTGTTTCACCGCCGCGTTTTGTTTCGTGGGAAACATAGCACCACGCCCGCCACCCTCTAAACTTTGGTAATTCTTTTCTTTTCAAAAATAACAACGTTTTTAGGTATGTGAAGATATTTGATTCTTTCGGTACTAAACCGCGTGGCGAGAAAACCGTCTGTCAACTGCCACGCCCCGGCTGCTGCTTTGCGGTGACATCAATTCTGTCCCAACTCATGCAGCATCCGCCCTCCACAAGCACCCATTCCTAACCAACAAGTCAGATTTAAGCTCGCTAATTAAGGCTGATGTGAAACTGAAAGCAATAACTGATTGGTCGTGCCGAGTCTGTGGATCAACACAGTTCAACACAGTTGTTCACTGCAGTCTGGGGCCTCCCATCTTGATGCAAGCCAGAGAGCATCTGGGTCGCCACCGTCACACATCTCTCACCTCCTTTTGGTCTGGACTTGAACTCTTTGTTACACGGCAGCGGGTAATTGCATCTAATAATTCTCGTGCGACTGCTATTTCACGCTCTCCATTGGATGGCAACACCACTCAGAGTTCACGCCAAACCTGATCTCTCTGCCAGCATCGGCCAACCATCTAATCTCGACTAATATTCACCACAGTCATTCCAACAAGAAATAAAGAAGGAAAAAACAGGCTGTGTGTCAACAACCTCAGGTGCGAAAAAAAAAAAACAAATCCAAAAGACCGATTCTGCGCTGAAAAAGATATTCCATAGCCTGTTAATGGTGCCAACAAAAACGCCCCCTTGCCACTCGACTTATAACCTCGTCTCCAGAAGCTGCCTGTCATACCTCAAGCGTCTATTCTAACCTCAGCGTCTCGTCTTGTGGCACTTGGAATTGGAGCTTGCTACATGTATTGTTTAATGAAGCAGGGGTCTTGTCGTTTGATCCCGTCGAGAAAAGGCAGCGCCTAAAAGTCCCGCGTAGGCGGAATCGCACCAACTTTAACACAATCCGCCGAGTTGACCACCTTGGCTCCCGTTGCCATGTGGGATGTGGCCTGGACAGACCCAAAACGAGAGCTAGTGGGCGAGCATCGCGGGAGAAAGGACAAAGACAGGAGTGTCAAGGACAAGAGCCTATCTCGAAACTCGGTCTCGACAACAAGCTCAAAGACATCTACTCACTCTACACTTTCTCGTCTTCGGGCCAGAGCGCTTCGATCCTCTTCAAAAGAGTCCCCTAGGCAGAATATAAATCCGGACTCTGGGCCTCAGACTCCCGATCGCTCCTTCAACAATCGCTCTCCATCGGTGATGTCAGATGCTGAGCAGAGACAAGTTAGTGGCCGCCCGATCCTCAGCTGCTCCGACTTGCAAGTAGAAGCTACAACACAGAATGGATTTAACTCAGTGGGGCGAAGCAAGTTTGCTGCCGTTAAAATAACCAAAAACAAAGGTGAATAAGGCATGTCTGTGCGCATTTTGACTATTTTTGCTCATGCCGTCGTGAAGGACTAGCTCCAGAAACATCAGCCGCGATTGAGTCGTGCGCTAGGCAGTCAAATGACAGTGACGTATTTTCGACAAAAAGAAGGGAGAAAGAGGAAACTAAATCTACAGGATACAGAAATGGAAATTCGAAGCAGCCTAATGGGGCCGGTATCTGGCTGCAGCGTCCGCTTGATCTCCAAAGCCCTATAAGACAGTCGTTTGTAGCCAGTCCCTTGGTGTCGCCCAAGTGGCCCAAGTCGCCATCCAGGTATGAATAGCAAAGTCCAGTTCGACAATAAACAAAGTATAGAAATTCTGACAAAGAGAATACAGAGTCCCTGGGTTAAGCGCAGCACTGCCGCAGGATGAGCCAGTAAAGGTGGTACCGCCCATGAGATCTCAAATACGACTACCACCCAAGCCAGCCCAGGAATTCTCTCCTATCAACGATTTATCCTTGTGGCGCAGCCCGAGAGAATGGAGTGCGACGACAGAAATGGGAAACACGGTCCAAATGATAGAGACAGTGACCGGACTCAGAGCCAAAGAGCTAGAAACCACCTCCTTCGAGATGTCGCCCGAGTCGTGGGATCTACCGACAGAGGTGAAGCAGATGGCCCAAGCTAAGCCTTCAACCGCACTATCCAAGCTGAAAGCGTCGGCTGATAACGCTTTAAGCTTGGAGGAGACCCAAAAAATCAATGGGGAGAAGAAAAGATGGATGCTCTCTGTCTTACACCATCTAGATTGTGGCAACAGACACGACTCGAATGATTCAAGCACACTGAGGAACGGGCTCGAAATACTAGAACAGGCCAAGTGTCGAAAGATTTTGGCGGCATATGATCCTAGATGTACTGACTGGTCATGTCAAGCGCAACTCCTGTTAGATCAACTGCTAACATTGGCTGTAGTTTCGGCACGCTACTTGGCTGCGTTGTGGCCCGAAAACACAATTCATCACCTATCCGACAACCCACTCTCCTCCGACTCAGCATCCAATATTTGCGCTGTTTATAGTCCGGATGCGGTCTCGCCCTTCCTTGGACCCCTCCGTAATTTTGACGCTGCTTATTCCATGACATTGCCTTCTCTCTGCCGCGAGTCGGATATCCCGGCCGTTCTGAACAATATCAACAAATGCCTTAGGCCCGGAGGGGTCTATCATTTACTATTGATAGACCCTATACCTAACACTGATGCGCTGGGAAAGAACATGAGAGCTTGGTTTAGGAATAACCTGCTACAGAAACTTAGGCAGCAGTCACGATGTCTTAGTCCCAGCTACATCTTTCCAAAAGCCCTGGGGGAATCGTCACTGCGGGGGCATGGGAGCACCTTGACAACCACGAAGTTCTACGCGAACCCTCAGAATATCTGTCGCAGGCAGGACGAAACCGATGATGAAGCGAAGCGGGAGAGGGAAGGCAAAGAAACCAGGGCCGAGCTCAGGAGTATTGTTGGTCGTATGCTCTGGAGAGAAGTTTGGGGCGAGTTTGTTACGTCAGACACTTGGTGGTGGGAGGACCCGGATTGCATGCGGGAGTGCCTTGAACTGGGCACTTTCTGGGAATATTACTCAATCCAAGCTGTAAAATCAAATTGAAACCCCGAAGGCGCCGTTGGGTTCTGTGTTGAATCACCGCATCACCGCGCTTATCTACGGTCTGTTCGCTGTTTCTTGATTGAGCCCGAGCAGAGCCAGCAAAGGTCGCGACCCACCACCGAAAAAGACTCGTTGAGTCTCCCAATGGTTCTAGACCAAATAACGTATTTAAAATGATAATCAAAATGAAGCAGATCTCAACTGCCGACGAGTGCTCTTCTCCGAATAGGATTAATGCACCTTGTAAACTTGGTGGTGGAGTGCCACTTCCGTTGTGGCACAAGTAGGCATGGTCAAGTTCAACATACTGGTCCAGACAACAGAGACAACACAAGATAAACCTCAGTAATGCGACTTTGAAAGAGGGTCTGCAATTTTTTTTCTTGTGGTGATTGTCCGCAAAAGAGCTGAGACATGACGGTCATGGCAAACCGCTCTGACCTGCCTCCATTTCAGACAAGGACACCAAGGCGGAGGCAGCACATCGTGATCGGCAATCAACATAGTCTGCGTCTATTCTTAAGCCAAGGATCCCTAGATGAAGACGGCCCCCTTGCACGCGCGACAAAATGTTCACGTTAACTAGGCGCCGCCACCCTCCAACTACGTACATACTCAATCAGGCAACCGCCGTTGCGGATCAGATCGTCAACGAGATATCGTGATGTCAAGGCTCAACACCCTCTACATCCCAACTAGTAGTACTACTGCCTGTATTCATGCAAGACTCGTCCCCAAGTCGTCGGTGGAGAAGTAATTTATCAAGGAACACGTGGGGACAGCTATTCTTCAGCCCGAAATAGCGTACGGGGTCTATAACCAGACGGCGTTGAATCAACGACAGGAACTAGACGAGAAAATGCCAAAATCTGTAGAGATAGACCCAGAAGGTGGATGCCTTGTTTAAATCCTGGCTGTGTTGCCATATGTACGTAGCGATGCTTGGTGCCCCGTCTCTCCGGATTTCACCAGCATGTGGCTCCATCTGCCAAGGAAACCATGAACAAGATTGCATGTTCAACTCGCGTGACGCCCCGAACGGCTGGAGCCTCGGCCCAGCAATAGGAGGGGTGGGTGGCCTCGGGGCGCCTGACCTGTCATATTTGAATGACAGCGGCATCGTATTCCGTACAGAAATTCAGCCACCAGAATTTGATGTCTCTACGGCTACACATTGTAACAAGGTCCAGGGGCAGGGGTGAGCTGGGGTACAGGAGTCAAGGGCCATGACTCGATTCGGGCGGGAAGAGGCCAAAGCCACGCGTGTGGCCTTGTCTAGGGCGGAGCTGATGATTGCTGTCCTCACCTCACTGTCCACAAGAGAACAACAAAACATCACAGTCAATATTGGCATCTGCATGGTTTGTCCCTGACACGAGCCGCAGACGGCCTGCTTCCACAAGAGCAGAAACATCATCTGTTGTGTCTCAATACAATCTAATTTCGCCATCGTACGCAATGAAGCTCTGATTTTTTTTATGCCGGCTAAACTCGTTGCTGCTTCACACATGTATCATGTCCATATCCAAGATTGGCCATGTACAATACACGACACCAAAATCCAAAACAGCTTATCCAAAGCACACGCGGCTTTCATCAGAGGAGTAGCACGTGTTTCTGTGCTACAAAGGTATCTATCTCCAAGTACAGGAACCAGACTCCTGGATCCAAAAAAAAAAAGACTCCGATGAAATGGGACTTGACGGTCATAGAGCAAGCTCCCCCCTTTCTGTTTACCAGAAACAGACACTCTTCCCGGGATCATGCCAGAGAACGCATATTAGAATTTTGAGTCGAAGCAGGTCGTAAAAGTGGGAATAAACAGATAATAGTAGCTAATTACATCAACATCAACCATAATGAAGAAGAATGAAGAATGATATTACAATAGTGTCGGGGATTTCGTTTCGTATTATGGCGCTGCAACACCTCAGCAGTGACGGCTGCCATCAGCTGAATGAGCCCGAGCCTTGGCCAGCTCTGTCGTGCTGTCAGACGCAAAAGTCCTGGAGCTGCCGGGAGGGGACCTGAGCACGTTCCGGCTACGGGGGGGTGTTGCGGCATCCTTTTTGTCGCGACCGTTTCTCTCGTCAATTAACTCGGACACACTTGGTCTTTTCTTCCACCGCAGATCCTCCAGGAGCTCTTGACACGCCGACCAGGACGTCACGGCGTAGATGACGGCGTTCCAGAACCCTTGGAGGGGAAGGACAAAGGCGCTCATGAACTCCAGAGTAACAGAGACATCCTTGTCATTCACAAAAGAATACACTCGGTTCGCGCTCGACGGGATCCACGTGATGAGAATTGCTGTGAAGAAGAGAATAGAGCACTTGGTATATGACCAGGCCGCGTTGTTCAGCTCATGGTTGCGTCGACGACTAATGTTGGCTGGTCGTCGAGGAGCAAGTTGCACCGTAGATGTATGTTGCAGTGTCGTTCCTTGAATGGGCAGGGCATCTTCGTCATAGGTCTGGGCAGTGTTATTCAAGTCCGCTGAGATGTGAACTGTGTACGCTCCGTTGGGACTCCTCGTGCTCTGCACAGAGTTGGAGTTTTGACGATTCATGCTGGCGAGCTGCATTCCCCTCTCTCCCGCTACCTCGCTTGTGACGGTAATCTCCGTGGTCTTGACGGTGGAGATGGCGTCGCCGTTGACTGAAAGAGGGTCAGGGTCGGACGAGTTAAAGCCTCGAAGCTGCTTGTGCTTTTCATAAATGGTACGCCCGGCTCGTATATAGATGAAAAATGTCATCAGAATCACAATCCTGGATGGCTTGTATTAACGAGAGTGAAGTTCAGCATGATTCGGGGCCATGACCACGTACCAGACAGGGCCATAAAAGGCTGCAATTCTAAGGAGATCCCAGTCGTAGGAGATCCAACACCACAGTGAAGCATTTCCGTAAACACGTGCTCCATCGTGGTCTTTGATGAAAAGAAAGACAAAGGCGGGCACGAATGGGATGCCGTAGCAGCCAATTAAATAGGCGATTTCCATGCGTCGAAGGCGTTCGGCATCAAATTTGAAGTAAAACGTAAGATAAACATTAATAGCCATAGCCAAAGTCCAAAAGGCATCTGCAGGCATAAATCTGTAGTTTTGGGGGGGGGGGACGTTAGTAACTCTTGATATAAATAGGTTCGTGATGCGGCTAGTCAGAAAATCGACAACGTACAGTTGAATCAGAAAGGCTTGAAATTGGCACCCAAAAGAAGTACCGTTTTCCAAGAAGGTTCGTGACATCAAAGTTCCGATATTAGTTAACATGTTGCCAAAGGAGGCATAAAACACCAGTCGGTTGATTGGCTTGTGAAAGGATCGTGAGTAGCAGAAAGTAACAATGGTGAAGAGACAGCCCAGAAGCGACAAGACTGAACAGGCTCTCTCAATGGCACTAATGGCCCTGAGCTGACTCTCGTTCATACCAATCATTGTCGGAGGCCGCTCGTGGCACGAAGCACTCGGTCGTTGACTGTGTTCTTGGAAACAGGGTCCATATAACACAATGAGCCAACAGAATGCCAACGGAGTGCTTCCAACCGCCTTGGAAAAGAGGCCCAGGTGACGTCGTAGTTCTAGAGTAGAGAAGCTCGAGGGTCAATTCGCGGGTCCGTCGTTATACTCGAGAGCCGGGAAGGCTGGTTGTTTAATACTTGATGTGAGTCGTTAAAGGACATGAGATGAACCGGCAATTGAGTGCAAGTGAAATCTGATAGTAAGAAGAGTGAGGGGACCTGTAAAATTAGAGCCAGGCAAGATCATGGCCCCAGGTTCGGCATCTACTCTCAATCGTTGGAAGTGGGCAATCTTTTGTCGAATGAAGACCAGGTAAAAACAACCCAATGGGCTGGGATGAGACAAGAAGTGGAGAAATGGACGAAGACTGAGGGCTCTATCTAGGATTCGTAAAATCTTTTGCATGTCCTGCCCGATCTGCAAGAGATGGATATCTGTTTCGGCTAATCAGACTTGCCGTTGATGGAGTTCGAGCAGCATCGAGCCACTCGTTTCCCAGACAAAGCCTTCAACCACACGTCTAGGGAAGACGATTGGTAATGACAACAAAAGAATGAAGGAGGGCTGTGTTTTGCCAATCTCTACGCGTGCGGCAGAGGAATGGATGAAACTGACTAGAATTCTCAAGTCGTGGGCAATGAATGGCACAGGCCAATATATGGAGCCAGTCCGGCAACATGGACATTGGCTATACTCGTCCAACTGAGAGACTGAATGCTTGGACCTTTTCTGCCCGGGAGACTGACAGGAGCCTCAGGGAGTCTGTGTCGTCTGTGTTCCGTACTCTGTGTACACATTTGTATGTTGTGGCGTCGTCCGGTAGCCGCCTCTTGTAGCCAGGCTGACAAGGATATCAAGGGTAACAAGGGTGCATAGCATGGACGCAGGCACAGAGGTTGGTTTAGCAAGGGTCCATGCAGATGTGGTAAAAGGAACACGACCGTGTTGCATTATAAACCCAGAATCTGGGACCGTGGGCGGCGGCAGATGGGTGTACGGCCAGAATGGATGTATGTAGTAGTAGTTTTGTGCTTGCTGGGTTGCACTGAGTGGAAAGCGGCTACAAGTCCGAGGTTGCCCTTGTTTCGTTGAACAACAGAGTCAAGTTTGTCTGAGTTGAGTCAACTTGAGTGTGAGGCATGTGGGGGGATGAAGACTTCCATGTCGGTCGGTGTTGGAGGACCGAACCTGCCAACGGGGGTGGATTCTCTCTAATGACGGCCTCGTTTGTCCGTTGGCCTTCGGGTAATGTAAGTACTACTGACTGTGTGTAAATCCGGGCTTAGCGTTGCGCGAGCCTGTCAGGACCCTCCAAATAACAGGCAACGCCCTATCGCTCCGACTGTCAACAGGGGAACAGGATTTACAATAATGTACATACAACATATTGTCCATGTCCAGGCTTGGAACATGGAAAGCATCAGAGACAAGGTCGACGAATCAGAGCCGCAGGATTAGGGTTTAGCCATGACGGGTGGAGGCCAGCAAGTCTGTCCCTGGAGAAGTCTTGGCTGAACCCCCTCAACAAGAGTCAAGAGTGCCACCATTCTGGGGAAAGCTGGTCCACGGCATTCAACTGTTCTTTGCTTCATCTTTTTCTCTTTTGCTTTTGCCGGCTTTGGTTGGCTTCGTTGCCTGTTCTCTGCACTGACATCATTATGGAGCACGCTTCCGTCGTCTCGGCGGCACGCATGTGGATGCGAGTTGGAGCCATGAGAAGCAGACGGCAAACTTTGCGATTGTTTGCTTGCCGGGCCAAAAACGGCAACTTGCAGGTGGAATTCTCCCAGCGACAGCATCCCACCTCGCGTCGTCGTTTGGCACTCAGTTGCTTCTTTGTCCCGATTTCGAGCTATCCCTGCGGCCGGAGCAGTTCGTTTCGGGTTCAGACGGATCCAGAGTTTGTGGTTCCGGTTGAGCAATCCAGTTTCGAGTACAGCATGACAGTCACTGTAGGCCACTTGGTCAGGTAGTCAGGTACGGACGAATCGACCAGGGATGAGCAGAGCCAGACCAAGCTCGAGACAGTTCGAGTGCCCAAGTTATGATGCTGCCCTGGACGAGAATAGAACAACTCGGAGACTCGGAACCGGCCGCGGAGCTCCTGAGCTGTACAATGTACATATATGCTAGTACAATGTTTGTCCCATCCCGGTCTACTCCTCTTGATGGTGGAGTTTTGAGTTGTAAACTTTGTCAGGATGGTGTCAAACGTTTGCCTTTTTCTTTTCCCATCACAGCCAGCACGGTTGAGTCGGCCCATCTCTTCTCCATCTCCCCACGTCCTCTGTGGGCATGTCTTACCTCAACTGGCCTCTTGTGGTCGGCGAAGAACAGGGTCTAATACGCTTGAGGAGACAAGCGTTGGCAGGCAGGTGGGAAGAAAGGAGAGAGAGCATTCTCACAAGATGATACGTACTTTCCAGTTCATTGTCAGGCACAAGTTCGCCGCACAACACCGCCGGTTACCCACAGACGCCCTCTCAGACAGATTGATTGTCAGTCGTCCAACTGACTGACAGGCTGAGTGTCCGTGCTTGGACATTCCATGCCCGTCCCATCAGCTAGTACTAGTAGTAGCCGTGCCCTAGCAATCCTGGCCAGATTGCGCATTCGCGTCATTCACGTTGCCACCAAGTCCCCTGCTTTTGCTGCAAGCATGTCCGTCCTCAAGTCGCGTCCATCAGTCAACCTGCGCGGGTTGGTTGATGGCGCGCGACGCACCGGACCTGTGGTCTCACAAAAACGACGAGTCTCCGCTTCTCGCAACGGCTTCTGTCCTTCCAAGTGGCGTAACTTGTCTTAGGTCCCGAACCTAGATGACACACAGGAGCCAGGGGAACAAAAAGGAAAACTGCTGAAGAATGTCAGGCACCGTGGCGTCGCCGTTTCATGTGCTTCGTGTGGACAGGTCCACATCCAACCCCAACAGGGAAATCGCTCAGCAATAATAGGACATCAGTGATACTACTAGTACCGGAGTACTAGTACTAGCGTTCTTGCATCCAACTCTCTTCCTGGCTTTTTTCTTCTCTTCCTCTGTTCCCCGGCCCGGATCGTATCGATGCCTGCAATAGCGGCCGTCTTTATCGGAGATTGCTCAAGGAAGACGATCGAAGGGCATGAGAGAGCCCACCAAAATTATCGTAACCGCACATCTTCCCAGCCAAGGAGCCCCAGATAAACGGGAAATATACCTCACTAGTGCTTGTGCTTGCCGGTACAGCCGTCTTGGCTCTTGGAAATGGTCAGAGTTGAGTCTTTCTGCTGCTGTATCCGTGGCTCCAAGGCTGCAGACAACCCACCGTCTTCCGTTCCACAACGGGCACTTTCCCCCGTTTCGTACACACAGTTCTTTGCTCCATGTGCCAGCAAGCTAGCAAGGCTACTAGCCTCCGCCTAGTAATGATGATCATGATGAGGGCTTGCGTGGAACCGCGCCTGTGGCTCGAAGCACAACATGGCCAGAGGTTTGTCCGTTATTGTGATTGGGCCCCACCCCTTGCCCTTGGTGAACTTGATGCCAAATTTGCCGGCTCAACACCAAGTCCAGAGTCTGGATGAAACTAATGCACCTAACCCTGTGGCTCCCATGTCCGTTCCTGCGGAGCCAGCCCATGAAGATATTCGTTGCGGAATCGTAATGATGGAAAAGAGCCATAAGCTTGACTCAACGGAATCTGTGTCCCTGGATTACGGTGTGCACCGCAAGTACGTACAATAACCGCATAGCTATGTTAGGTTCAGAGCCGACGCGTTCCTCAAGTAAGGATCCATGCCGTCATGGCTGAGCCATCAATGTATGTATTTCCAGTCTTGAGCTGTCATTAGGACCTTCCCAAGTGGGTATAAACCTTACTGCGTGGCTGCATTTGAATCGCAGCAGCTATTGGTATTGCAACGATTCTCAATTCCGCGGAAGGCCATCCCCCATACCGAGTGGCACGCACTGGTCTCCATCAGAGGTACGTATGCACGGTTAGCATAATTTGGAAGGCAACAGTGACTTGGTGTGCGGCCTTGTTGCCATGTTCATCCAGATTCATACATGTAAGCGTCGGGTTCGGCACTTGTCCGGAGTTTGTAGTACATGTAGGCAATAACAGGTAAATTTGTTGTGTCTCAATCCAAAAACCTAGAGTTGTTTCACATGAATTATTGAGTGCCATATGAATCTCTTCTCACCCAGTCCATACGAGACAACAGCTCAGAAAAAGACGCTGTCGGATAGTGATTAGCTGGCAGTGGTAGCCTTGAACCAACGAAAATGCTACATCGAGTACTGTTATCGTGTCTCAGGTGCTCCTGGGATGTTTTTTAATGCCGCAGCTGTACTAATTGTACTGAATCTTGAACGTCCAGATGTATCTATCCCCAGAAAGAACATCCTTTCCCAAAGTGAGCTTCAGAGAGCCGACCTCGTTCCACGACGCGGGGACAGTCTTGCCGTTCAGTCTTCCGCCTACGACAGTAACTTTATCGCCCGGCAAATATGGGACCGGGTCAGTGATATCCAGGGTTTCGGATGGCTTTCCAATGTGATGAATGTAGAAAGCGTCCTTTGTGGTCGTATAACGAAATGGATCAGACCCCGGCTTGACAGTCCAGAATCGTGTCCCGAAGATACTCTCTCCATGGGACTTGATCCATCTGCCGGCATCTCGCAGGTTGTTCTGCATGATTTGTGGAATGGATCCATTCCCCGTAGGTCCAATGTCAAGGAGAAAATTGCCGTTCTTACTCACCATATCAACCAGGGTATGCACAATCTGTTCACCCGTGAGATAGGCGGAGTCTGGCGTTTGGGCATTGTAGCCGTATGAATGTGGATCCATGCCTCTACTGGCTTCCCATTTTCGTGTGACTGTCTCTCCGTTGGTCACATATCTACAGAGAACAGAGGTTAGCAATACAGTCCATACAATGGCCCGTACAGATGCGAAATCCAAGACTATCATTATTATATATACGTACTCCGGAGTATCGAAGTCTCCAAGTATTCCACAGCGGTTGTTAAAGGTCACCTGACGTTTATTCTTGCGTGCCGAATTCAGCCATTCAGATGCAAATATTGTCGCATTATTCCCTTTACTCGTGATATCACACCACATGATATCGATACCATATTCGTCGGCCAACGTCCTCATCTGAGGCAGCTGAATGTCCTTGACGAAGTCTTTGACCTCTACGAAACCGGTGTAGGGGATTTCTGCTTTCGTGTAAGGATTCGTCGGCGGGCCACCTGGCCAAGCACTGAATCCATACTTCTTATATGCTGGGTTGAACCATTCGGGCATACTAAAATATGTGCCTTGAATCCGGTTAGTGAAGGTGTAATTCTACGCAATGATGGTTGTACTCATTCTCTATACCGAGTCGGAGATGAGGCTGATACTTCTTGGCGGCGGCAAAAAGGTCCTTGATGATATCTCTTTTTGGGCCATAGTGGATTGATGATCGCTTGCTAATTGCAGTTGAGAAGTTGAACAAGGCAAACCCATCATGGTGCTCTATGAGGTCAAGTTAGATATAATAGGCTTCTAACGGCTAGGAGCCGTTCCAATACTAGGCAGACATACTCGTTGTCGGCACAAAATACTGAGCACCCGCATCGGAAAACAAATTTACCCATTCTTGAGGATCAAAGCCTCTGTCAGTGAAGTTGGCAAAAAAGTCGTCATAGTTGACATCCTTGCCATATGTCTTCAGGTGATACTGGTAAGTTTGGGTCTTGTCATTGGGATACTGCATTGATGACCAGTACCTATAGAAACGTCAGTTGAAACCCCTTACTTATGAGTCTAAAATACTTACCATTCTGCATAGTTTTCATTTTTGCCCACGTTTCCATAGGCAGGCACAGCATAAGGCCCCCAATGTATAAAAATTCCATACTTCAGGTCATCGAACCAGTCTGGAGCGAGATGAGGGTTGACACTGGACTTCGTTGCAGTATAGTCTATGAAGCCGCATGTTCCAGAGACGGGCTGCGTAGCTTGCTTGCCTCCCCTCTTGTGACCGTAATTGGCGACAATAATTCCAGTACATTGAGAGCCCGCCTTTGCTTTTGGCTTATTCTTGATGCCAATTTGAACAATGGCAGCTTGTCTGGGGCCGAGGCGCTTGAGCGTTCCACGCACGACGGTGTCTACTGAGTCTGACAAGACTTCCACAACCAAGTTGTCTGCCTCTGTCAAGTAGTTTGTTGGGTCTGTGTTATTGATATAAACCTCTACAATCTGCACGAGGTCACTCCCATCGATCCATTTGGAGGTGATGTTCGGCTTGTTTATCTGCAGCCCAGTTGGAGATTCATGCGTATCTAAATTGACTTGCCGGGTCAGTGCTGTTTTCCGGGAGTATGGATACTTGAAGCATCGATCTCACAACAATTGTATCGACGTACCAGCCCGGGTAGGGATGCTATTTTGCGAGACAGAGTTTACCAAGGCAGTCACACCTGGGAGACAGGTCAACAATTTGGCGAAGAGAGCGTTACGAGTCATGCTGGGATGATTGGTGTTTAATCCATCGAGGGTTATTGCTGATTTGAAGAGGTTGTACAAAAGTTGGATTGCAAAAAAAAATTCATGTTGCAACGGAGAGATTATATTATTTACGGAAACCGCGAACTACTTTGTCGATATCTTCCGTCGGGTATTTGGTGTGCAGGGACTTGCAAGCCAACTTTCAGTCCCCTTAAGCAGCTGCCTCGTAAGCTGCAGATATCCTAAGGAATACTTTATTCGTATCTAGATTTGGCCATGAACATGGTGCTGAATCAAGTCGCCCAATCAATCACCTGGCAGAGAGACGAAGCTAGGGGGAGTGAATGCTGATCTATGGTCACAGAAGCCATCTCCAGAATACGACGGTACGATATGATGCGGGGTTATCGGCTCACAAATTAGGTGGTTGGCATTGTCTAGCCGACGGCGTCGAAAAGACATGTCATTGGCAAAATGGTAATACCTCAGCTCCTTCTGTTTTCATGAAGACGGGATGAATAAATTATCCGGGTCCTGTAACAACCCAAATTATCATGGGACTTGTTCCGATCTCCTAACCTACACTTGATCACGTCGGTCAATACTCCAAATTCTCGCCACGGGAGAACATGTAGAGCCTGTGCTCATTATTCTGGTTTCAAACCACTCTGATGGGATGCAAAGACATCTTCATGTGTCAGCATTCATCAATGAAAGGAGTCGTAATGCCACACTCCGACCATAGTCCATCCGCGAATAAACTTGCAGTCTATGAATGTGTTGATCAAGGCATCCATTTATGCAAAGTCCTCGATGTTGCTGTGCCATGCGTTTCCCCGCCATCCAAATCAGCGGTTGCGATATCCAAGTTTATCCTGCGGGTATTTTCAGCGTAGAGCAAGCTGCGGTGTTGTTACATGAGCAAGGTTCCATGATTGGCATGGACATGTCCGAACACACGCCACGAACATTGGTCGCAACAGGCTCGGGCACAACCAGCGGGATACAACCCTTCAGGCAGATGATCCAAAGATACGTATGTATTGCCAATGCGTTTGTGGGTAATTATAGCTTCACCCAGACTGCCCAACGGCGGAATGAAAGAAGAAAAGTTCGAGGCTTCGAGCATGGGCAATAGCTAGCGAACATCTTGATAGGACAAAGATCGAAACGAATAGCCTAATGCTTGTCTCTCGACAGAAGTATGGAGGACATTCCACTTGGTCGTCACGGGAATTATTGACGGATGTGCGGAGCAATAGATCCATCCTACAAATCCTAAGTAAACTGCGATTCACCAGACCCGACATGAAAGTGAAGTTGCGCCTGAAACATTGATCGCCACAGGGTTTCTAGAATCGGAAGTGGGGGCCCAGCTACCGAGGTTGGTTAGTGCATCGTACCTTCCACAATGAACATTGAGGGCTCGAGATAGCTTCACTCCTTGCACTGCAATTCTTACACCTCTTACAAAGCTGAAGGACCTACCAGCGAAACACGCTGTCCAACATTCAACATCTATCAGGTCATCCTCCATCAAACACCGTGGCGGCTAGCCCGGGTTATGTTCCATGGACGCGTCCAAAAAGCCATGAAGACGCGCTTCAGTTCGTATTGGAGCCATGCCGTCATCGCCCGTGGCTGGCATTTCGTCGCCGCCAGATGCAAGGCCGGCGGCGCGTTCAAAGTTCACATATCGTCAGCTCGGCCAGCTGGCATCATTCAACACGTCAAATCCACTTCGCGTCATTGCTCACATTGACCTAGATGCATTTTATGCACAATGTGAAATGCTGAGGCTGGGGGTTCCTGAGGACAAACCTCTCGCGGTCCAACAATGGTGAGTGAGGTAGCTGCCTAGATAGTCTTACTGCATGCTGAGCCACCTCTGCTTTCCCGAAGTCATGCGCTGACGCCATATTTAGGCAAGGACTCATCGCAGTCAACTATCCAGCGCGAGCGTGGGGTATCGGTCGACATTGCAATGTGGCCGAGGCCAAGAAACTCTGCCCAGACCTCATTGCCCAACATGTTGCTACATGGCGAGAAGGTGATGACAAGTGGGCATACCGGGACGATGCTGCCGCCAGCATCGCGACAGATAAGGTGTCGCTTGATCCATACAGATTGGAGTCTAGGAAGATTCTCGCTCTCATCCGAGACACGCTGCCTCCCAACCTGCAAAAGGTGGAGAAGGCTAGCATCGACGAAGTCTTTCTCGACCTGTCAGCTCACGTTCACACCATACTTTTGGAGCGGTTTCCTGAGTTGTCGAATCCACCCCCGTATGATGACCTTGCCGAGAGGCTTCCCTTGCCTTCCATAGCGGCCCTGGACTGGAAAGCTGATGCTTTGGTGGACTTGGATGAGGATCAGGAGAGTCAAGATCCGGACTGGGACGATGTTGCAATTCTCATTGGATCCGAGATTGTACGCAATGTACGTGCACAAGTACGGGGGAGGTTAGGGTATACATGCTCCGCTGGCATTGCGAACAACAAAATGGTCAGTAAATTGGGCTCCGGCTTCAAGAAGCCCAACAGCCAAACGGTTGTGCGGAGTCGTGCAGTGCATTTGTTTCTAGCGGACTTCAAGGTGACCAAGATTCGCAATTTGGGCGGCAAACTCGGAGAACGAGTTGTGTCAACATACAGCACGCAGAGTATCAAGGACCTTCTTGAAGTTTCATTGGAGCATATGAAATCGAAGCTTGGTGACGAAACCGGCTCATGGCTTCACGATACACTTCGAGGCATTGACAACAGCGAGGTCAGCTCTCGGACCCAAATCAAATCGATGCTCTCTGCCAAGTCCTTCCGACCTAGTATCAGCACGGAAGAACAGGCGCTAAAATGGTTAAGAATTTTTGTCGGAGACATATTCTCTCGATTAGGGGAGGAAGGCGTGTTGGATAACAGACGACGACCTCGCTCCATTAACCTGCATCACCGCCATGCAGGCCAAACTCGCAGTAAGCAAGGCCCAATCCCCCCCGGTAAAGTTATCGACGAAGAATTTTTATTTCACCTGGCCAAGGATCTCCTCACTCAAATCTTAGCAGAGGACAAGGTCTGGCCATGTGCGAATCTCAGCCTTAGCGTTGGTGGGTTTGAAGATGGCGTGAAGGGCAATATGGGGATTGGTGCTTTCCTAGTCAGAGGCGAGGAGGCAGCTCCGGCGAGGTGTAAATCTCCCGAGAAGAGATCAGTCGAGACCGACGCCCCCTCACATAAGAAACCACGGATAACCAACGACATACAACGGTTCTTCTCCAGGGATGGCATAAGCAACGCGGAGGCCCTGAGTATCACAAGCGGTGAAGCTGCTCCCATGTATATGCGTGACAATGTGCAGGTTTCTGCGCTAGTTCAGGGAAGGGAAGCTGCCTACTCGACGGAAACCGAATTTTCTGAGGGTCAGGCTCGAATTACTAGCTTTCTCTGCGCTCGATGCGATTTTGTTTCTGTTGATGCGGCACAGCTTCAGAGCCATGAAGATTGGCATATGGCAAAGGACATTCAAGAGCAGGAACGTGCTAAAAGCACACCCGTTTATAAACCATCGGTTTCCCGCAATTCGGCCCCCAAAGGATCAGGTGCAGCATCTAAGCGTAGCCGCGGAAATAAGCTGGAACAAGGACAGCAGAAGCTCAGTTTCGGATGATCCCATGGAGCAAGATTGCGGCATAATCAAGCTGAACTCGTATCTACCAGCTCGGAATGCGGGGGAACCGATTTGTACGTACACTTCCGAATTTTGTCGACCCTGAAAAAGAAAAACGAGTTCTGCAATTGAAGGCTCAAGGTGCACAGAGGCAGGACATACCTCACCATTTCGTCAACTTACCAACGGCACGAAGCCCGAAAAGCATTACGGAGTACTGCCAGTTGTGTACGCCAAGATTCTGTGCCGCAAAGATGCAAGAGTCGCCCACTTTGTCTGTACAACTGCGAGGCATGCCTTGGACTTGAAAGCTGGCCGTAAGCAATTACTCCAACGCTGGGTGTGACGTCTACACCAGGAGATGTCATGGTCTAGTCCTTCGAAGAGGTCCTTTATCGCGGCAATGGTGATACGGTGGCTGATGACTTGACATAAACAATGAGCAGTTTTTGTGAGAGCACAATTAACACTTGAGAATTTTTGCACTTTGCCAGGACTTGTCACGAAAAGGAAAGTTTCCCTCCTCCCTGATTTGTTGATGAGGTCACATTAGGCAATTAGTCATTGGACGGACTGAAATTTGTCTTGGTGGAGCCCGAGCGTTCACGATACGTGATATCAACTAGTTTATCACAAGCCTTGAAAGCGTGTTAGGCTCCAATTGGCGAGAGGCGTCGATACCCAACTGCGGCCCGAGACTAGTCAAAACCTTGTGGGACAGGCGGTTGGGAAAGTCGTCGCCACATTTTGAGGTCTGAGGCAGATCGGGGTATCGGCCTTCAGAAGTCTGGCCTCGGGACTCTCACAACAGTCCGCCGCCAGCATGACTGACACGTCTTCTTGCTTCTGTGGACTGCACCATGCGCTATTTTGCATTGAATTCGTGTTTTACCTTGTTGCTCGCCCGCTCGCCCTCCACAGGGTGGGCCCTACTGTGTTGAAACGGGTGCATTTGTGCTTTCCGAAGAAGATGAGTGAGGCGAGTGTACCGGGATGCTTGGATCAAATCTATCGACAGTCTCTCGAGGTGATTGTCTTGCATGTATGACAATGGATTTAGTATAAATTTCACCACAGCTTCTCGACCTGGACGACTATTGCAATGAACATTTGCTGTCAGGTTGACCTTGAGAGCATCACACCGGGTGACCAAGACGTGTGCAACCTTACTCTATTTCCTTGATGTACTATGATCGTACCGCGCCGCACATGGTGACACAACTTCTCTGAGACAAAGAGTCGGAAACGCCAGCCGATCTGGGTATTGTACGCCACCAAGTGCTTACACCACAGTGTGTGTGTGCCAGGAGACCAAAGTACGAACACTTGCGGTCATACTACGGAGTATTCCTCCTTGGATACTGGCGATAACTTCAGCTGTCCATCAGTTCTCCAAGTACTCACCACCTCTGGCACTCTGGTAGATTATTGTCCTCGTGACTCGCGAGTAGACTTTGAACACCATACTTGCAACCGCTGTCCTCTTGAATTTTCTAGAGGGGAAGCAGCCAGAAGTTGAGAATATTCCGCACTTGTTTCATACTTTATGAGGCTACAAATCCCATGTGGCCTTCTAATGTTATACACGTCGTCTCGAAAACAATACAGCACTCTGGCAACAAGTCTTGCCGATTGCTTGCCGATACGCGCAAAGGCTCCAAACGCTAACCGACTTTTCGTTCCTTAGCCGAGCATACTGCTGTATACTTGCGGCGGAAGCACGGGGAACCTCCAGCTAGGCAACTCCTTCACTCAGAAGAAGGGGTCAGGACGTTTGCTGGTAGTCTTGCTAGCACGACGAGACGGCCGCCAAGCACAGCGGTGGCGCTTTCTGAAAAGAAAAGATCGTCTCGAGCGTTCGCCCACATTGTCTCTGACTGCGAGAGCCAAACGCGTTGTCGCTTCTGAGAAGTAAATATTGCCTCTATACTGTTAGATGAGCGGAAAGCCGGCAGAGAGGCATCACAGACATTTACAAGCGAGTTTCGAGCTTACCCCGAGGCGGTCTCGGTCTGGTTAGTCCCATACCACCAACACTCGCTGGAAAACCTCTTATCCGCTTGGCATCTAACCTCTCTCGGGTTTGAAGTGGCGAACCAACCAACCAGTGGTGAGACCAGTAAGAAAAATCGCCAAAAACCAGGGCCACATTTTCCGCCCACATTGTTGCAGGTCGCAGGGTCTTAGGTTGGAGCAGTGCAGCCCAACTCTAGGAATATTGAACCCAGACAGCCAGCCCAACCCACAACAGCCAGCCGCAGCCAGCAAGCCACTGCACCATCACGGCAGTCACACAGCAACGACCCTGACCCTGGACCTTGGTCTGCTCGGAGCCATTGAAGCTCAACTGGGCGACAAGATTCTGTCGGGAGTGGATCATTGCTGCTGCCGTGCCTGCGCCTGCATCTCTGCAGTTTGTGTCCGTTGCGTTGTATAGAGTGGTATTCCTATCTACAGCGAGGAAGCTGGATTGGGACTCACCAGCAGCAGAGTAGACAATCACGGACTGTCCTCGCCACCCCGCCGCACCGGAGGACCATTGAAAGGTGCAGGACCTGGCACTAGTGGACAGATCCTGTCTACGCCTATGAGCGCCAGCTATTTGGAGGATTTCATGTATCGTACTTGTTTACCTGCTGTAGGTACTTCAGTACCTCAACACGGAGTAACCTGGCCAAGGTGTGTTCGCTCTGCCTGGTACAGAGTGCTTGTCCATTCGTTTTAAGGGCAAAGAGGGTCACTGTCGCCGTGTCGGTGTCTGGCAGCCCAAGAGCCCAACATTGACAGGGCCACCCGGGCGGTTTCTGCTGTCTCTCCCTCTCCCTGTCCCCTTCCTTTTATACCTATTTTTGCCTCCACGCTGTCTCTTGGGCAGGAGTTTGGCCGTGAACCGGTGGTTTTTGTGGGCTTTGTGTCGGTCACGGCGATCGGTAGTCGTGCGGTGCGTGGCTGCAGCTTGGCAAAAGAGTCAAGTTTGCACGAGAGACCTGATCAGTTGAGTCGACATCTGGACCCCTGTCCTGTCTCGGGCAGTAAACGGCTGACTGACTGGCATCGTTGATCTGGCCTGGCATCTGGCCTCCCGTCTGGTGCTGCGTCGAGGTGCTGTGTCAAGCTTGTTGCGTCTCCTGCCTGTAAGGTCACTGCCCGCCGCCCACTGCCCACCCACCAACTTGCAAGGAGTGCCACCAGTTGGACCCTGTTGACCAGTCGTACCAGTCGACCTGATTTGCTCCCCTGTCTCCAGGCCCAGATTCATTGAGCCCCTCAGACGCTGCCTGCTGACCCTGCTGACCTGTCGAGTGCAGGTCATACCTCACTCATACCTTGCAGGTTTCTTTTCTTCCCTCCACTGCCTCACTTTTGACAGCCTTCTCTCCTCTCCCTATCTACCTTTCACATTCTCCTTCGCGGGCTCTCTTCCGTCTCTTCTTTCTTGTCATTTCGGCCACCTCTGACCGCCCCGTGCTGCCCTTTCGGCCACCTCACGTCGCCCCTCCCCTTCTCTCTCTCACACTTGCGACGATAGCCTCCCGCCGACCCTTCACGATGTCCAGACAACCCCGCCCCCAGGGAGCGTCTACGCAGCCGGCGGCGACTCGGCAGAACGAATACTTCGTGCCGCGCGATGGCATCGATCGTGAGGTCATCTCGGCCGACATCTGCCGCTACCTGGGCAATGATGCCTTGGTGCGGCCTGGCCATTACGAGGTATGGCTTCTATCCTGTCTGATCTCGGATGCTTTGCCCAAGACGTGCCGTACATGGGGAGAGACACGAGTCACTAATGATTTCTCGTGTAGAACCCTCAAACCGGCCAGGTCGCTCAAGGATACTACATTACCGCATACAGAAACCTAACAACTGTGAGCATACCTTCTCTTTCTTCAATTCTACCCACGTCCCGTGGAATAGAGTCTTGTCCTCCATACACAGCGAAAATATTTGCGCTAGACTCACATTCCTCTCTAGGCTATGATCGAAGACTTGAAGGCCGATTCGGCGCGCTGGGATAGTGAAAGGCGTGCGCAAACTTCGCGCAATACCCCTGGAGGTATCCATGCCTCGAGAGATGCCACTGGCGTTCCTGCGAGACCCTCATCTAACTCACCAGCAGTCCAATACCGCTACTCCGAGACTCACCAGTCTCGGCAACATCATGGGCCTACCGAGCCCCCTTCCTTCCAGCCGGAGCCGTATCCCCGGGAAACCTATGATGCACCGAGATACCCCGGGACTGGCGCTCCTGGATATACCGGTGCTTCTAACACATACCAGCAACAGCCCCCACAACAGCCCTTTGGCGCCTCAAACGGCAATGGCTTTAATACCGGTTTCCCGCAGCCTCAACAGTCGCCGCCTCCGGATCCAAGATACACTACTGCCCAGCCCGGATCAATGATGCGTCCAGGCTATCAACCGAACCAGGATCCTCCATACATTGGCACTGGCGCCAATTTGCCCCAAGCCGGCTATCCCGTCTCCAGTGATCCTTATTCAAGCCGGATGGGAACCTCTGCTGCCGCCCCTCAGCAGCCAGTTTATTCCACAGCACCACCGCCTCAACCTGGATACCCAGCTCCCCAATATCAGTATCAGGGCCAGGCTCCTCCTTCTGCCGCCGGTGGCCACTCGTACCCGGCTATGCAACCCCATGACCCGTTCTATGGTCGAGGTGCGTCAAAGCAGAGATCATGCGAGCCCAGCTCGCCAAAAAGGCCCCGCGTCTAATTGTTTAGCTTCACCAGCAGGCCAAGTTCCTCCCCAGCAACCGCAACAACAGCCGGGGTTTACAGTCCAAGGACAACAGTATGATGAACCCCCTCAATCCCGCTCTTCTGTGCCTGTTGCAAGAAATCAAACACCCCCCAGTGGCTCAAGTAGTCGTCGTAGTGACCGGGATACCGATAGGCAACAACCCCGACCCCCACGACGATAAAATTAGAAAAAGGACGCCCGTCCTCCTTTCACATTTGACTTTTGTTTTTGCACGACCAATTAGCCATGGTACGACTTTTTGCGGCCTACCTTGTGATTATGCGTTGCTTGTGTTTTATAAATGGCTGGACTCTGGACTCTGGACTCTGGACTCGGGACTCGGGGCTCGGGGCTCGAACTCTACCTTCTTGGATCGGCGCCCTGCGCTCTTTTTCTTTTTGTTTGTTGTTAAACTTGCTCCACGGATAGCCCCCATTTGGATATACTCTTTGTACACGATGCCTCTGAGAGTAGCAAGTTTGCCTCTCATCGGACCAAAGCACCTGGACAATGTCATCCGATGCTCTTTGCCAGTCATTTCTCCTGGATACAGAAAAGACAGAAAAGACTTGTTCGCACCCTGGGATACACCATCTGGCACTTGGCTCTTTGCATCCGTTGTCATTTAGCCCTCGAAACGCATGTCTTTCGAGCTTTGGATTCATTTATACGTTTTGACTATGAATGGGCGGGATTACTGCATTTCCAGTCTTTCTCTTTTAGTTTGGCTCATAGGAAAGCCCGGGATGAATTATGCTGATTGATGTTATGCACAAATACTTATGGCGCAGGTTAGGTTGACGGGCCACTCATGGTCGTCGATGGTGGTTTTTATTTTTATTTTTCTATTTTTATGTTATGTCCTTACCTCGCTGCCCGGATCCGGTCCTTCTAGTGGAGTTACCCTAATAACTGGATTTTGACTAGCTCACCACTTGGTCGCCTTGGCTTGACCTGCTGGAGTGGTCCTGGATGCTCACCGCGCTCTCCATGTGCCAAAGCTGAGGGGATGTCCGGGCAGCATGGTAAGTTTCAAAATGAGTTTGTATATACTAGCCAGATGTGTTCAAGAGGACCCTCTCCCGTTAATTTTTTACGTTTCATCCCGGAGTCCTTCACGTGGAGTTATCTAATGAGCCCATTACATTGAGACGAACTAACCGCGTTGTTTCTCTAATAGCAGCTAGATATGAATGATGTTTCTAACCCGCCACGGTCAAAAGAATTTTCTGTTACTTGGTTTCTCCTCTGCCTTGGACTTGGGGACTTTTACTTTGTGCCTGGATCTTTTCTTCTTCTTTTCGACGTGGGGGCATAAAACCAGCACAGCATGTACTCAAATGCAAATTTTAGGCTATTGCAAACCAGACTCTCGGAAAACAACAGGATCCTTTGCCCACCGCGCAAATCCGCGAATTTTCCGAGGATCAGGCGCTCTTGTCCCATGACGAGAGATTTCTCTTCTACCTCGCGATCCCTTGGAAATGTATTAGGCAAAATCATCTATTGGCAGTGTTGTTCCTGATATGGAAGCTACCTTTGCCCAGGTGCTCTAACCAATAAGTTTGGCATCCTGCTATTATGTAAGTTCGACCTCTGCCTAAGGATAATGGCTATCTGTTCCGGAGACGTCTTGCTTTTGTCCGTTCTATTCTGCGAGCGCTATGCTGGTCCAGCCTTATCCAACTTGATGCGTTATTCCTGTGACGAGAACAACTTGCCTTGCTTCGGTGCCCGTGCCCTGATGTCAGATTATATACAGGCATCTGCTCAAATTTCATGTCCACTAGATCAAAACGATTATATGCACCTAGCCCGCAATCCTGGACTGGACCTTGCAGGCAACCCCGAGGACAATACTCAGTTTGGCCGGCGATTTGGATTTCATTCTGGAGGTTATCAACGAGATGTTTCATCCGACAATACGAGGGCCGTACAATGTCCCTAATGTATTTTGTGTGGTGAAGTGAGGGAAAAGACGAGCATGATGTGTACGGGATCTGCAGTTATGAGAGATACGGGAGAGCAACTTTTAAATTTCAGGCGAGGAATAAATTGAGTACGAGACAACTCGCTTTGCGCCAACCATGACACGTGCAGGTCGGCTACCCCGAGCAAATGCTTGTCGAGGCATTCCATCCTTGGCCACCATAAAGTAGCCAAAGCCTGATTCTACAAACCAATTTCAACCTAAACAAATGATAATAATCTGTTTTCGACATGCGATACTGGCCAGCTGGGCCTATTTCTATAACACTACCAAACTCAACCAGTTTCGGATCAAAGTCGAACGCTGTATACTCGAGACGATTGCCCCATTTGAGACGTCCCCGGCAGACATGCCGGAGGATAGGAAGAAGAGGAAGAGGAGAAAGAAGGATTGACGCCACTTGGACCCCGAGCTTATCAATTATATGATCGACAGAGACTACGTTGATGGATGTCATTTGCATTGAGCCTATTTTGGTCCAAGAAAGATCATGGAACTGGCGCCGCTCGTACCTGATACAACTTGGATTAATATACCGGCAGGGGTTTAGGGAGCATATGGTGTTGAATTACTGAGGATCAAGCTGCTTGTCCTACGAGTGCATTTCCGGGCTAGCAAGTTAGGGTCTTGAGTTTGCCTTGAAGGCGAGGAAAGCAGATTTGGCGCGGATATTGTGTGTTTGGCAGAAACGGTGGACTGGATGAGATGGATCCAATCGCTTGAACTGCCACAGCTTCCACTGCTTTGGCAACATTGCGCGGGCCTACTTAATTTGTGTCGCCTTTCCGGGTAACGCGCTTGTTGCCGTGGATTTTTTGGGCTCCAAGGTAGGACTACATGACGAGTGGCGAGGCACCACGTCCAGTTGCGACGCACAGTACTCTGCAGTCGGTGCAAGATTGCGTAGTTGAGATGTGGAATCAACGATTTGAAAGGTGGAAGCGATGACAGAAACCTTGCTGACCGGACGTCAAATACTTACTCGGGTACCTGCCTGCCTAGATGCCTAGCGGGCAGTAAGTCAACGTAAAAATACCAGGCCCTTACAATCTCGGGAAGATTAAATGTTTCCTTAAAATGTACTCCCAGCGTCATGCATGATTATGGGCTACCGATGCACGTGGTCAAGTGCCTGGTAGGTACTTGGTATGTAGCTAGTTCCAGACTTGCTACGTCATACTTGGATATCTTGCCGTCAATAATATAAAGTACCTACCTAGACTTAGGTGTGAAGGTATCCAGCTGCTGCGCACTTGAGATTGGCGACTGGTAAATCGACGCTGCGGGAGGGAGGTACTTTGCGCATATGTATCCATCTACTCCGTATGAAGCTGATGAAAGCCGACTTTTTTTTTGGGCATATTCCGTGGCGAGGCTTCTTTGTTAGTGACCGACTGCTACGACGTCCCAAGACACGGCTTCCAAGCCCTTTGATACCACCCGACTCTTTTGTAGTTCACGGACGATGGCGGCCCGGTCCACAGCTGCTCCGTATTGTACGGAGTAATAGTTGTATGAACACGTATTTGGGCAATACTATGCATTTGTCTTTTGCCGCAACGGAGCGGACGCCTCTCTGGTTGGGCAAGTCGGAATGGGAGGAGGCAAGGCCCCGGCGGGCGGCGAGAAAGCCTCGTGGCTGTGGCCGTCAAGATGAGAAACAATTCGACTGTAGTAGGCGCGTGTTTATTCTTTCGCGGAGGGAAATTTCACCGGGACCAAGAAAGTTATCAGTTGTAGTTACGTAGCAGAGGGTAACGAGGCAAGCCGGGGTCGGTTGATGATGTGTGCAAGCAGATTGGCTGCTGCGGCTGTTGCTAGTGGATGGAAATGTTGAGATTTGGCACCGCTTTTTTTTTTGGACGCTACGGAATAATTAGCAAAGTTTGGAACCCTTGCTTGGCTTGAGCCTCAGATGGGCTAAGCTACCGTTGACGTCTTGTTACTTCTGCAGCCGACGAAGCCTGAAAGATGCCTGGATGTCAGGCGGGCAGGTCGGTGTGGTGGCAAAGCAAACTGTCCCTCCTGACCCCAGTCCTGGTGGAACTGCTTTGCAAACTTGACCGGTTTTCGCCAGAGTGAACCTTGAAAGTTGTTCTTGTGCGACGTGGGAGTTGGGCGCGGACTGGGCGAGGCTGGGTTAGGCTGGGTTACATCTTGGCCGTGCACGCACGCTTTGCTTATGCCTAACTGAGTCTCGTGAATAAGGTTTTCGCGAGGACGGCTGTACGGAGCACGGGCTGCTCGCTGCTCGCAATTGAAATGTCACTGGACGTCTGGGGGGGTATGAGAGATGGGATATTATGTGAGAGTGTGGTGGTGAGTGCAGATGTCAACGTGTGATATGTGAACGTTTGGTGGAGCAGAATTCCCATTCTCCAGCGGCCCAGAGCACGCACCAGGTGGCTGTCTGGTTCAATTTTACTGCGGGCATCTTTATTCATGTGCGTAATGTAGTTGTACTTGCTCGAGTATAATAGATCTGTCGCTTTGCAGCAGGCGAGTAGGTATCTCTACGTAGGTACTGCTTGGCCAGGACTGAGTGGCAGCACATCGTTTCGGCGCCGGCCGGGCTGCATTATGTAATTTTTTTCGTTTATCGACTTGCTCGTTTCTTGCGCCGGCGTGACAACGTGAAGAAGATGATCCATGTTAGCAATGAAACAAGGCGTCTTCATAACGTGCTGGACATGGATGAGACGACATCTGGAGGGAAAAACCTGGTGTTGGGCTTCCGGTGGCCCCAGTTTTTCATGTGTACGAGAACAGTCGATTGAATGTTGAAGCCAGAGCCACACGCACCACCAGAGCCACCGCTCAAGCTGGCACCTGGGCTACTGGGCTCCTGGGTACTTTATGTAATGCTGGGCGCGCACCCAGACGCGGCCAACAAACCTTGAACTGCTGGAACGAGGGAGCATTAAAGGTCGCTGGCCGCTAACTACCAGTCCCCAGTGCCGGCCAGGCAGCTCTTTACTGCAGGTTGTCGGTGGAAGTGGGCCAACCGGAGCCATCTGGAGCCACCCAACGACCCCTCTAGACCACTCCGGGAGGCACTCGAGCCCTAGACCTCCCATGCGGGACCTTGACATTGATGAACATTGAATGTCTAGTTCGTCCGACCAATTGACAGTTGCGCACTTGAGATTTTTTCGTATGCCTGCCACCAGCCAGCACGGAGACCAATGGCACTTGAGCCCTGCACCTTGGTACTCCCCAAAACTTCTAGCAACCGCCCACATGTGCACATGTGCAGGTACCCAGGTACTAGGAAGTAACTTGGCACTTCATGTCTGTTCCTTCCCGTCGTGTTTGCCTCCATGTCTACAGCCCGGTACAGAGTACCCAGCGCCTAAAGTAAGGTCTTCAATGTTCCTTCCAAAGTTAGCGCCGTGCTGCCCTGGAGCACTGGATGTCTGCTTGTGCCCTCTGAATCATCCCGCATCTCTACTCTGTAGATAGTAGCCTCCATTATCCCCCCCCCTTGCACTTGCATTTTCATCTCTTCCCACTGCCCGTGGCCCAGCGTTCCCTAGAGCTCGCTTTGGTTGCGCCTTGTTAGCCGCCTTGTGCGTGCGCTTCTTATTCATCATACCAAACACTTGCATCTTTACATAAAACAGACCAGCCAGCGTGTCTGGTCTGTCTGTCAGCGATTCGTTCCCGGGTCTCAAGTGCCTGGCCATCTTTATTCCTTTCTGTCAACTGATTGTTGCCCGCACGCCCACACTCCTGCCCACGCCCACGCCCGCGATAGCGGTGGATGCCCCGCCATCGTCCTCCGCCCTCTTGACCGACCACAAATCTTATCCCACGACACGAGAACTTCCTCGCCGACACTTTCAACTCGTCTCGACCCCGAACTTGACCTCGCCCAATACTGCCGCCCTCGAGCCTCAATATGGATACCGCCGCGCTCCGGGACCTGCTCTTGGGCAGCTTGTCGACCGATGCCGACAACAGACGACGGGCCGAGCTGCAGTTGAAACAGGTATGTGAAGCATTACCTTGTCCTGCCCGCGCCACCAAAGAGCACGGGAGAGTCGAGTGTTTCGCTGCCAGCAGCCATTCACTAGTTTTCTGCCCCTTGCTTTTATTTTTCTGCACATCATGAGCTTCTACCGTAGCCATCGTCTATTCATACATAATGTGCCTGCCAAACATGGACTTTTGGCGGGCTGAAACCCGGGAGAAAGGGTGGTGGTTTTGGTTTTGCGTCCCTCTCAAGCAGATATTTACCACTTCTGCAACCACCAAAAAAAAAGCCGACTGCCAGGGCGACCATTACATTTCAACTAGTTATTTTGAATATCTATACTGACTCATTTCCTCGACTTGGAATAGATTGAAGAGCAAGCAGGCTTTGTCGATGCCTTGTTCGATATTTTACAAGCTGAACAGGATGCAAGCGTGCGCCTGTCAAGTATGTCTCCCTCCGCCGTCTCGCCTCCGCCTGTCGTTTAAGATGTTGTCGAGCTCGTACGCTGACCAAACCTCCCTTTTGCTTTTTTTTTTTAATCTAGCCGTCATTTATATCAAACATCGCGTCAATCGTGCCTGGTATCAGAGTGAACAGTATTCTACTGAATACATAATACCCGAAGATGAGAAGGCTCGCGTTCGAGACCGCTTGGTTCCGCTCCTGGCCGCCTCCGAGGGCGCTGTGCGCCAGCAGCTCATTCCCGTTCTCCAACGCATTCTGCAATGCGACTTTCCCAGCAGATGGCCGCGATTTATGGACTTCACTACCGAGCTATTAAACACGAATACCCCTAGTTCCGTCCTTGCCGGCCTTCAGTGTCTACTTGCTATTTGCCGTGCTTTCAGATACAAGTCAAATGACACACATGACCGAGCACAATTCGATACGATTGTTGAGAACAGCTTCCCACGCTTGCTTGCTATTTGCAATGAGCTGGTGAATCAGGAAAGTGATGAAGCCGGCGAGATGCTTCACCTGGCTCTCAAGTCCTACAAGCATGCCACATGGGTAAGTTGAACCCTTCCCCAAAGAGCAAACATGGGAAGCTATTCTTGTTCTTAATATTTTGATTATTGAGACGTTATTCAACTAATCGTCTCGTGCTTGATACACAGCTCGAGCTCTCCAACCACTTGCGACAACAGCAGGTCAATATTGCATGGTGTACCGTGTTCCTGCAGACCGTATCTAAGGCTGCACCTGCCAATGCCATGCAAGGTGATTCCTTTGATCGTGAAAAGCATCACTGGTGGAAGGCGAAGAAGTGGGCCTTCTTTAATCTCAATAGATTGTTTATCAGGTTCGTTCGAAATATCTGTACACATGGTTGAGAAGTTGTTGTGAAGTTGAGTATAAGCTGACTTAGCTAGACATGGAAACCCTGCTAGCCCCGGAAAGGGCGATGAGGCCGCACAATTTGCCAAGAACTTCATTAACACTATTGCCCCCGAAATTTTGAAGCACTACCTCCAGGAAATCGAGAAATGGGTGGCCAAGACATCTTGGCTCAGCCGACCTTGCCTTTCATACGTTATCGTATTCCTGGACGAATCTGTCCGCCCGAAGGAAATGTGGACTCATCTCAAAGCCCATCTTACCAACCTTGTGACGCACTTCATCTTCCCTGTCATGTGTCTCTCCGATGAAGATGCCGAACAGTTCGACGAGGAACCCGAGGAATACTTGCACCGCAAGCTCAACTACTTCGAGGAGGCCTCTGCTCCCGACGTGGCCGCCACCAACTTCCTCGTCAACTTGACCAAAAACCGCCGGAAGGAAACATTTGAAATCCTCAAATTCGTCAACGCCGTTGTCAATGAGTACGAGCAAGCACCTGACGACAAGAAGAACCACATCGCCAAGGAGGGAGCCTTGCGCATGATTGCTACCCTTGCGCCCGTTATCCTGAGCAAAAAGAGCCCCATTGCTGACCAGGTTGAGTATTTTCTCGTCCGATACGTGTTCCCTGATTTTACAAGCAGCCAGGGCTATCTCCGTGCTCGAGCGTGCGACACCATCGAGAAATTTGAGCAGCTCAACTTCCAGGATCAGAATAACCTGTTGACGATATATCGACACATCTTGGATTGTATGGCGGATCCTGCCCTCCCTGTTCGTGTCACTGCTGCCTTGGCGCTGCAGCCTCTCATCAGACACGATGTCATCCGCTCCAGCATGCAACAAAGTATTCCTACCATTATGCAGCAGCTTCTCAAGCTAGCCAACGAAGTGGACATTGATGCGCTGGCAAACGTCATGGAGGATTTCGTTGAGATTTTTGCCACTGAACTCACCCCCTTTGCCGTTGCGCTGTGCGAACAACTCCGCGACACCTACCTTCGCATTGTCCGTGAGCTTCTCGAAAAGGAGAGCAAGGCCGGTGAAGATGGCGAGTTGTATGCAGACTATGACGATAAGAGCATTACCGCTCTGGGTGTTTTGCAAACAATTGGCACCTTAATCCTCACTCTGGAAAGTACCCCTGATGTTCTTCTTCATATTGAGGCCGTCCTTATGCCTGTGATCAAAGTCACTCTGGAGAATAAGCTTTATGGTAAGTCAATCGGAACCCTTCGACCATGGCTCTCTCGTCTTGGTAAGTTGTTGCTCACAGACAGCTCTAGATCTGTACAACGAAGTTTTTGAAATCATTGATAGCTGCACATTTGCTGCCAAGGGCATTTCACCCAACATGTGGCAAGCTTTCGAGCTCATTCACACCACATTCAAGGCTGGTGCCGAATACTACTTGGAAGATATGCTTCCCGCATTGGACAATTTTGTCCAGTACGGCACACCCCAGTTAATCCAAAAACCAGAGTATATCCAGGCACTGTATTCAATGGTAGCCGACATGTTCACCGACCAAGTTCAAGGCGGCGTTGAACGAATTTGCGCCTGCAAGCTCGCCGAGGCTATGATGCTTAGCCTCCGAGGCCATATCGACAGCTGTGTTGAGGGCTTCATTAACATGGCCATGGGCATATTGGCAACCCAGGAAGTGAAGATCAAGAGCTACAAGATTCATCTTATGGAAATGATCATCAATTCTATTCACTATAACCCACTGCTGACCCTCCAGGTGCTCGAAAATAAGAGCTGGACAAATCGCTTCTTCAGCTTGTGGTTTGGCAGCATGACGTCGTTCAGCCGCGTACATGACAAGAAGCTCTGCATTGTCGCAATCTCTGCTCTCTTGGGAGTCAGTCATGAGCAGGTTCCGGCAAGCGTGTCTGTTGGTTGGCCACGCTTGCTCCAAGGGATTACAGAGCTATTCCGAACTTTGCCCAATGCTATGAAGAGTAAGTGATGTCTGTTGAGATTACTCGCGTCACCAGGTCCCTGACTGACGCTGTGATAGACCGTGAAGAAGCTTTGCGCGATGATTTCCATCTCGAGACAACCTACGACTACGGCGAAGAAGATGAATGGGACGACAACGAGGCCGACTGGAATGGTGAAGGCGAGGAGAACAACGAGGAAGAACCTGTGGAATCTAAGGACGAGAGCAAGGCGTACCTAGAGTTCTTGAATGATGAGGTTTGTGGCACCCCAACAGGCTCGCACGTATTGATGCTTTTGAAAGTTTGCAAGCTAATACCATTTCTACAGGCCCAGAAGTATAGTCGCGCGATTGAGGATGTCGACGACGATGAGCTGGGTGAGGACAGTGTTCTACTCGACTCTCCTCTGGACAAGGTCGAACCTTACCAGTTGTTCAAGGCCACTCTTCTAAGTATGTGTCATCCTGAGCCTGAACTCGGGCGAGCTTTTGAATCATTGACCATGGGTCGCTAATATGTTGGTTTCGCAGAAATGCAACAAGAACAGCCTCAGTTCTACAGCAGCCTTGCTAGTCATCTTTCAGCCGAGGAACAAAACCTGCTTCAGACGATTATGGTGAAGGCTGACGAGGTGGCGGCGCAGCAGGCGCAACAAGCCCAGCAGGAACAGTTGTTGGCTCAGCAGCAGGCACAAGCTGTTGGTGGCGCTACGGCGAGTTAAAAGAACGAAGTTGAGGATATCTGAATTGCACGGTGCCGCGTCGGGCTGTGTGACTGCTACACCGCCGCGTCTTACACTTGTAAGAGGAGACCGGAGTTTGAAAAGGATATGAAAAGCATTTTTCGATGGGGTATTGTCTTTGCGGGCCGGCACTTGAGCGAGAATAGTGATGTACCTACAGTAGGTGTTGTACCACTGACAAGGGAGGGGAGGCAGGGCCAAGAATCTGGACGACAATGGGCAATGGAAGACGCGATTGGGCTACTTGGAGCATGTCAACGATACCACTGCACTCCTTTACATAGGCTGCTTCGAGTGCCCGGGTAGCAATCTCTTTTCTCATGTGGCCAAAGAGGTTATACTGCGGTGCCGCCGTAATGGTGGGAGGGGTGTTTTTGGTCAATAGTATAGAGACACAACTGTCGAGCAAAGTGGGCTGGAGGGCGTTTGACTGATGGGAGACATGTTGGAGCATGATCAACTCTGGTTAGTCATGAGCAATCCCGCCCAATTGTGGTGACATTGGACTATGGACATTGTAGGAGACAATTGTTAGAAGAGCATTATTAATAGCGAAATACAGCAATACTTAAAAAAAATAAAGGAAAAGAGAGAGGGGGGGGAGTTGAAAAAGTATTTGCTGTTGGTACACAAGGATGGATGGATGATTCGTTCCTGGTCCTGGGAATGTTGAATCGGACCTGACCGAAATGCCATGCATATGTATGTACATATGTAAGTTTGAGGCCATGGACCGGCGAGTGCCGCTAGCCTGCCCCACCATGAGGACTGACGTCTCCTCTCACCATGTGTGTTCCCCGCGATTATCTTGACCTCCCTCGACCAACTTCGATCATCCCGGCTACCGAAGCTAGCAAAACTCCAGATACCGGACGACTCATTCCGTTTCACTCCCTTTTTCAACCTTGACCTGTTTCCCCAACGCTGCGTCCACTTGGTCTGGGCGGTCACCGAGATTTCATTTGAAGTTTAGCTTGTGCAGCAGCTAAGCTACTCCTGTACCAATATATGCTAGCCTGGACAAAACTTGGAGATTGCCTGCTCCTCAGTCTGGTTTGCGTCTGGAGGCGGCCTCATTTACAACATGACGACTAGATATCGCGTCGAGTGTAAGTTTGCATTGTTCGCCAACTGTGATGATTTGACATATCACGGAAATAGAATTCGCGGCGTCTGAGACGTTGGAGACTCAACCAATGTACTCGTGCTGACTGCGCCGTGCTGTGTAGATGCTCTCAAGACCCATCGGCGAGATCAGTTCATAGGTTAGTCTATTCGCGCTGCACATGTTGCGGGCTGCTCCCATATCAATCTTGACTCGAATACATGACGCTGACACCTGGACACAGAATGGGTCAAGGGTCTTCTCGCAGTGCCGTTTGTGCTTTACTCCCAGCCCACGGGGGTGCCTGGTGACGATGCCAGCGTCACCAAGATGGCAGAGGAGGCTCATCGGCGGTATGCAGAAATTATGCGTGATGTCGAGATGATGATTGATGATCATAGTACGTCTCTGATTTCATCTCTGAGCTGCAACCCCAAAAAAAAAAAATAAACACATGTTGTGCCCTGTGAAGTGACGACAGTGTAAATGCTAACATGGCTTCATCTAGTATCTCGTCAAAGACATAATCAAACCCAATCGCAAGGGTTAGAAGGCGCCGTAGCAAGTCTCATAGCCCCCTTGCCATCAAAACTAGGCATGCTGGTCCCCACAGCCGGCCCATTCTTCACCAGGCTGCCTTTGGAAGCTGCCTTCAAGTATCAAGACAGAAAACGATACATTTCGTCTAGACGATATGTAGCCCCGTCTTTCAACGACGTGCGCTTGGTGCTCAACTCAGCACAGGTCATGGCTGTGACTGGTGGTGCGCTGCAGCTTGCTACCTTCGATGGTGATGTGACGCTGTACGATGATGGAGAGAGTCTGGAGCCCACGAGCCCCATCATCCCGCGACTTCTCGGTGAGCGACTGCATTTTGTTTTGTTTGTGAAGATGTATAAGGAAAGACGACTCACATGATTTGGTGGATCGCGGGTAGATCTTTTACGCAAAAACATAAAGATAGGTATTGTGACGGCTGCAGGATACACGACGGCTGATCGATACTACGACCGTCTCCATGGGCTATTGGATGCCATCGCCGCCTCCCCCGACTTGGACGAAACTCAGAAGCGAAGTGTTGTCATCATGGGTGGCGAAGCCAACTACCTCTTCACATACGAGCCATCTTCGCCTCACCGCTTAGCACCCGTCCCTCGACCGCAGTGGCTCACTCCCGAGATGGCAGCCTGGTCCGAAGCCGACATCGCCGCTCTTCTGGACGTGGCGGAATCCGCGCTCAAGGACTGTGTCCGCACAATGAATCTTCCAGCGACCATTGTACGCAAGGACCGTGCGGTCGGCATCATCCCGTCGGAGCCTCACATCCGCATCGCACGCGAAAGCCTCGAGGAGACGGTTCTTGTGGTGCAGCGAATCCTGGAACTTAGCCACCTTGGCTCGCAGACGCAGGCTGCTGGGCGGTCGTCGTCGCCTGCCACGGGGCGCAAGGGCGTCCCATTCTGTGCCTTCAACGGCGGTCGAGACGTCTTTGTCGACATTGGCGACAAGAGCTGGGGCGTCACTGTTTGCCAGCAGTGGTTTGGCCGGCAGGGCGTAGCCATCAGGGGCGAGAATACCCTCCATGTCGGAGATCAGTTTCTGAGCGCCGGATCCAACGACTTTAAAGCGCGAAGCGTGGGCACAACGGCTTGGATTGCCAGCCCGGCCGAGACGGTCGAACTCTTGGACGAGCTGGCCGACCTGATGCAGAAGAAGTTGTCATGAGGTTGTTTGTCTTTTTTTGCATTCCCATTCGGTTCTGTAGGCATGTCGTTGTACCTCTTTATTGCGTATACAGCATTTGAAGGCGCGCGCGCGCGTGCGTATGTGCGCGCAATTGGGTTATGGATGGAGTTATTTCAACATGATGATATCGCCCGCGTGTAGTTGCTAACTGGCTGTTTATTATTTCTATCATCCTTTCCTTTTTTTTTTCCCTTTCCTGTTTCCCCTTTTATATATACCTTGGTGTACTTTGACGGATCACACTGATCGGATACATGTATACGAGCAAGACGTCGAATTCGGGTTTTGATCATATCAAGATTCTCCGTTTCGAATAGGCTTCTAACAGCAAGGAAATCAAATAAACACTTGATAACATCACAGTAGAGTCCAGTACTAGTCGAGTAATGTTCACTTGGATTCAAGCATTCTGGAATCATGGGCGCAATGCTTGGTTGCAAGCCTCACACGCCTCTTTTTTCATTTCACACACCCACTCCACGTGGACTGCAGGATTGCAACACAGTACGGGGGTCAGCGTCCCTCGTTTCGCTGCATATCAACAGGATGAAAAGGTACATGTCCACGTCCTCAGGCCAAGTACTCGAGTACTGGCTACGCGACAGCATTGACAAATTGCTTGCGGCCCCCATTTGTTGCCGGTATCCGGGTTCCAGCTCATCAGATCAACAGAAGGGGCATGCATGCATGAGGGACAACGCAAGTGCGCATGACCCGGAGGAAAGATGGAAAAAGATGAGGCAAGAAGAGGGCTTACAGAGAGGGATGGCATTCGCAGCCGTCGTCCACAAGCGTCGTCTTAAACCGAAACCTAGCTCGGTGGCTTGGTGTCGCTGCAACGCGAGAGGGAAAACAGGACAATGCGTCCGACGGCGAAAGGTGCTTCGTGCTATGTATATTGAACAGCGCATTCGGAGCCCATTCGGCGGCGGCTACGGCGGACCATCTTTTTGTGGCTGTTGCTCCTTTTTTTTTGCATTCTTCTTGGTTACTCTGTACGGCGTCTAGATTATGTATGGGAACACAGGCGGAGAATATGGCCGCATGTCCCCGTTTCGCTATGAGCGTCTTATTCCCAGGCACCTTCTTGGCACGCTGCCAGGCTGGGGCTCAACACCACGTAGTACGAGGTGGGCGAGAGAGCCGTTCTTGTGTAAGTGTACTCTTGCTGCCTCTTGACGATGCGTATGTTGGCTCACCAAGTGTTCAGAGCGCCTTTGTTGGCAACGTGATACTTGGAGTGCCGCATTGCCGGGTTTGTATGTGTCGTGTACGTACTTTGTGCCTCTGGGCAAAAAGGAAATTGATTGTTTATGCTTTAGTCTTCTTTCGTGTCAAGCTCGTCATGATTTTCACACAGTGTTTTGCGGGCTAAACTCGATCCGCGGCCGCCAGCTCTGACACCACTACAGAGAGTTAGTCAAGCATGCCTCTCCTTTTTGCACGCAGGTTCTTTCAAGCGCATTATTTCGATATGCATGTATCATCGCTCGCCCCGTCGCCCACGCTACCGCCTCGTGACAAAAGGTGTCTCGGATATACAGGCACGAAACCCGTCCGGCAAGCAGGCCCGCCGCGGCGCCACCATCCTTCACTTGCCGTTCTTTTTTTATTCTTCCATTTTCTTTCAGCCGCTTCAGCAATACTCAGGTCCCCAACAGTCGGTGAGTATCTCTTGGTCCAAACGTCTTCAAGTATCGCCGGTGGGACCCTGGACCGCCACCCACCCACCTCACCTCATGCTGCCTCGCCTCGCCTTTAGTCGAAGCGGTGCCGTGTTTGTTGGGCGGTTGATGGAGCACACTTGAACGTCTTCGTTGGCTGTACCAAGTCGAGTAGTAGAGGGCGTCGGAACCAATTAAGTCGGTAGCATGATACATTACGGTCGATAGAACGAGCCTAGGCATGCCCTGTTCTGTTAGATTGTCGGCCGTTGAGGAAGGAGGGAGGGGAAACCCTGTCATGCAAATGGCACAGGGAGCCCATGAAGCCGATTTAGCCGTGTCCCGCTTTTATACTTGAATCTTTTTCATCAGTTGACTCTGTGTTGACTTGATGTTATCACAAGCTGAGCTATGTTGCAGGAATCATAGGGGGGCGACTGATTACTTAGTACTAGCAAGTGCCAACAGGTGCCAGCAGATGCCATGCAAAGAGATAACAAAAAACGGTGGAAGGAGCATCTGAGATGTGAGCGGCCAACAAAACCCAACCAGCATCCTCATCATTCATCAATCTCATCACCCATCATCTTGCTTGCTCAGCCGTCAGGCCTGCTTCCCTCTCATCCACCCCGCAACTCGGCTCGCTTTCATCTTCCCTGCAAATAGTCATCAGCATCCTCGATTGCCGCCATGCATTAGTATCCAAAAGCCGACTGCAAAGCCAAGGGCCTTGTCCCTGCCTCTCCCACCGTCCATCCAACCTCCAGCATCCAAACGCCCACCCACATCTCCCCACATGCAAATGTGAACCTATTGATTGTGTCTGCCTTTTTTTTCATCTGAGCACGCGGACGGGAAATTCCAAAAAAAAAAAGCAAGATTACTTGAACAGGCATACCGATGCCCTTTGCATCACTTCCCCTGTCAGCCTCTTTCAGAGACTGCCCCCATCGGTGCCATCACTTACATACATGTAGTGTCCATGCATACATGCAGGTGATTGCCTCCGTCCTTGCCCGACATGCGGATTATCCTGCAAGAAACTACGCATAGCTGCCGTTTATACGGCCCTTCAAGCTTACTTAAGTACGCTACCCTAGGTAGTACTTGGTACCCAGCACTACAAACAAAACCTGTTGCTCGACCTGCGGTTCCCAAAGGATCAATCAACTCCCAAAGTCCCGTCTCGCATTGACCAGTAACAACCCATCACCACGTCGACTTACATGCCGGCCAAAATCAAATCCGTTAGTTACGCCATAACCGTCATTCGTTCACTAGTACATACAATGACCATCGAAGCCCGTCAGCCGCTCGAGTCGTGCATCACTAGACCGCCCGGCCCATTCGCTGGACATGGCCCCCACCGTGGCGTCTGTCTCCCCCCCCCCCCCCCCCCCCCCGTGGCCTTGTTCCGCTGCAAGCCTCGCTGCTGTACAACATGAGATGTCTTGTTTCAGTAACATCGACATTGACCGGGGACTTGATTTGCCGCAACCTTCCCGTACTGTCACTCAGCCCCGTTTTCCAAAGCAAGGCTGGCAGTCTGCCTGCCTGCCACGTTCGCCATTGGCGTAACGTAGGCCGATTGCAAGCCAAGTTGACACTTTGCCCTGCAAAAACTTGGTGCCAGGAGCCGCTCTCTTTTTGGGGGGGCGGATTCAGGAAATTGAAAATCACAGAACCATGAATTGCGAGCGAGAGTCAACATTCCCGTTGCCAGCATGCGGCGTGGTGCCAAGTCGGCAAGAAAATCAGAACTCCGTGCATGCATAATTGTCCGCCCCATGCATGTTGTTTCGAAACCGCCTTGATGGTAATGCCGGCAGGCTGGCCGAAACCCTCGTATGTGCATCGCCATTTTGTCTATACAATGTACTTCACAACGCACCAAGTTGCATGGCTACAGTCATTGACAGAGCCAACGTCCAACGTGGTGTCTCGGCAGCAACCTGAGACAGAATCAGAAAGGAAAATATCAGGCCCAGAGGGACGGTAGCAGACAATGTGCGACGGTCAGCCGCTGCCAGAGTGTCTCCACGGTTGCCATTCACGGGCGACATCTACGATAGAACCAATTTCCTCAAGCGTCACGTATCGTTTCATTGCAATCTATCATGTTTGACAAAGACTGCTTCTCTAGTCGGGCTGCAACGACTAGCACTTGAAAACCGAAAATCTTTCTTTTTTCCCCTCTTCGTTTCTCTGTATCTTGGGCCGTCCAATCAAGGGCACTTCCCACGTGTCTCTACTCCGTCTCTCCTTGCGATACCGCCCTGTCATTGTTTCGTATACTTGAAATTCGTCCAATGCGTCATATTGGAAAATAAAATAACCACCATGCAAACCGTTCAGGAAGTCCACCTTTCCTAGGTAACCAGATGAACAATACCAGTAATAATAAATGACAAGACCTAAGGATACGAGTAGCAAAAGAAAAAGAAAAAAAAGACAAAAGAAAAAGGCTGGCCAGTCGAAGCCATAAAACCATGCAGTATATACGCTGAGTTGCGCCAATGTTCAGAGGCAGCCAATACACCTGTACCTTTGAAAGTGATGTGCAAAAAGGACGAGCAGCAATTACGCTGCACTGTCCCATGTAAGGCCAGCATGTAAGGGCCGCAATAGAAAAAGAACAAGTCAAAGAGGCACGAAGAAAGAAAAAAACCAAAAAAGCGACAGACACCAAACGCCACGCACGGCTCGTACGATTGCTCGCTTCCTCTGCAGCCGCTAAATGCCCTTTGCCAACGCCAGTCATGGTCAAGAGTGCTTCCCACCTTCCCAAAAGCGCCTTTGTGAATAATGTTTCTATACACTCGACACAACAGCCATCGGTGCGGAAGATAAAAGGATTAGTGAATAAATAATAAGTGAAACATGAGAAACACAGCGGATGGGAAGGAATTTCCAGCCTGTTCGCCCCGAGACTCTGAGTATTAGTAGCCTGCAGTGCCAGGCATTTTGCCCAGCGAGTGAGACCCACTCGTTTTTGGCGGTAGGTGATTGTGACAGAAGATCTTTTTGGCTGATATCTTGCTGCTATAGTCCTTCTTGGTCGCGTCGATAAATTGGTCGGGGTCGTCGTACGACTCCAGTTGGCAGCATTCAACATTCTTCATCCAGCGGTTGTTGACCACCTCGTTGATGGGAATGCGCTTGGCAGGGTCGGGGTTGAGCATTTGCAGGAGAATGCGTCGCAGTGCCGGGGGATTGACACCAACGTCTAGAGCGTAGCAGTTGGGGTAGTCCGTGTCTGTAATGCAAGCATCGCACTCGGGGTGCTTCTCGTACCATCTATTCCAGCCCTTAACCAATTTGTCGTAGTGCAAGTTGCCGAGTTGAGCGCGAGACCAGATGGCCCCGCCAAAGGTAAGGTAAATCATGACAATAGCCGAGCCCCATACATCCAGAGCCCGCGGGTCGTAGCTGTATTTCTTTTCCAAAACTTCCGGTGCAATATACGGCTCACTGCCACAAATTCCAGGAGAGCAGAGGCGAACATCTCCCATATTCTGACCACACTGGCCACCGGCTTCTCTCAGACCGGGGTGGGTTCCGCTGAACACTTCGGAAACACCAAAGTCGGTGATCTTTAACTTGCTGTCCTTGGTGAGGAGGAGGTTCTCGAGCTTGATGTCCCGGTGCGCGATGCCGTTGGCGTGAAGGTAGTTGACACCCTGAATCAACTGCTTGAACAGACACAGGCGATCCTTCTTCTTGTCCTCGCCTTTGAAAAATCCCTTTTGTACAAGACCGAAAAGGTCTCCTTCTGCGCAATACTCCATGACATGATTCCAGCGTCCATGGTCGGTACATAGCCGAACGGTTTCAACAATGTTTGGATGGTGAAGACTCTTGCCAATGCTAAACTCGGATTTGATCTTCTTCTCGTAGTCTCCTTGGCTTTCACGATTTGACTTGCCTCGAAATTCTTTGACTGCGTACAGTTCACCCGGACACCCCTTGCGGACCATGAGAGTAACCTTGGAGGCGGCGCCCTTGCCCAAATGCTTCCCGTGCCGACCCAACAACTTGTGCTGATACTCAAACTCGGAGAGTAGCTCAGCAACATCCACGGTAAAATCGTCAGGGAGGCTTAAACTCATGCGACGTGCCTTTGCGCCAGTACCGGCGTCAGGGGGCAGTGGCCATGGGAGCCGTTCGGGGGGGTACGTCTTTTCTTCATCAATGGGCTTCGGCAAAGCAGGCACGGGAGGTCTATTGCTCATGTCGAAACTGCTCGCTCTCCGAGGGCCCTTGGTGGGGCGGTTTCCACGGCCCATTGTAGCGCCAACGAAATTCACCGCCCGGCCACGGAGGGTTAGACCTGTTGTTGCTCGGTTCTTCTTCTGGAAGTCGACAGCGTTGGGGAGCGTACCGTTGGTGTCAATGGCCGAGCGATGTGAAGGCGCCATTTCCAGAGGTGAGCCTGGGGACGGCGGCGAAATTGACTGAGTGGTTGTGGATGACTTGTTGCCATTCAGATACCGGCTGCTTGGTGCGGCATTTCCATTGAGGTAGCTAGTTGACTGTGGTGCAGACTCGGAGATTGGCGCAGGAGTGCCGACAATGACAAATTCCCTCTCCTTCTCCAAGGAAGAGTTGGAGCGCTTGAAGAGCCGAGACATGGTGCGTTTAAGACTCTTGGTAGAGCCACGGGTGGTACGTTGTTGGAGGGGCGCTTGCGGCGATGTTTCTGATTCAGCGGCTCTTGGTGTGGAAGACGGATCGGAGCTGACCAGAGCAGCCGGCGGCGCAGATGATTGCGAAATTAGTAAAGGAGCCTTCTTCGGGACCGAGGTTGGAGGATTCTGTGCCGTCTGCGCTCTTTGCAGTGCTTGGTAATCGCTGTAATGGCTGTAGTGGCTTTGGCGCAGAGTAGTGAAATCTTGGGAGAGGCGGCCTCCGCTCACAGGAGTGACCGGCTCGATGGGCGAGTCTGTGCCAGATCCAACGTCGCCTTCCTCGAGAATAGGATCAGTGATGTCTGAGGGGAATTGGCGAGGTGAGGAAGAATAGCTGCTTGAGTAATAAGGAACAGAGAGAGAATCCGATGTGGCGGAAGTAGTTGTGGAACTGTCCGTGGCAGTCGGCGTCGGCGTCGGCGCCTCGGATTGCTTGGCTGAGACACTGGAGGGAGGCAACGGTGCAGGGCGCTTTGGGTGTGCCGGCAGCGAGGCTCGCGCTGTATTGTGGGTAGCAGGAAAAAGTCAGCAGGGCTAACAATAATTTGATGAATGGACGTGGAGCTGACGGCGAGGATTAAAATTGATATTACTAGTGCAATGTGCAAGGGCCCCAAGTCAGGTGTGGATTCTCGCTGATGGAGCCGTAGACAATCACGTCACTGCCGCACACGGCCCTAGAGGAAAGGGGGAGTTGAGGCCGGGCGACACGAGGCAAGGCTCCATCCGGCGGTCATTGAAGGAAAATGGAAATGGATGCAACCAACCAACCAGCCAACGGACCAACCAATGAACCAGGAAGCTCGGTAATGGCAAGCCCAGCAAAACCCCAGAGGGCCAAGGGCCAAGAGCGCTTGGTCTGGCAGCGACCTTGGATGGTCGATAGGCGATGGTTGATGTTCAAGATGGACCGTCGACAGGTGGTCGGGGGTCGGGGGTTGAGAGTCGGGGGTTCGGGGACAAAGAGGCACGAGGCGCACGAGGGGCGGTTGAGTGCTGGTGGATAAGGTTTTGCGGAACGGACAAAAGAACAGGAAAACATGAAAGATGACGGAGCAGAGCAAAAGGAAAAAAGCACTCACCCTCACCCGTCTCCTTAGCCGAAGACGACATTGGCTGGTCTTCAGCCGGACCCAGTGTATTCGAGGTGGTCCACGGATGAACCTGACCCAGTGAGAGCGCCATGGTAGTTCGTGTGGTTCGTGTGGTTTGTGCGGTCTGGTGCGACAGTGGTGACAGTGGTGACGGCCAAGGGCCAGAGGGTTGCTTAGTAAGAATCGAAGTTGCAGTGGAAGCTGCCATGGAAGGCGCCAAGGTGACCGACCCCCCTTCTCTGCGACTTGGCAATGCTGTACTCGGTACTGGCCAAGACGCCCAAGTACTTGAGCAAAGGGTCAGACACACTGCTGCACCACAGGAATGCGTCCGCGCTCGTCCGTACCGAGTACTGGGTTCCAGGTTGCAGTGTTGCAGTGCTGTAGGTGAGCTGGCCGCGGACCGTTGTGTTCTCCAGGACCTGCGCGGCGATGCGATGCGCTGCAGCCAAAAACGCTGGCTCGCCACTCGGCTGGAAACGAGGCGCCCAAGCTAGCTACCAGAAACCGGATGGAACCAACCCAGCAGGACGACACCAGTGTGACCAGGCACCATGAACAGATGCCCACGACGTCTTGGACACCGAATGCTCGACTGGAGCAGCCCTGGGGAACCACGGAGGGTGGGGGTGGAGGTGTACGACGTAATGGCTGCAAGCCCTTCCACCACTAGACAGCCAGCGCGGGCACCAAATCAGGACGCGGAGTCGCCGGTGCTATCGTGTCTTGCAGGATCGCTGTAGATGGTGGTGTTGCTAGGGCCAAGAGGTTTGCGGCTAGCTGTGAAGCGTGCAAGCTTGTTGGACTTTGACTGTACTGGACTGCTGAGGGTTGCCGAAATATCCACAGGGCGCGCGAGTATCGTGGTTGAATTTCAGGGAAAGAAACGATTCAAGGTTTTAGATTTTGCCGCCAGTATGCTGGATGTGCTCGTCCCTGCTGTGCTTGGAGCTGTACTCCGTCGTCGAGGTTGAATCGCGGGCAAGCTGGGGAACGAGAAACTCGTAGGGTTCTCTGGTCCGGGGTAAGTAGAGTTGGAGACGTCGTGTTAAGAACGTGGCGGATGGTTGCTGGCACGGGCTAACAGACTGAGATGATGGCCAGAGCCAACAAGCGGACCCTCCCTTCGCGGCTCAAGGCTCAAAGCTCAGCATGAAATACACACCGGGGCCGAGCCAGGGAGCTTGAGCGAAGGCATTCGCCAGTTGCCAGCAAGGCACGAGGAGGACGGCAAATGAGGAAACAAATTTATAAAAGAGGCAATGAGGAGACTCGAAGGAGTTGAAGCGTGGAGAAAGGTCTCTTCTAGGTGAGGAAAAAGAGAAGCTCGAATAGGGCAATATAGGACGGGGGGAGGGAGGGCAGAGGCATTAATAGTTCAAGCGCATCCCAGCTGGAGCGTTTCGACACACCAAAGATATGCCCAAGAAACCGCTGGTCTGGTGCCGCCCCCCCAAACTTTTTGATCTGAACATCCGTCGGCCGCGTGTGTGTGAGAGAGTTCCACATGGAGAAAGTTGGGGAGTCTAATAAGAGTCTCCATCGCATCTCCAGTCCCCATGTCCCAAACCGTCTGGTGGCATGGGTGTATGGCGGGTGTATGACGGGTCAATGTGAGCTGGCTGTTCAAGTGCTCGGCTCTAGTGCACTGGAGGCCCCTTCTGACGACCCCCGTAGGTCCTGCTCAAATGCCATTTGACTTGACGATCTGATTCTGCTTGGGGTGGGAGTGAACAGTCTGGGACTGGGCTTTCAAAGAGCAACAACGAGAAGCCGCACAAACAGCAGGGTCGAGGGGCGCTTGAACACTGACAGGGTCGTCGAACAGGGTCGTCGAACAGGGTCGAACAGGGTTGAAGAGGACTCAATTTGCTCAATTTGGCATAACATCGGGGAAGAGCATGACGGGGCACCGAGCTTGGATTGCAGACTGCATGCCCGAGATGAGATTGACCAAGAATTGTGTGCAGTCGTGACGGGCATCTATCTGGAGCCTTGTCCGGAGCACAGAGTACAGACAAGCAGGTACACAGTACGATGCCGGGTACAAGGCCATGTACTCCGTGCAGCTGTACAGTGCGCTGCTTGCCTTGCAGACCTGAGGCGTGTCGATAGCAACATCAGAGCTTCTGAAAGTTCCCAGCAGTTGGGCTGGATCTCCCTCCCCTTGCCCCTCCTCCGCCCACATCAAGAAAGAGCTGGCGCTTCACTGAGCACTTGTACGGCACACTTCAGTCAATCATTTGTTACCAATATGCACAGCGGGATCGTCCTTCATTCACCCACTTATGCTCGATTGTGTCGCATCGCCTTTTTGCTTCGGCAAAGGTTTCCCTTTCTTCTTGGATCAATCGAACCGTACCAGTCCGGCGAACAGCAAGTTCAGCATCAGTGTCGACTGGCGCCGTAACATGTTCGCTTTTCATGGTCATGGCCTAGTCCATGATCCATCACATTCCCTTGCTATCGACACATGACAAAGCTACAACTTATGCTAAACAGGGAGTTCTGTGGTACATGGATGCCAATTCCAACTAACGATGCGCATCATGTACTCACATGGTGCCTTCATAATGTCTTGCGCTATTGTCCAAGACGAGAAGATGCAAGTCTACGGAGTACAGCCCTCCAAGTTGGCACGGCTTATGACGTTTCTCCTCGCTCACAAGGGCGCCCGTGAGAGCAATGTGGAATTTCTTGGCTGAACACAGTTCTGCCCAATAACGCCCCGTCGCTTCTTGCCTGTCTGAAATATCAGCTCCAGTTGTCATAAGAAGTAGTACTTATGAGCTTTTGCCGCCAGCACTCGGGCGCTCTGCGTGGCTCAGAGACCACAGACACCTCAGACACGAAAATAAAACTAGGGGCTGCGTTCAGAGTTCCACCTCAACAGTTCTGTCAGAAGGAGACGAGCCGAATTGACAGTGGCGCTGGCAGAAGCCTATCCGCCCACCAAGCATGAGGTGGTGGCGTTAATCAGATCCCTCGTCCTAAAGGGATCGGCTGGTTTCCCAATTCATGATACCGCCGACGATGATTTTTTTTGTTCTTGTCGCTGGTGGGTGGTGGTGGTGGCTTTGTGACGACGCGAGCCACAGGACCCTGTTCCAGGCAATCCTGCATCGTGCATCGCGAACTGATGCAGCAACCATTACAATGTATGTGTGGGCTGGGCTGCAACCACAGCCTGCAAAGTTATCTGACTTACAATACAATCAGCAACTATGAAAACCGGTTGCTGGGCACATTTCAATGCGTAGTCCAAGTCAGACCAAAGCTTGAGATCCGCGATATGGAGCTTACTAGATAAATAGTGCGAAGCGCGGCGTTTTCCGGTTCTTGGCTAGAGCCCAGGACAGCCACCAGCTTGGGAAATCGACGTCGAGTCCACGGCTCATTCCCGTTGTCATCGAATAACTGCTCAAGTCGTGACTTGTATATTATGCATGGGGCGGCGAGGCCTGCTATTTTCAGCAACGACAATCGACGAATCGACGATGGATCAACAGCACGCGTACATAGCGTCTCCGCCGTAAGAGCTGCGGCATGGACAAATGCACCCTGGGCGTTTTGGGGGAAAGCCAAACTTGCTGGGCCATCATTCCCCAGACGCCGGGACGTATACCATTTCCGGTGGTTTCGGTGTCGTGGTGTCTTGATTCAAAGCACCCGCGAAACGTGAAAAAAGTCGTCTTCCGTCTCATTATCGTGGGCTTGAGCAGAGGCCAGGAAGAGACTATTCTGTACGGCGCGATGAATTTGGCTCTTGCAATTCTCGAGAGTAACGCTTCCCGCCGTCTACCCGACCCCATGGGCAATATGGATACTCTCCCCACATTGCCAGGACGCCATCGCCAATTGCACCACTCATACATGCTGCTTTGCCACTGACCTATGGCTATAATGCCTTTCAACAAGGCCGCAAAACGCGCCAGAGCTCAAGCATGAACTCACAGACCGTCTAGTATTTCCCTCAAACACCCACCTTGCCGTGTTCCTACATGAATAATCCCTGGAACCCATGGGCACCAGACTGCCTGGAGCTTCAAGTCCACCGCATGACATTCTCGAAACCATGGTCCAACAGTTTCTGAAGCGCAAGCTGTTCGACCGCTTCAGCCTCGAGATTTGCCGGCGAGGTATTTTTGTTTCCGCTTGTTTAACCAACTCTCCGCGCAGATTGTGGTTACTTCTCAGAACAACCATGCTTGCTGACTGAATAGATGATTTTTCTGGACGCGTCATGAGAATGCTCTCTCCTGCAGGCTCCGGCAAGTCCAGCCCGAAAATGGATGAAGAAATTTGACGGGGTCCGCACTATTTTTGAACAGCTCTGTACACAACCAATAGGCATTACACGGGTGCTCTTCCAGGCCGCTGGGCTGACAGAATTCTACAATCTAGTAGTCTTATAATCGGGAGCTAAAGCTGCAGTCGAACCTGTGGTTTCCGTCACGCCAACACCCCTGATACTAAACGCGTCGTCTTGTTGGGAAGCCCGGCAGAATCGGCACGGCTATCTGCTCCAACCGGAACGCCTCAACTACATAGCTCAATTCCGCTTCTGCCATTCATCCTGTCCTCCGGGCCCTCCGCAGAGTTCACGCCATGGGAGATGGGCCTTGAGATAAAGCAAGAGGCTAAGCTCTCAAATAGAGTACCAAGACAAACGGCGCAGGATTGGACCACGTTTGTCTATGTCAATTCTATGGACTTGATGTCCTGAGTCTGTGGCATCTCTCAGATCTCACCATCAAAGCCGCCGTTAGGCCTCGAACGTCGATAAGCGTAGAAACCGCCCTCAAGGCACGGAGTATCCCAGGCAAAGAAACCCAAGGCTGTTCAAGGGGCGGTGTCAACCGATGTGTTCAGTTCTGTCTGGACACAGTGTTAGACCTGACGCTAGTAAGTAGTCGCATGGCACCACTCGACGCTTGGGAGTAGAATGGGGCGCTGAGTCAAAAGGTTCAAGGAGGGGGTGGTATCTTCCCTATCATTGACTACTAGTACTTGACTGATCAAATTCCTCGTTGAAATAGACTTGATTGCATTAAGATTGTAAAGTCTAAGACAAGCCGTCGCATTGATTCAGCTAATCTGGACGTCGAGAGGCCGCCGGCAGCTATTGGTAAATGGATCCCGTCACTTGGATGCTGGAGCATTTGCGGACATCAATGGCTATGCTATGATGGGGAGAGTGCGCTGACAGTACATAAATAGCACAGCTTCACTGACGGGGCAACAGTCCTACCGCGACGATTCGGACATCCCGATGCGTTTTCAAGAGTCTGTGCTTGATGCACACGCGTATTGTACATACTTGTACAGCTAGGAGACAAAAGGACTCCGATCGGCTACAGGGACCCCAGCGCTGATGTGGCAAAGAGCAGCGTTGCATGCCTTTGTCCCCTACCGGTCAAATCATCAATGGGGATACTACAATGCCAGGCTTCCGGACCGGTACAGAAAGGGTCAATCATACATACAGTGGAAAGAGCAGCCCCTGAGCCGTGTGCGCAGTGGTTGCACATGTGTACCGACCGCACCAGGTGCGCGACGAACACCCAGTGCTAATTAAGCTTCTTTGGATGGTTGTTACGAATCCAAGACATTTGGCCGCGCATGAGACCAGATACATACATACGTACATATGTGCTACTACTGCTGCAACCGCCAAGCTTTAATTCGAGCATGAAGGTACTCTTACAAACCCTTCGCTGAAGGCCCATGGAGATAAGTCTCCTGAGCCCTGACCACTCCCGTGGGACGGACCTGCATCACATATTTCCGAACTGAGATCTGCCAAGACGGCACTTGATAAACATCTATGTACATACAGTGTGTACTTCTCAGCGTTCATTTGCCCAGAGACGGGCCATGACCCTTGCTCCTGCTTGGCAAACACTGTTGTAATGTTTCTCCGGGACAGCGTCAGCACTATTCGTGGACTCTCCTCTTGCTGCTTATGTATGGCGCGGTTGAAATGCAGCAATACCGCCCGATCAGCAAGATGGATCAATGTCTTACTAGCAGGCAGCACAGAGTCCTTGGCGGCCATCCCACGATTCGCCGCTCTTTTGAAAAGACTGGGAGATGAGGGGCAGCAAATCAATACTGTACAGTATGTACATACATGTACACTACGAACTACCTTGATTGCAACCTTAATTTTTCTCAGGGGAGCCTGCCTGGCCGTGCGCCTAGTGTGTACAACTTTTACGCTCTGGTATCTGCCTGGGTTTTGAAGCGTCCATGCCAATGTCTCATTGGGGGATGAGGTGCAAACCTTCAATGTTCATTTACCGGGGGCACGGTGGCACATGGGTGCTTCTTTGGATTGGACCAGATCCGACATTTTCACAGCTACGCACCACTAGCAATGAGCTCAGCTTGGCGCAACCCTATTTGATGCTAACATCTAGTTAGTATTTCTGGATTGAAGTTGAAACCATCGATGTCCTGCCTCGCCAAGGGTAGGTTTCTAGGCCGACTTCTGGACTTTTCCGTTTGTTGTGTAGATTACGCCAGTTGTGCTCTTCCGCTCTCGTTGATTGGGCATGGCGAACATTTGCGCATCCGCCTTGATGGCCTATAGACGCCGCTCCTATGTTCCATCTCTCGATACAGAATATTGCATCAAGGTCCGCAGATGACGGGAGAAGGATGCCAAAACCTTCCATGGGCCACTGCTGTCTCGTGAGAGTCGTTTGGTGAGTCTCCTTTCGATCAGTGTCTTGTGATATTCTAGAACGCTGCCACCGGCATGCCACTGCGACATGCCCAGAGCCTCCCTTTTGGGATAGTACGTCCGAGCAAACTTTCGTCGAAAGGGGCAAGTTTAACAAAAAGGCGTGGACAAAGTTTTGAATATGCAACAATCAAGACTCTGGCACCCAACCCAACAGTCGAATCCGACCATGTTAGTTGCAGGACACGCTGTTTCTGCTGACCTGGATGACCTGGCCTGCCTATGAGTATTGTAGACATCAACACATATTAGAAGCACGGGGCTCGAATCTGCATGTGCAGCCTTGCAAGATGAGCCGGCAGATGAGCTTGGCAAGCGTGCGTAGCCACCGGACTGCCAACATGACATCTGCGCAGGTGCCTTGTGCATCTACCACAGGCAGGGACGAGGATGCCGTCCGCCGACGGCTCCAAATCCCCTGTAAATCGGTCTATTTCTGGACAAAGCTCTGTGTGCTTGCGTAACGGGATCGCATCCATCACTGGTCCCTGTTCTGGGAACTTGGTACTATTACTAGCAGTAGAACTACTCAAACACCCTGGCTCGGCCCCTGATTGGATTCATCCCGGTCCTCGTCCACGAATCTCCGTCTTCCGTACACTCATGAATGAGGATTGATTGGCCTGGTGGTTTGGGTTGCAAACCTATAAACTCGCCTCGTGCATCTATTTTTGCTCAGTGTAACGTGGCCATGAAAGGCGTCGGCGAGGGTCTTAGCCGTAGTTTCCTGCTGACGGGCCATGACGAACCGGCATCATTGACACAGTGCAAAACTCGTCTCTACAATCTCCATTGCGAATTCGGGCCGCAGGCTAGCAGACGTGGCCCAGAAAACTGCATCTCACACTTTGGATTTGTTTCTGTAAAATCGGAGCAACTTGCGGAGAAACCCTTTAGAGGTTGTAAATGGTGGGTTGTTTAACCGTCTGCATTACTTGACCACCAATGCTCATATCCACAGGCTTTGTACAAACACGCTCAAGATGGCCAGGGCACCAATCGGCTTACGTGACACAGAGTTTGAGTCTGCTGTGCGCCTGGCCTCGGGGTCAAATGGACTCGGGCTCGAGGTTTGATGAGGATGCAGGGTCGGGATAAGTGCCTCAGGCGTCTCTTTGTGGTTAAACTGACAAAAGTGCGTACAACTTGGGGGCTGCCATGACTGCCATGTCGTTGGCAAGCGTGTACAGTAAAACAAGGGGTGGTGTAATAGGCATTGTTTCCATTCTTACATGCCTTGTCTTCTTTTGACTAGCATCGCGAACAAGGCAAAAACCCATGCTACACGGTATGCCAGAGACAACCACGCACGCACCCCTTCCACGGGAGTTGAACTGACAGCCCTCTTTGTGAGGATACGGCGGCGAGCATCAAAGGCGGCAATATACGGGTTTCTCCTTTGATTCCGGAACTATGGCGATTTTGCATGTCACGGCTTGGTTTGATCATCCGCAAGCCGGTTGTCACAAGCTCAACGGCTTACCCCCTTGGTCCGAATACTACGCCAAGAAAGAAAGACTTGGACCCCGCCAAGTCATTGGTGCCTCGTTTCAACAAACAAAAGACAGGACGGCATGTTCGGTGATGTGGAACAAACAAGGAGGAGGCCCGGTGATTCGGCCGTCGGGTCAAGGATGGACCACGAGTCGCCTCCCAGTTGGCTAAAAGCCGATCCGATGAAAATAGCCATGGTGGGCTCCGTACGAGATTGTAGGTCCCCCAAGTGGCAAATGTGAATCGTGGAGTACATGTGATGTTGGATTCACCAGTCGTGTCATGTCGACGTGTCGCTGTGTTCGTTTTGTTTCTTTCTTTTTTTTTGCGGCGGGGAGAAGACGGCGTTTCTTATAGACGAAGTCTACCGGGAAAGACTGAACCCTTGGCAGTCGCACTTGGTGCTCTGCAAAGAGACGTGGAGTCCAGGGCGAACCGAGAGCCAAAGGTTTTTTTTACACGGCCGGTATGGTAGGTGGCTTCTTGCAAGATGCAACATAGGTTCTGTGGTCTTGGCAGTGTTGCACGACCTGGCTAGTGTAAACATTCAGGAACACGAGCAAGTATGGACGGATTGACGCATGAATGGGGGGTTACTCGATTTGCTCACTCACATGAACGGTTAGGTTATGGGCCACGACGTTGGAAGTTGCCGCCGGGAGCTCACATGGTCCAACTTGAAAAGTCGATGACGATGGCGTGGAGTTGGAAACGAAGAAAGGAGGTAGTCAAGTGCTGCAGTACTCTGCAGGGACGCGATATTGGGGTTGCAGGTGGACGCACGAGTTCATGACTTGTAGTTCGCAATTGCTCGGGAGTGGCTTGGATGGCGGACGGACCAAGTGGAGAATGCTGCTGTCCATGTCGGAGACGGATGGTGAAGGATGGTGGTGGTTGGCGATGATGGCGATGATTGTCACAGCTGCCGTGATGCGGCGTAGTGCCTAGTTCAAGCTAAACAGATGATCGTTCATGCCTAGTGGTTGCCCAACCGACCCGAGGGGCAGAGGGCTAGGGCCTGTGCTTTCAATGGTGAGGGGCTCCGAGGACATTCAGTGGGCATCGACCCTTGGGAAACCCCGCGCCACCAGACCGTTGACCCCTCCAGTGGAGTGGCGGGCCCAATGACAGCGGCAGGAGCCGCCATACCCGTCCAGAAGCCCGCCACTGTACATGTAGCTGCGGCGAGTTCCGTCAATATTATAACACCGAAATGTCTGGTTTGGTCAAGTATTTGCAAGTCTGGGGAAGATTCAATGTTGAAACCGCTTCGAAGGAATGTTGCGAGTTGACGGCTTGGCCGCGCCAAATTCGATCGATTGATGATGCATCTACTCAAAGCGTGTCTGACCATTGACCACTATTGCCATGATGATGCCTTAATTTTCTGGGCAAATTCTGCCTTGTTCCCGCCCATTCCTCTCCTAGTAGCCGTTGATGTTACGATACATCACTCCCCCGTAAGCCTCTCTCTTTCTCTATTCGAGAGGAAGACGAGGGGAAAATACCAGACACAGTTTCCCGCCGCCTCCAAACACCTACCGATCCGATACTTACTAAGTACTACCTACTAAGTAGGTACCTTGGCAAGTACCTGGAACCTAAGGCTGCCGGGGACTTGGTTCATCAAGAGTTCATGTATCCTGAGCGTAATTGCTTATTACTCAAGTACTTAGCCGCTCGAGGGCTACGCGGGGCTTCAAACATGACGATGCACGCGTATTTGGTACTCATGTATTAACCATCAATGCTTCATCCTCACAGGACGCCTCCATTTCATACTTTTCATCGGGCCATCTAGTGATGGGACATTTTGCCAGACACTTCACCGCCCGTCCCCCAAACTCATGGACGGCCCCTCTATCTATGGCGTCGGCGAGCAAGTATCATATCTTGTTGATGCTCTTATATGTGCCGCCCCAAACGGCCCCCTCCCATCCAAACATCCCAACATGTTGTATCGTATATGTTTTCCATCATCGTCTTGATGCCCGCGTCCATACTCGGCCCCGTGGTGCATGACTTGTCTCGTCAAAGTCTCCTGGACAAACCGATAAAAGTCGTACACACACACACACACACACATGGACACACACGATGCACCACGCCGGACGACACCCGCCTCAATGAGCTTGGATGCCTTCAATCCTGTGGCACAAAGGTCGTGTCCAACGGGCAAACGAGCTTCGCAACAATGAAAAATATCATCACCAACCAACTATTGCTGACTCTCCACGCTGCCAACGATATGAAGCCATGAGTCCCTGCGATGCTCTGCATTAGCTGCTCCTGACAAAACCGATATCCCCAGACGGCTTTCATCACTGCCACCCTTTGCAATCAGAATCCACAAACAAAAACTTAAAAAAAAAAAAAAGTCGGTATCGCGTCCATCTTCAATTCCCTCAGGTGCATACACATGTGGCCGGTTTTTTTCTCCTTCCGGTCGCTAACAAGCTCGCCAGCAGCATCTGTCTGGTTTTTGTTCAATCCGCGAGCCAGGCTCTTTTTCCTCTGCGTCCGTCTCCGTTCTGTGTCTCTCTCCTTCTCCTGTCCCTCTCTTTCTCTCTCTTCCTGTCCATCCACTTTGTCTCTCTTCACCTGCGCCTTTTACTTCTCCCTCTGCTTCTCTGCCTGCTCCCCTCCCCTCCCCTCGCCCTACTTTGTCCATCGGCACACCTGCCTCCGCCTATGCTTTAAAGATGGACAGGCACCAGCAAGAGTTCCAAACGCACATCGTGGTTCATCGCGGAAGCATCCAAGACACGTCTCACCAGCGACGAATTGGCCTCTGGTTCGTTCCGTGCGAAAGAGGATCCCAGTATTATTTTCACGTGAAGCGCGCCATCCACAACTACCAGTTCGAGATCAAGAGAGACTGGGATCCGACCTGCACCGGAAGTGCCCTCCCGCTCATTTACATTGGCAGGACGGACAAATTATCCGCCAGCGAGTTGGTCAAGATCCTCACCGACGTGCCCATCGAAAACCACAACCTCGAATTCAATGGCCAGCAGTGGATTTGGGAAGCACTTACGTTTCTGGTCTCCAAGGGCCACTTGACCAGAAGGCAGCTGGATGACGGCTTCGAACAGATGCTTGTGACGGTTCTGCAGGGCTCGGCTGATGAGCTCCCGGAGACACATCACGGCCATATCCGCAGCAGCAGCAGCAGCAATGACACCACAGATGTCGTCTAATCACCAAGGTGGTGATTTTTTGCCGCAGCTTGTTAGGGCTACTAGATGATATCTACAACTACGATTTAAGTTGCAACGAAATTACGAGACAAACGCATGGTTTCATGGTATTGAGAGTCTTTTGCGGGGTTTGTCTTTCTTTCTAATCGTCTTATTCTTTTTCTTATTACATGCTTGATTCACATCCCCAGTTTGTTTTCCGCCTGCTCCAAAATATTCCCGGTCGCTGTCCGATTCAATGGTCCCTCGATCGACAAAGCCACTGGTAGGCAGAGCTCCGTTCCACGACAGCCGCATTTGGCAAGTAACCATGTGGGAGAGCACGACCTGAGCGATCACAACGCACAGGACAAAGAGTGTGTGGCAGAGTCCGCCAAAAGGTCATCAAGGTGGGTGGCATGTGTTGTATGTGTGGTATTTTAGGTGTTGAGTCTGGGCCGGCAACATGAGTGAGTTGGAGTCATCACAAGGCGGACATGGCGTTGGGGGCAAACTGATCTCATGTGTTGTTGAGTTTTTTGGGTGCCTGGAACTGATGGTACTCCGTACAGGCACTTGGTTTTTATTTTTATTTTTTCCCCTTTCAATCCTGTTGGCCGTGGTCCCCTTTGCCTTTGCACATTTTTGCTTCCGTTTCGTTTCATGCTGTGAAAGGTGGAGATTGACCTGGTCCTTTGTTACAGTTATGCTGGGGCCCTTGTCCGAGAGAAATAATGACAGAGGTGCATGAAGGCCTGGACTCTTACTCTTATTAGGTGGCTCTCGAGATGCTGCGTCTGCCCACCAATCGACACATGGCCAACCCTTGAGGTTTGGCACAGCGGTAGGCGGCGGCATCTGCAATGTTTGATGTGAAATGATAAGATCGACAAAGAAAAATATAGTGTTGCAGGGCATGTAGCATGAAACGAGCAATCGGCATCCGGCAGGCCAGGATGATGCAGAATATCCTTCAAGGAGTTCTACTCGTGGGTCTTTTTTGGGCCTTTTGCTCTCTGTTTTTCATCATCACACAAATACAGACACGGGGCGCTCCTTGACCTGAGCACTTTACGCACATCGAGACATGTTGGCCTATGCTTCTACGCACCAGTTCCGCGTGAAGACAACGGTCCATTAAGATGCTCAGGTGGCCCTTGTCCTTGGAAGTAGTACTACCGGGGGCAGGCCGAATAGACCGGGTTATTTCTGAATCATCCCACGGGAATGTCGCCCCCCATCGGGACCGAGTAGTACTCGTGAACCACTCCATGCTGCCTCAGTAAGGAGGACTCTCTATGCCGCAGCATCATGCCTCTGAGAGCCGGAGTAGCCATGGCGGTCTCTGTCAATATTGCCCATCCATTTGCCAGAAAAAAAAACTGCCCAACGCTTGCCAGAAGCGGGCAATGCATGGGATCAGTCACATCCCATGCTCCCGCGCCGGGCGGTTGCCTGTTACACAAAAGCGAACCAATGTCACGCTCAAGTGCTCAAGTCTAAAGAGGGGAGATGGAGGGATCAATGAGAGACAGAGAGACAGGGCTGCAACCAACATTGATAAGAAGTGGATGGAACCCCTCACGGAGGACTGCGCAAGTAAGGACCATTCCCGCCGCTCAGAAATAAAAATGAGATTGCCTCGGCGGGAAAATGGAGGTTCTGAGGTTCTCTAGCTGACAGTTTTCGAGCCTTTAAGTCTTTCCTTTTTCTTTGCGTTTCTTTCCTTCTTTCCTTTCTATTTCGCCTCTTTGAATGGAAAATTTCGAATCAGTCGTGAATTCGACGACGCTGTCTCGTTGAAGGTGCCGGCGCCACAGCCGCAGCTGCAGCCGCAGTGTCAAAGTCACACAAACTCGCCCCGATTTACAAAATACCTCCCTTCACCTTCCAGTCTTTCATAATGGTAACGCAAGAGAAATCTGTGGTAGGGATTGGTGCGGAGCCCAAACTGCTGGGCAGTTTCGACGTCGTGTGGAAATATCTGGGGCAGCTGGATGAAAGTGCACCAGCTCCTTCACCATCGACTGTCGACGACAATCATGGCACGGAATCAGATGGTACGAGGCCCTTTGTGCTTACAACTCGTGTTTCCTTCGGATATCCAAGTTTCCGAGTTGTCATATGCCGTCATTTGTAACTAACCGTGTTCGTTCAAAACAGGTTCCATCCTTCTCTACAGCACATCGGACCGAAGTGTCACCCTCTTCCCAGACAAAACCATCGTCAAGTCGGGCAAAACCATTTCCCTCGAAGAAGCCGAAGCTATCCAAGTTGCCGCTCTTGCAGGTCTGCCCGTACCCGAAATCTTCACCACGGACAGCCAGCCCGGCGGCATCAATGTTCTTCAGATGAGCCAAGTCGAGGGCCGGCCCTTGTCAGAAGTATGGCGGACCATGACGCTTCGTCAGAAGCGTAGCATTGCCCTCCAACTCCGCAGTATGCTCACCGCCATGCGTGCATTACAGGCTCCCCCTAGATTGGTGGGTGCCTGTAGTGGTGGCCAATTCCGCGACTCGAGACTCTGCCACTCGCATTACTTTCCGTCGCTTGTCAACGAGGACGAGTTCAACAAGTACCTGATATCGAACTTGTCGCATGTCACGCCGAGACCGGTGAGGGATGCCTTCACCAGACAGCAGAGGAATGGCCATCGAATTGTCTTTACACACGGGGACTTGAGCCCCAGAAACATCATTGTGTCCAACGATAGGATTGTGGGGTTGGTTGATTGGGAAGAAGCAGGTTGGTTCCCCGAATACTGGGAGTACGTAAAATTCTTCTTGAGGACGGGTGCAGAAGATGGAGACTGGCCATCGTATGCGTACGAGATTTTCCCCGAGGTATATCATGACGAATTGGTTTTATACTTTTCCATTCTGCAATGGCAGTCGCCCTAGCCACTACTCAAGAGGTTGCAGAGACTGAAACAGCGAGATCAACAAAAAGGGTGCTAATTTGTGCTTATAAGGGAGGGCGGCACACTGAATTCTCAGTAACGACATGGATTGGGCGTTTTCTCTTCTTACAACGGCGGGATTAACATTCATTTGAGGAGTAGGCAGTGACATACCCCTGGACAGCGATATGAGTTCTTTTTGGGATGTTTTTCTTTTTTTCAAAAGCAGATTGGCCGTTAATACATGCATTACTTTTGTCGGTCGCTATGATGATGGTTTCCTCTTTTTTCATGTACATGACCAAAAAGCGCTTGGAGGAGCACGGTTACCTGTATATGCATATCTTCAGCACATGTATGCGTTAACAACAACTGGGGCATAACGATATTCTTGCTTCCAGCATTTGGATCAAGAGCGAGAGCGAGTTGTAGGGAAGATAATTTTGCGTCTGCAATTGCTACAGTGGGAGGCAAAAAGTGTTCGATCAGATCAGGTGCCTGGCATCACGCTCCATGTCTGTTACAAGATACTACAGTATATTAGTGTGAACTTCTTGGTGGGCACATATGTTCTGCCACCAGACAGTCTAGACTGCATGTGTTCAATGCTCGGTATGTGCCGTTGACGCCAATATACAGCAGATTGCTGCAAGTCTCGCGAATCTGCACCACACCCAATCAGATATACATACAGAGTTCACCTACATACACTTGACAACACACGACGCAAGGGCACGCAAGGTACTTTATGTACTGCACTTGGCGACCTCGCCTCCGGATCAAAGAGCTCGACAGTCACTTCTCCGCAGCACATGTACCGTCGACCTATACGTCTAGACCATAGTTACTTTACCTAAATGCATGCATCGGATCAAGCATTTCCGGTGAGCAGCAGCCCTGACAGATGGCCAGTGCACGCAAAGATGTCCATTGACGGTACGTACATGTATGCAGCTTTCAGACACTGGTGCAGGCGCATCCACGATCCATCCTAACTGACATACATATTGACATCTCATGCCTTGCCAGCAGCTGGCCGTTTGAGAAAAATCACAGTTTTCTTGCATTCCGATTTGCCGTCCATCGTTCATTCGCGAGTCAACCAACAGGTATTGATGCGGGCAGACTCCCAAACCAGCCATGGTCCCGTCTACCCATTTGCAGAGGCGGCGTTGGTTGTTTCTACGGAGCAGCTGAGTTGAGCATCGTCAAGATCAGTCCGAAAGCCCTTAATCGTTTTCTTCAGCCCGACTAACAGATTGCGGTGAAGACGACACGGGACACTCATTGATCGAATTTTGATGGCGCCAATGCTATTGTTGATGTGTCTGTTCCATGGTTGAGCAGCACTGCTTCAGCAAGGCGGGTTGCACAAAATCGCCGTCGTAAAAAATAGGCGAACCCAACGAGGAGGCAACTACTACTCCGTGCTACGGAGTACATACTCCATACGGAGCAATAATCGATGCTTTCTTCTGCGGGCTTGCATCCTGCGCCTCGGCGGAGGCGTCTTGCTGTCTTGCAAAAGCTCCTTCTGCCCGTGCGTGTTGCTCGAGCTTGACTCGGCACCCTGTCTGCTGCCATGGTATTGATGCCCAACAGGCCCGTCCCCCCAATGAAGAAGCTTATTAGCAGAAGGGGAAAAAAATCAGCTTACTGTCCGAATGGACTGCAGCATGGCCACTCGGGTGTTGCCTCTGTTGCTGGCTTACTACTTCTTGGTTGAGACAAAGGCTCCTTTTTTTGTCTGCTGCAATACATACCCCGGCCGCATTGCCTTGAGTGTTTGCCCGCGGTATCGTGGTCGCTATGAACAAATACACAGAGGACGACTCCAACTAATTGGCCAGTGCTTCATCTTGATGGAAGAAATAACACATTTACCGACAGTGTCGTCTGTTCACTCGGCATGTCTCGACCCACGAGTTAAATGTCCCATCCGTCCAACATGGGTTGCGAAACGGTCGCGTCTCCAATGATACCAGCCAAATGTACAGATTGGGGAAAACAAATTGCCAAGACAGTCAATCATGCATCATCCCGTTTCTCAAAACTCTCGTACTCTCTCTCTCTCTCCTTTCCTGTTGAATCGAAGTAACAGAGGCTATCATCTGCCAGCTTCCGGCACACGCCCCCCTCCGGATGGATTATGGCAAGGCTTACGGCCGTCAAGTACTCCCCATGTATCTTCGACTTGAATGCCAAGCAGTACCATTGCATCTTTTGTACGCCTCTAACTGCTGTTGGGAAACATGAGGGCCGTCAACATGGAAAGGAACCCCGCTTCGTCCTGGAGGCTGGCGCGTCCTAAAAAGTCGCACTGCGTCAGAAAACGCGATGGTGGATGATGGGTGGATGGGTTGGATGGGTGGATGACACTGGATAGAGTTTGTCGAGTTCTTCCATGCATGTTCGGTTGCATGAAACTGCTGCGCAAGCTTATCCGCAAGCTTCACTTCGAGTTTAGTACTACCACTAGTAGAAAGTACCACCTTGAACCTACCAGGAGGACTTCTTTCTGGCGATCAAACTCACGGCTAGGCCCGCTAGTTTTGCTACTATACGGTCCTCACGCCTTTCCCATTCCGAGAAAGGCGGCGATCATAGATAGCATTTGCACCATGGCGAGGCAAAAGCTTGTTCGTTTAGCTCCTCTTTAGCTGGCGATCACCAACCGGCCCAGCACGGAGCCGTACCATGTGTCTTCACAGGCTCAGGGTGTAGGGTGCGGCTTCTGATGCCTCTCCTCCAAACCACATGTAAACATGCATGTGTACGTTGCCAAGGTTGTGTTCCACCATCTATCTCAATTTAACCTGCAGGTCCATGACCCTAGGGCCATTTTTCACGAACAAAGCCTTTTGCTCGCCCGGTTTGACCGTGGCTATGCCCGCCCTCTGAAACGGTGCCCCCAGCCAACAAGATCGTCGAAAGGCGACATCAATCTCCACGTGAAGTCTTGGCAACGACCACTCTGCAGTATTGTAGATGCTACGCCTACGGCAAAATATATTTGCCTATTAACAAGTATACACGTATGCTAACATGCTTTAAATAGTATGTCTCTTGATGGCCAGATGCATGGTAAGTTGCAATGCTTCATGCCTCCCACTAGTTCCATCACCAAGTAGTCCAATTGGCAAGGCCTTACGACGCTGACACAAAAGGAGGCGAAGTCGGTCTTGGCCCCATGATTGCAAATAGCAAACATGAGCTTGGCAGATGCCTCGGATGACTACTTATCTCTACTTATCGAGGGTGTCGACCGCTGGCCAAGAGCTTCGACAAGACAAGTCGGATAAGCAAACTTCTTGGCGGACCTTCTGGAACCACGCTCCAATATGCGCATCCCGGTGACTTTTTTCTTTTTCTTTTTTTTTTGCCTTTCTTATGTATCCGGATATGTGCCATGGCGGCGCAGATGTCACTTGGCCTCATGGACGGTAAGTGATGCACTGTGTAAGCATGTGCAAAGGCACGATAAGGTGGGATCATCCAACAGGGCGCTGACCAAGATCGTCCTCTCGAGCGCCTATTTCTTCTTCACGCCCGTGGTCTATGCAGGAACTGGAGCCAGTGTGCTCCGTCGAGACTTGATGCTAGCGCCTTCGCTGACCCTCGTATATGCTCTCGAAGCAGTTAAGGCTTCAACGATGTATCCGTCGAATATTGTGACCAACAGGCCACTATTTTTTCTGATCGATACGCCTATAGCCACTCATTAGAGCTCACTAGAAAAGAAGCATCAACAATTCGATATGGGCCTGGGCCGGGATGCTTCCAAGGCTTGTGGGAAGAGATACTCTGTTTGGACCCTTGACTGCTTTAGGGAGTTAGAATGTGGTACAAAGCCATCCAGGCAGTTACCTAGTAGTCAAAGGGCCTTTCAGTCATATCTTGTCTTTGAAAGGCACGCTTCTTCCGTCACAATATTATGATTCATGGCGACGTTGATTCCCTAGGAACGAGGTAGTGGGAGTTGCTGCTTCAATAACAAGACTCTTCCACCATGGGATTAAACATTGACTCTTCATCTCATAAAAATAATTGAAAAGAGCGAATCTGCGGGTGTTTGTCTTAATAATTTCTTTCTTTAAAGGAGGATTTGCATGAGTAAGTGTACTGGATGAAGGCAGACTATATTGCAAAACTGTGGCCAAACAGCAGTCACGTATATATATAGACTAAAACGGTGAAAGGACACACGAAGAGCTTGATATTGGTGATATTCGGCCAAGGGCTGCTGTGGCTGGATCTTTTCACTCCATGATTCGATTGTCAAATCCAATATCCATCGTGACAGAAGGAGGCACAAGCTTGGAAACTACCATATTATTGATGTTTAGTAGCTATTATTACTCATCACTCTCCTCCTCCTCAATGTTATCATCTCCCTCTTCATTATCATCTTCTTCCACCTTGTTCACACTCTGATCTAAAACCGCCCAACTTGTCCTCATAATTTGACATTTCTTGTGTAATACTGGCACAAAATTCTCTCCCCGGTGCTTTTCTAACATAGAATTGCCTTGATCCCCGGACTGTTTCTCATGCGAACCTGATTTTGAGTAGGAGAAACGTCCGCAAGCCCTTCTGGCCTGGTTTAGTAGGGGGCAAAAAGTATTTAACTAGATCAAGAACTTAGCTTTTGCGCTCTGTGCTTCGTACTATTCTCTACAGCCATGAGACAGACGAGTTCTGAAGCGATTAGTGGAAGATACCTACCTGCTTTTAGCACTGGTTACATTGACACGTATTTTCTCGACTCATCGCTCTCTAGGATGGATACTAATCCCGCCAACTAGAAGCAGAAACTGGATAATCTTAAACTATCGTCCCAGCCGTGGACTTTGCTCTTTCCTTATACCCTCATAACACCGCGGTCGGCGTATCAATAATCTCCATAACCGAGGACATTCGTTTTCTCAGAGCTCTGACCACGGCAACGATACGTTTGGTGGACATGCCTAACTGCGATTTTGACTGCGATCATCTTCCAAGCTGCAGTCCGTAGCAGAATATATTTGCTCAAGTATACCACTATTATACAAAAGTATGTTCGATCAAAAAGTGCAAAGGTACCCGATGTCAGTGTTATCGATGCGCCTTGTGTTGCGTGTGCACGAAGTAGGCTGCTGTCATTAACTATGTTGACTTCATTTCCCCTTCTGAGATTGACTCTCGTCGTGATTATATCACCAGCTACAGGGCTATATAACGGAGCCAGCTTCATCCCCTGGTGACGAATATGACTATTGGACATCAACGCTGGAGCATTATGTAAACGAACTATAGGGTTAGCTATTTACTGTATTGTAAGTAGAAATAATGGTACTCACACCACTTTAATTGACTGATTTAAGGCACCGAGCTTCTATTCAACCGTGCCAGGCCTCGGATCAATCGCGTCAAGTTTCGTCTCCATCGTTCGTCGTAAGGCTCCCAACTCAATTCTATTGAGTGTTGACGCGTCCTGTACCGCTTGAATGTTGGAGCATGACTGCACTTCGCGGGCTAATGACTGCAGGTCATCGGCAGCATGGGCAAAATTAGGTTTACCGTTGGATATATTAGTGTATATCGTAGGCATCAAGTGTGCATATTATAAGTTACTTCATGTCCAATCTAACTCAACGACCTCGTTGAAATCCCGTCCATGCCAAATAGTTACATACCATCCCAAGTTCAATATGACTTGTTTAACACCATCCCAAATTAAATATCAGCCTAATTCGAAGTGTCCCATGTGCTTCCCAATCCTTCGCCAATCAAGATATCTCTGCTCATTGATCAATCGTCATTATTTGCGTCCTGGCCCGCGGCTGCCGCACACAACATCCATCCCACGCGTACACCGTACATATTGTAAGGTATTAAGTGTGTATATTGTAAGGTACTCATTGGTCTACTAGCCGGTTTGTATTTCAACCAGTCTGATGGCCGGAGATCTGTATGGTCTCATTTACATCTTAAAGGTCCTCGATACTTTTCTTGAGGAGGACGAAATGTACATAGTCATCAAGCTATGACACATACGTGCGTGCAAGATTCCTTCAGAAAGGCCTAAACTTGGTCTCTGAGCCAAATATACTTTGCGGTTTCTTCTGGCAGTTTTAGAGTTATTAGTAGAGGATGCAAATGTAGAGGTCAACTAGAGGCATGTGCGTTTATTCTGCAGGAAACATTAGCACTACGAAGGTTTATACACTTTTGCTTTCTTCCCATCATAGCATGGAATTACGGCTCAAGTATTCATGGTAGTGGGAACCAATGTGGTCCATGAGAAACGGAAGAAATGCCAGACTTGTTCACCTTCTGTTGGGTCTAATTGATCTCGTGGCACTCCTATCATGCCGACTTGCAGATGATCGACAGTGTTTGCTTTTTCTTTCATTCCACATCATGGGCTTTGTTCTCGGCGGGACAGTCTTGCTGCGTCAGAGGAGAGACGTCTGCCGCCGAGTCGTACACTTTTTTTTCTGTCTCGGGCTGGAGTGATGAGCCCCTGCATGCCCGGCAAGATACCAGTGCAAACAGGACCAGAGTCAGAATGTTTTGTTCCGTTAGAAGATTCAGACTAAGATGGATGTAGCGTTTCGCACAGCCGTCCAGACCAAACACTCGAAGCGTGGACATGGTCGCTCCGGGTTGGCTACTCATGCACCATCACCGCCTAGAGTGGGATTTGGCGACATGCTCTTTCATAAGCAGCAAGCCATTGCCCTGTTGCGAAATACATCAAACAGCTAACGGACCTACCGCTGCGGTCTACACTCCATGTCACCACACAGGTCTGCGGTCTTGCGAGGGAATAAGCCAAAACAGACGGCATGTGTAGAGTACGAATCTCCGTTCCTATTCCGATGGGGCAACAGCTAATTCCGATCAAGGCCGTTTCGTGCGTACATGGTGGCTCATATAAAGCCAAAATACTCCATGCGATGCCACACAACAAGGGAACGTCACCTTGACGGCGATGTCAAGAAGACAAGAACTAGCAAAGGCATGTGAAAGATGCCCATCATCCGACGACATGCCACTGGTGGATTCATTTCCCAGGCGTCTTTGTCGGCCTCGTTATTGACGGTTGATGGTTCTCTCGTGGATTCAATGAAAATGGGCTCATATGGGATCCAGCGCCTGCAGTTAATCAACTACCCACCTGCATTGCCAGCTCATCAGCCAAAAACGGGAATGGTGGGAAAGCCACTACAGGGCGTCCTCAGGGGGACTTTGAAAGTAGTACAAAATATTGGAGGGCACGCATCTGATGGACCGTTGTGCGGATTTTTTTGTCGATGCTGTCGAGCCGGCCAGAAATTCGCTCATCAGGCGGCGAACTGAGGTTGTGTTGTGCTACAGCTAGCAGGCGTCGTGTTCCTGGTTCACCAAAAAAAAAAAAAAAAAAAATCTGGCACGGTCTCTCGGAACGGGGAATAGACGAATAGCCTCATGCCAGATATGCGGGCGCGGCTGCGTCCCTTTGTCCTCCAGAATGTCCGCCATATGTATGTACACGAGTAGACAAGGTCCACGTCGCCAATGCCTAATGGCAGAGGCACAAATAGAAGGTAGAAGAAGCCAGTTCGGGCTGATACGCACCGGGTTGGCGGACAGGTTCCAATCGGGACGAATTGGTGATGCAGCTTGGCAGCAGTGGGTGCTGATTCGCGCAAATGAGTGGCGTAAAACCAAAACAGCTTGCAGGCCCAAGGGGACCGACGCCGACATGGAGCAAGCCATCCATGTCTGGAGGGATCAAATAGTGGGATGAGTCTGGTTCCTGTGTGATGCACTGAGGCTTCTGCACTGATGGCTCAAGTTAGCACCGGACTGTCAACAGTGGGTGGCTTCGGTGGGGGCCAGAAAGGGCTGTCGAGCCAGGTCCTCCTTCATGCGACGCAGCGTGTCGTGAACACCAAGTGCACAGAACGCAAGTGAGAGAGATCTGCGGAAGCGATGCCGGCCGAATCCGCCGATGCGTGAGGTGAAATGAGATGAGAATGGACACTGACTGGCTCACTGCCAACACTTAATGTTGACGAGGAATGTTCCAAGCCGGGAGAAATTCTGGGGTTTCAGGTGACTGCGTGCACGAGCCGAGGATGCGGCAGGATGCGGCAGGCTGTGGTTGGCTGCGGCGGGCAGCAGTTGCCTTGCGCGCGTGCCTCTTGGTGAGCATCGGCGTGGCATGGCCCAGTAAATGGCCCCACCAATTGTGGTGAGCAGGTGCACAATGAGCCTGGTCTGATGGGCCGCGGTTCACCGTTCCGAGCCGACATCTCGACATCTGGACTGACTGGACCCTCAAACTGCCCCAGCAATTCTCATCCGCTTGGCGCGCCTAATTTGTCCTGGTTCCAGCGCTCAACCACCCAAGTCACCTTCAATCACATTCCCAGAGTACGGAGTACATACGTACATGTACCGAGTTACCTCCGTTCGCACAGGAAAGTACGCAACATACAACCCTCCCCTCCGCCTGCCGCATTTAACGCTTGCGCCTTTCAACGTTCGCTCTTTGAATTCGCTCGACAACCAGCACAACGGCGCAATCCTTTGCGACATCACCGTCATCAGCGCCGCCATCGCATCTCGCCGTTGCATCGGCTTGTGCGTGTGCTTCTGCTTGTGCTTCTGCTGGTTGACATCCGGTGTCCTCTGTCCCCAGCCCATTCCATCATCCGACACCCAACTCGGCCACAGCGACAAATATTGCTTCAATATTACTTCAATACCTGCCGCAGCCGACGACGCACACACCGAGTCTCAGCCGCCTACTCCGTCGTCTTCCTGGCAATCTGGGCCGCCGGCATATTTGGGGTCGCACAAAAAAAACACCAAACACTGCCGTCAGCCTGACTCAAAGCGCCTGCATCCATTCGTCCAACCATCGTCATCCGCCGGCCTCGTCAGCCAGCCACGAGACCATTTCCCCGGACTGGCGCATAACCCGCCTGTCATTGCAGTGTACTGTCGACCCTTGTCCGACCCGTCCTCGCTCTCGGTGCCGATTTGATCATTTCTCAACTGCTACCTCTCTGCTGCTGCCCGCGTCCTTGCACTGCCGTCGCCCGGCTCTGACCTCGGTCTGAATACAAATCTCATCAGCTCTTCTCCCCCCGGCCCCCGAGGGCACGGGGAGAGTAAACACGTAAATACTACCACACCTTGGGCCCTTGGTTCCAGCTCTCCAGGAGTGCAGATTGTTGGCTGTGACGTCCATTTTCCATAATGACCAAACGCACGTCAGAGTCGGACGCTTTTCTACCCTCCGGTGCCATCGACGTCCCAACCAACGGCGCCTCAATAGGCGGACCAGCGTCACATTCCGGTTTTGATTCCTCGCAATCACCTTCAACCATGACTCCCTCCGGAGACGCCTTGTCCAATCACTGCGACGGCCAATCAGTTTCGTCACCGAGTCGACATGCCGCCATACAGAGCCCTCCTATATTAAACCCTCTCAGTGCCAACCGTTCACACTTCAACTTTCCTTTGGCTGGCACGCACCTGGATACGCCATCACCGTTAAATTTGTCCAACTCGGCATCACCTGTTGCTGCTGCTGGCGCCGCCAACTCTTCCAAGGCAAAAGTACGTGGCTACTTTCATCCCAACTCTTCTTCGCTTTCACCACCTGCCGCCTGGGACTTTGGAGGCGCCTCTCTAGCAAGATCCGTGTCTGCCGATGCAGCAATTCCTCCCCAGACGCCATCGCGGCTCTATACCGGACTGGCTGGCCATTCGTCATTGGTCGAAAATTGGAGACTCGAGCGTGGCAACCTCGAGACCCTCAGACAGAAAGCCGAAAGGCTGTACCGCGACCAGCAATCCGTCATTGACGAAATGAGTGAGGAATGGTTGAATGAGAGGAAAGAAATGTCGCATCTTATACAAGGCCTCAGAGAACGCATCCAGCGTCTGGAAGGGGAAAACACCGTCCTCAGGAAATTTGCCTCGTATACCACACATGTCCCCGGTCTAATATCACCTCACAACAGTCTCCAAAGCGGCAGTGGGGAGGCAAATGTCAGCCATTCGCCCTCGCTCGCTTCAAACAAATCTCCGCCACCTCGACCTTCTGGACGGAGTGCCAGCGAGGCATTGGCATCCCTCGATTTACCTCCTGGGTTAGATGGTGCCTCTCGACGCCCTCATCAATTTGCCAAGCAAGGAGGTAGTCCTTGTACCTCTCCTACTGCCGCCCCTGCACATGGGACTCATATACCCATAAGTCCTCGAATAGTGCCTCGGAAGTCTGTCACCACTGATTTCCTCTCCATTTCATCACCAGAACCCAATAAGGGTGTTCCCATCATTGATATCCAAGAAATAGACCCTAAATTGGAGGGTATCCCGATCAAAGCTACCGCGGTTAAAAAATCAACCTTCCATGCAACATCAAACCGGCCTGGCAACATCTCAGAGCCACCCCATGCCCCTGAACCAGCGACAGGCACTCACAAAGACAACCATCTCAAACAAAAGAATGGGATTTCCATACGGGAAAGGCTCCGACTCGATCGGCTTCGATCTGGCCTCACCCCTCTCGCTTCCTCACAAGATCAAACAAAGCAAATACTGGCTACTGATGAATCTCGACGCCTTACGATGCATGCTGGACATACACCAAACCACTCTCTGTCCCTATTCCCCACCATGACCGCCACTGAGAGCAGCTCAGCCGCCGCCAGAAGCCAGGAGACTACGCCAACTGCATGGGCATCTTCTGGATTTGCTGACCAGCATGAGGACACAGATCTCAGCGATGATTCTGATAGCAAACCTCGGCATGGCAAAGAGGATATTGGCGAAGGAAAGCAAGAGGGTGGCAGGGATGATGATAATATCGAAGGCTACTTGGAGCCCTCTGATGATGTCGCTCTCAAAGGCCCACTCATGATAAAGAATATACCAGCCCAGGACGAGATATTTTGGGCACAGGTCAATCAGAGGCTAGATCCCATCAGTCGAGGTCAAGACGCGTTGCCCAAGGTTCTCCAATCTCCGGAGCTTGAGGCTGTCCGGAATATGTTACCTGCTGCACTCCAGCCACCACCAGAAGACGGTAAAAACCCGGAAGAAGCCAGTGCCGACCTCGAATGCGACGAGGAGGGAGAAGACGAAAAGGCTAGTGTCGAGCCAGATGTTCCTCTCAAGTTCAAGAATACTTCCAACTTTGGGGCTCCCTTTGGCTCCGCATGAATCAATCCATCAAGCTTGGGATGGACCAAAACTATCATTGCATCAAACAGAGGGGGCTTATCTCTTTTCTATTTTTTTTTTTTTTTTTAGTTTTGAATCGTGCTTCCGACATATACCCATTTTCTTTGTTATTCTTCACCCATGTCCCATCAGTGGCACAGTTGATATGGACGCGTTACGACTGTTGGGGCCGTTGGCATGGACTCGTTGGGCAGATAGACACGTAGCATTGCATTAGCATCATCAAAGCATTTTGGATCGTGGTGTGCCGCTGGAGGGTATCATCCAACCCAATTTTATTCTTGTCAATATTCTCACCATTATCCTTATTCATATTCACGTTTATCGTCATTTTCATTATTCACATCCACAATATATTCGGTTCATGTATACTGGAGTCTGGGCTTTGGATACGGGTTGCCAAGAAAAAGATAGTTTGAGTATCGTGGTTTCTAAGCCAATAGTACGGCCCCATTTCTCAACAAGAGCAATGCTTCCCCTTTTGGGGCAGAACTGACAAGATTTGCACTATAGCATCCCACGGTCCAAGTTTCATGTCCACTATGTCGAAAATACTGAAGATGTTAAATCATGCAATTAATCTAATGCCACAGCACTCTTTTAAAAGAAAAGAAAAGAAAAGGCTAACCAGTCATGTCATAAGTCGGCACAGTGCATCAAGATAGACCCATACCATGCCCAGCAATAAATCGTGCTCACACCCCCATCGTGAAGTCGTGTTCGATGCCTGGTGTAACGCTTGCCATGAACTAGAGGATGTCAATTAGTTTGCCATGTCGACCTACACCGCAATGCCTCTTCTTGGCCACGGAGTGGGGAGAACGTGGTGAGTACGAACCTTGAGGAAAACGACAAGATACTGATCTACCCGGATGGCAACCTCTTGCTCATCAGCATCCACACCCTCGACCTCCTCCCACTCATCCTTGTCGGCAGCTTCCTGTGCACTCTTGACATCAAGCTTGGCCACTTCGTCTACCAGGCCCTCCATGCCGGGATCACTGCCAACGGCCTTGCCGGACCGGAGCTTGTCCCTACGAATGCGGAGGGCAGCGTCCGCACGGTCGAGAAGCGTCTTCATGACGGAGGCATGCTTGCATGGGTGCACGCTAGCCATTTTGATGTTGTTGGCGAAGAAGGGAAAGTCCTCGAGGGTGACGGTTTTGTCCTTGTAGTCGCCTACAATGTCGTCCATCATGCTCTGCGGAGGCAGGGGCTGTCCGTTGGGCAGGTAGCCCGAGAGGTAGAGACGTGGAGTCCGGTAGTACGGTGAGTACATTATGTACAGGGTATATGTTCGTCGTCCGCTGTGAGATGAACAAGGTCAGCGATCGTGCACCTGAAAAGGAAAGAAGGAAAGGAGGGGGGACACCAACGCGCTCTTGGATTCGGCACTCGTGTCACGAATAATGGCATCGTCGTCGTCCTCGTCCTCCATGTCGGGGATGTCGTCGTCCAAGTCCGTTGTATCAGCCAAGTTTCCCGCATCATCAACCGCCCTGACGTCCCGTGCCTTCAGAGGCTGTGAGCTGGCCAGCCCACCGGTTCGCAGCCAGCCATCGTCGTCTGCTGCTCCACCCGCGCCCTTGAAGTCGTCGCCATCGTTGACGATGGCCTCCTCATGGCCCGCATCTCCAGCGAAATCGTCGTTCAGCCTTCGGTGGCAAGGCACATTCCGTGTGACGAGGTATTGCTTCCCTGCGGGGAGGTAACTCACCCGCCGGTCCTCGGAGTCAGCATCGCCCCAGGACCACGTTGGGAATTTATACACCAGGTAGTCACCCGCCGCGATGAATTCTTCTGGAGTGACCTGGCCGGTTTGTCGGAATGTCGAGTTGTGCGATACAGGGGTGTACCTATCCCGAAGGGTATTAACCGTTGACCGTATGTAGTTCATGGCTCCTTGTTGTTCTGGGAGCTGGATGTGTCGTCGTAAGCTATCTCGAAAGCCAGGTTATGCGTATCGAGGCTTGGTTTGATGTAGCGCGTTGACGTAAGTAAAACCTATCGGGAAAGTTGATTTCAGGTCCAAGATTCTAGTCACTTCTTTAAAGGCGAGCAAGATTTGCTGGTGTTGTGGGCAGATGAACAAGAAGCAGACCTCCAAAAGCCGAAGTTGCCTGATGACTTGCTCCGCCTGAGTGACGAGCTGCCAGGCACAGCGATGAGGCGGATCACATGGAGGGGGTGGTGGGGTGACGGAGACCCTGATTGGGTGAAGGCGGGCCATGGTGGGGTATGCCAAAGTCAAGCTCTATCTTATCAACAATGCTTGCAGGTATTCCATCCAGCTCCCATGACAGTCACGTTATCAGTCAAGACAGAGTGCAAAGGGAAGGCGAAAGTGGTTTGCCATTTATTGGGCTTGTGTACACATAGGAATTTCCCTAGGAGCCTCGAATTTTATTCAAGACCCTGAAACAGAAAGAACCCCAATTTCTATCCACAGCAACATGGTATCATTCCATCATAGATGCTCGTGCCCGTTCCGTTCATCCTGCCCCCCAAAATTATATGTACATATAAACAAAAACTGCCCGGCATTCACTCATCTTGGTCGCTAACTTCTTCACCCGCCTCTAACGCTGCTTGTCTCCGCTGCGCTTCTCGTTCGCGCTTCTTATCCAGCAGCTTGTTCAGTCGCTTGCCGGAGTTAAAAACCCCGTTTGTTCCAGCTCCGCACGCTGCGCAAGTCGGGTCCTTCCGATACCGCTTCAACGCGCACGGCTCGCAAAAGTAGTGTCCACATCGTGTAATGATGGGAGACTTGTACGATTCTTCACAGATAATGCAAACAAACGGGATGTTTTGTAGCAGTGTGTCGTCATCGTCGTCGTCGTCGTCGTTGCCGTCGGTTTTGTCACGCTTTGCGCTGGCTACAACGGTACCTCCCAGGCTCTTCTTGCCCTTGGTGACGGTATCCCATTCTCTATCAAGTTGCCATCCATGTTTGTAATCTTCGCGACTATGCAAGTATTTACTGAGTAGAGGCGCACTGTTAGCACAAGTTCGCAGGTGATTGGTATAGGTGGGCGACAAGCCGGTGCTTGGGGAGCAGCAGGAAGTGAAACACTAACCAATTAGATCCGAAACCACAAAAACCTGGTGTTTTTTTGTTAGTGACATATTCTCTTTTTTTCTTGACCCATCCCAATACTCGTGCAAGCACTGCATTAGGTAGGGCTCAATGACATTAACACTATGTGGCTGGTCGTACCTGTTTTCTTATAATCTTTGCATACATCAGGGGCGAAGTCCGTGACAGTGATAGTTCGGATGTTCGTTGGCGCCTTGATGGGCCCGACTGTCTTCTTGGGTGCGTCGGGATTCTTCTGGATAAACGATGTCTGGTTCGCCAGCCCTTTGTATGTGCCGTCGGCCTGGGAAGGTTTGGCTGTTGATTTTGATGAACCGAGCAAGTTTTTTGCAGAAAGGTCATCTTTTGTGCCATCGTCGTACCAGTTGCTCTGCTTTGTCGCGTCGTTGGAACTTGAAATTGGCAAATCTCGGTTCGCCTTGAACACAGTTGCGTTCAGGTCCTCGGCAACGGTGGAGGCGTCTTTTGATGAGACAGTGACTGCGGCATTCCTCTTCCGCCGCTTCACACGCTGCCCGGATTCGTCTTCAGACGACGTGTAGTCGCTGTCGCTATCGCTGTTGGCTGGAGGTGGTGTTGCCGGTCGCTTTCTGATGTTCGCTTTGCCTTTAGGGCCTCGTTTTTTGAATAGTGCCACAGGCGCATTCACCTCTATAGCAGCTCCAGCATCGTTTGAGTCCATGTTGTCAATGTTTTGGTTGGCAGGTTCAATGTTGACGCTCGTAAGAGTATGTCACCCAGCTAAATTTGTCACCAGAAGCTGACTGATCAAGTCCGGTGGACAATTGGGGGCCACATCAAGGTTCTGGAAAGGTGACTAATGAGTGGATCCAGTGCCTTCCATGAACGACAGGAAGGTACCTAAGTACCTTTGTTGCCTCTTCTAGCGTGCTCCGTGCGAAGCTTTGTTTTGGCGTCACGTGCAGGGTAAGAGTAAAGGAAAAAAAAAAAGTGGCTGACATGTCGATCACATCTACCTACTCAGGTAGTAGTACTATGTACAATATAATAAATGACAATTACTGTTGTCGAGTGGGAGTTGAGAGTGTAACTCGCTCTTCCCATCAGCACGTCTGTTGAGCAATTCCCAATCTTGAACGCGGGCTTTGCTGTGTTAGCCAGCGCCAAAAGAGATACTGTTAGTGTACGGAGTAAACGGAGAGCTAGCTGGGATATGCGTGTGAGATGAGGTAAAAATCGCGGCGGATACCTTGCTTTGATGATTATGCAGATGTCTGGTGACAATTTCATCGAGCCTATGAGGCATCTGCATCAAGACATGCACAGGAACAAGTGAGACGAAACCGGACTGTCTGGTCCCAGAGACATTGTCGACTTTGCCACGTAGTACCAGTTGTCGATGAAGCTCGAGTCTAGAGTAGCTACAGAAGTGTGCCTACTGCCGTACGATGGATGCTTGCGTCTTGGTGCTCGTAGTTGAAAATAACCGAGGTGCATGGATGATGAAATACATGGAGGCATCACCATGTCCCTGCACCGATTCAGCGGCTGGGAAATGAGGTCTCTCAATGCGACGCACCGGCGCGTAGAACCAACCCACCCGTCGCTTGCCCCGCTAGCCTGTATGACCAAGTACTACTACTAGTACGGAGCACATGTTGTGTTATCGCGTGCATCAATATATCGTGAGAGTGGGTCGCTCATCAGCGCCACGCAGTCAGACATCTCGGCGTGTTTTACTGGCGCCTGCGAAATGAGCGCTGCAAAAACAACGATTGCATCCGCGTTTGGATTCTGGATTTCGTGACTGTTGCCGCCTGATGGTCGCGACATTCCACAAATGACACCGGCGGTTGCTCGTCCATGGCCAGAGTTGCGACGGCCTCGCCGCGTATTTGAGCCATGGCCCGCCGGTTGACTCGACAGCAGCACCTTCAACGGAAGACACCAGCCAACAGTTGCTTCATTGTGAACTGGCGTCCGAGTACTAATATCTTTTTCATGTCCCCGTGTACATGGTACTAGTTGTCACCAGATGCCAAGTTGTAAGCCGTAGGGCATCAGCACCACTGTCGCCATCAGCACCACGCCTTCATATTTCCTTTTTTAATTACTACATACGCACATATATGTACGTTGTACTCCGTATTGCCTGATGTCCCGGTTCAGGGCATGTTCTGGACCCTGGACTCAATATTGATTGCCCCATGCCCAACCCCCAACGCCTGGCTTCTTTCTGGAGAGAACCGACAACACCCTCTCTTTGGTAACAACACGGGCAAGGCGCAGTGCTGGGCCTGGTCCTAGTCATGATCCACAGCTCCGTACTCTGTATTACTACGGAGCACGGAGGACGTGACTATGCTATTATTCTTTGGTGGCTCCCGTTGTTCACGACTCACGAGACAGTTGACCATGACGACTGAAGGCTCGAGCTGAGGTTGAGATGGATCATAATGGACAGATGCTGGCCAGATGCTCGGTCCGTCCACCTCTTGAGGGATACATATTCCTTGGCCGCCTGACAACAGAGGAGGCCACGGGCATGGTTGAGCAATTTCTGCGGCCAGAGACAGACGTTAGACTTGTGCTGTATTGTTGTAGTATTGATCGTATTGTACTCCGTAGTCGGTGGCATGCACTAGTATCTCTTTGTTCCCCGTGCCTGGCCAACCACGGCCAACCCTCGTTTCTTTGTTTACTGCTACAACATGTACCCCATTCTGAGCCAGTGTGCCAGACTGGGCAGCACGTTGGACTGTGCCTATTCTGCTTTGTTGGTGTTTTGTCTGCATCGATCCCGGTGACACGGTTCAAATCAATGTCGAGGCAGAAAAAGCATTGGCCCAACCTGTTTTAGTGCCGATTTTAGTCCCGCCGCTACGCGTCTTATGTCATGTCAAGTGTTGTTTTGGTACCAACGCAGGTCAAGGCCAAAAGACGTCTTCGTCGCACCTGCCCTGCCTAGCCACAATTGTGTTTGGTACACACCTCGTGTACTTGCTGCATGTGTGCTCTGTGGAAACCCTTTTCAGAGGAATTCAATGTTTACCTTTGCACTCTAAAGTTTAAAGTCGCTCAAACCACCTCCATACATAACTGTTGCTTGTTGTTATTCCCAACACCCTCCCTCTCTTCGCTCTGTTGACGACTGTGCCCCGAGGCCCAGCTACGTGCTAGTTAGTATTTATTTCCCTCTAGACGCACGCGCACTTTGCTGGCCCCGACGGCCCTTTTTTTTTTTTTTAACCCTTTGCTCTGCGGGAACCAATCGTTTCCCACGGTACCTGGATTGGCCCAATTGGTCTTGATGCTTGGGAATGAACAACAAGCCCAAGGGCGCGTACCATTCCAGCTCGTCACAACCACGACGCCGCCGTGTCGACTCCTGCCGTCTGAGGCCATCCTGTTCGAGGTGATTATCTAGGTGCCCTGCCCACACAAGCGCCTGCAGGCTATCGCTTGTTGCGAGGGGGTCTCGGCGCCAATTCCAACGACCGACGCACGCCAACAGTACGTACTTCGAGGTACAAACCACATCGACTCGTTGAACCCAGCCGTCTCAAGAGTCAAGAAAGTCGCGCCCTGCACAGCGCGTCGGCTGCCAGCGAACGTTGAACGCAAACGTCGCTCTTCGGTCTTTCGATTTTGCTGCTTCTTTTCTGTTGCTTCGCTAGCCACCTGTTGCTGACAAGACTTCTGACATCCGTGGACGCCGCCTTGAGCTGGCTGCAACTGGAACTGCATTTTCAGGTGCTCCAATCTGTTGTCGAGCTCTCACCCCCCCTGCAGCATTGTCCCTGCTCACGCAAGGGGGGCTGCCCGACTTTGACCCAGGCCTTAATAAGTGTGTGTCCTGTCACTCGCTTCCTTTTTTTCCTTGTTTAAAGGATTTGCGGACTGCGACGTACAAGTACCGTCTTTGGACGGCCGCATCCTTCACCTCTCTTTTGTTCTTCACCTGCGGTTGCTTCCTCCGCGGCCGCATATTTCTTTTGCCACGGAGCCTTCGAAACTTGATGGTGCCACAGTGCTTGTAGACAGCCTTCCTTTTGAACTCGTTCGTTCATCAGGATGGCTTCGTCTCTAGCCTCCGACAACCGCCCAGATCTTCCAGCTCCTGCTGATGGGGATACTGCCAACGACCCTTTCGTGACCGACTCGTCTTCATCCGCCCATCACCGGTTCTCCAATTTCGACCTAGAACTTTTCGCTGCTGGGCCAGGTTCTTCACCTAGACAGGCAAAGAAAGCCCTGGAAGCACATCTCGCAGAAACAGATCGTCGTTTAGATGAGGCAGGAAAACTGGGTACTTCCCTCGTCGCCCAGCGCAAGCTGTTGGCTGAGCGATTGCAGGAAGTGCAGAAGCTTCAGGCCGAAGGCGAGCTTGGCCCAGAATTGCGCAAGAAGCTCGTGGACATTGAGCGGGAGTATAACGACTTAGCCAGGGAGTCTGCTAGGGTATTTCTTCCTAAACAGAGAGTGCCAAGCAATGAAGCCCACCCGGGCTCGCCCTTTGTGCCAGAAGGACGAAGCGGAAGGGTAAGGACAGCTGGTTTTTTTTTTTTTTTTAATTTTTTATTATTATTTTTTTTTAGCTACGTGCTTTGTGGTGTATTGAGCTAACCAAGCCGACGACAGCGTTCTGTGAGCCCTTCCAAGTTTGAAAGCCAGGCCACCGGCTCTCCAACCAAGCTGAACGTTCCGAATCGAAAAGTCAGAAACCAGCCGTCAAATCGAGTTCACGATATTGAATTTGCTGCTGAAATCAGCACGTCTCTTATTGCCCAAGTTCGAAATCTACAGGCATTACTGTCTGAGCGAGATGACGAACTCAAGAGTGCTCAATCGGAAAAGACCAGGCTCGAGATTGAATCAGAGAGCCTACAGCAGCGACTCAAAACGTTGGATGAAAGCGAACATCGATACAAAGAGGAGAACTGGAACCTTGAGACTCGCCTTCAAGAAATTGCCTTGCAGCAAAGAGATGCAGCGGATCGTGAGAAGAAGCTTACTCAAGCTTTGAACTTGTCCAATTCTGAAAAGACATTGGTCCAGAAAGAGCTAGATGATGCCAAACTGTCTCATTCTAAACTGGCTGAGGAGCATGCGGCTGCGATGAAGCACCTCGACATCGAGTTGGGCACTGCCAAACGCAACATGGTCATGGCTGACAGCGAGAGAGCGGCAATGCAACACAAGATTGATGACTTGACTAACCAGAACCAAGAGCTGGCAAAAGCCTTCTCGTCACAACGGGGACGGACAACAGACCGAGAGTCACTGTCTGGTTTCAGCGATGAAGATTTTGAGACTGCAACAGATAATATCACGCCTGAGCACTCGCCACCACCATCTCCAGTAAAAGGCACACCTCGACATGCAATGCTCGAGACGGAGACTATAAAATCATCTCTCCATCACGCGCAGAGAACAATCCAGAGCCAGCGAAACCAACTCCACCGAGAAAAGACCGAAAAGCTGGAGTTGCGTCGAATCATTCAAGACCTGCGAGATGATTTGGAGAAGGCAAGAGGTGATGCAGGCGCTCCTTCTAATTCTCGTCGCAACCGCAAGATAGACTCAAAGGAATTCAAGAAGCCTGCTCGTCTTCTGGGAACCCTTCGGTCTAGCAAACAAGAGATCATGATGGATGACCCCGATTGGGAGGATCACGCTGATATGTTGCCGTCAGGCCCCCCCGCGAACGTATTCCGTCGCAAGGTGGAGGGATCACATCCGACTGACACGAGCGATCACTTCGAGACGGCCAACGAAGCTAGCGAGTCTGCCTTTGAGACTGCCAATGAACGTGCTACTGAGACTGAGGACTTCCAGACCGGAAACGAAGCATTGTCTGGCGATGACGATGACAATGAGACTGAGACCGAAAGCGCTTCTAGAGGGTTCGGTCGAATGAAGCGCCCGCCTAGCCTCCCCGCTGGTTTAGCAAGAGCAGGCAGCCGGGACTCATTCGACAGTACCGCCTCTACTTCAGCAGATGAAGATGAACTCGCCGATTTGCGTACGCCAACAGGTACTATATCATCTCAAAGAAGCCGGTTCAGACTAAACCGAAACCCGTTTTCTCGCAGCTCGAGGCAGAGCAGCGAAGAACCAAATATACGGAGCAGTCCTGCCAGCTATACCAGCGGCGGTACTCCCCAAACGGCTGGCCAGAGCCTTTTCGCGGAGCTTCAGGACTTTGGTAGTGATGATGAGTCTCTTGGCGCCGCTACTCCAAGCCGGCGAAGTGTCCGATCTGCTACTCCCGGATCGGTTCGCCGGACCATGTCGCCACCTCCTGCTGTTCCAAACTTGCCTAAAGTACTCATGGTGGACAGTGGTGTCATGACTGACCCCGTCAAGATCACCGCAGAAGTTTTCGAGGAACATACTGACAGGCCGGTGTCGATGGAATCAGTTGTTCACGCTGGAAACCGTCTGTCTACAACTTGGCGAACCAGTCGGGGAATGGATACAGATTTCTCTCGCCCAGCATCCATGTTCTCATACAGTGATGCAAGTATTCAGTATGAACAAGATCTGGAAAGCAAGCTGGCCGAGTTCCCTGTTCCTCCGACCTCCTCACCTCATGCTGAACGGCCTGCACCACCCTCACTTGGGTTGTCGCACATTCAATCTCAGAACGTGGAACCAAGGGATGAGATTACGATGCCTCCAACACCCCCGACTCTGCGTCTGACTTCTCTCGCTATGGAGCATGTTGAGCCGAGGTCTGAGCCTGAACTGGCACAACCCGAATTGACATTATCGCATATCGCCGCCCAGGCTTTGGAGCCAATAGTAGAACCCGACACCCCTCGGCCGCAACTGACCCTATCTTCCGTTTTGGCTGAAGCCATAGAGCCACTGGGCATTCCACCGCCTGAGTTGACAATATCTAATATTGTTGCTGAAGCGTGGGAACCTGTTCCAGAGCCGAAGACGGAGACCACCATTGTGGCCCCCGTTGTACCTGTCAGCCCTCAGGAAGTTCAAGCTCCACCAATAGACCTGACCATGTCTTCTATACATGTGGAAGATCTTGAGCCCATAGAGCAGCCGGTGATTTTACCAACACTGCCCCGCCTACAGTTCTCGGGAATCGCCACACAGAATGTCGAGCCAGTATCGCTGCCGCCGCCCGCGCAGCCATCACTTGCTCTGTCATCGATCCTTATGCAACACACGCAACCGATTATGGAGCCCCCCCCTCCTCCGCCGGCGTTGGCTTTGTCTACAATTTCTGCCCAGCAGGTAGAGCCTATGGCACCTACACCCGACTCGATGACTTTGCCAAGCTTTGGCTTCTCTTCAATCGAATTTATCGAGACCCATCCCACATCTCCTCGCAGTCCTTGGAGAAATGCCTTTATTCTTCCAAGGGATGATGACCCTGAAGGTAAAGAGAGCAGTGTACCTGAGACGCCCACCAAGAATATATTTGGATCCATCACTTCCCGCGGCAAGAAGAGAGACATTACACCAGTTATTGCCGAGGACGATACTCGACAGTCTCCCATCTCACTAGATGCCAGTACTCCGGAGTCACAACGGCCATTCAAAGAGATTTCTGCCAATACCAATTTCCGTCCAGCACGAAAGCAGAGTGTTCCCACCAGTGACCAAGCCGCCCAGACGTCATTGACTGCCGGGGCTATCGAACAGCTTCTCACAAGTGACTCTCAACGCTCCTCTGGGCATGTGAAGAACTCGTCCGTTGACTCCGTCGGCACGCCTGACACCACCGGCACAGTTAGAATCTACCGCTCACAAGAGAGTCTTGGCACACCTATTCGTCCTAAGGGCAATGTATTGAATGAGTTTGTACATGATGCCGGAACTTTAGTCCGACCAGGAAGTGCAGCGAGTGGTCGAGGCTCACTCCACGATGCGCCGCCGCTACCTTCCAATCACCGCCAGATTATTGAAGCAGCTCGTTCTGGGTCATCTCACAGTCAACAATCAGCCAACATGGGCCCTCCCCTCTGGCCTGCTTCGGCAACGAAACATCGACCTCAGACTCCAAGTCAACAAGGTCCCATGTCGTCTGGCCGTGGAACTCCCACGCCGAGGGCCGCCCGTAGCGGATTCATGCAAAACGGAACTGCAGAAATTAGCGCATCTGGTAGACTCACATCGCATTCACGGCGGTCATCTGTGTCATCCTTTGCGTCCGAGCTTGATACGCGATTCAACATGCGACCTGGGGAAATGGGCATGCCCCCGACGGGATTTGGGCCTAATACTGATCCTCGTATGATTCAAGCAATCACGCAAACCATGATTGGTGAATTTCTGTGGAAGTATACTCGAAAGACGGGCCGCGGCGAGTTCTCTGAGAACCGCCACCGTCGCTACTTCTGGGTTCACCCGTATACTAGGACATTGTATTGGAGCGACAAGGACCCATCTACCGCAGTTCGCACGGAGCTCAAAGCCAAGAGTGTACCTATTGAGGCCGTCCGTGTGGTAACGGATGATAATCCGATGCCACCGGGGCTTCATCGTAAGAGCTTGGTCATCATCTCACCTGGGCGAACCATCAAGTTCACTTGCACGACTGGTCAACGCCACGAGACTTGGTTCAACGCGCTCTCTTATTTGTTGCTGAGAACTGGCCAAGGTCAACAGACGGACGCAGAAGAGGTTGCTGGGCAAATCACGCAAGAAGACGTCGATGAGTTCAATCCACAAGTCGTTCGCCGACCAGTCAATGACGCCGGATCAAGAGCTGCCCCGTCCCTCTCATCGTACAATTCCCGTACAACGCGAAATGAGTCTCCAGCACTCGGCGTGTCAATGAACGTTCCAACCCTCACACCGTCTGGCAATCGCAAACGTGTTATAACCACAAGCAGCAGAACGTCGACCGGTACTTTGAGCAAACTCAGCGGGTACTGGAGATCTGGAGCACCGAAACTCTCTGGCACCCTCTCCAGCTTCCGCAGTCGAGGTGCCAGCGGCCAAAACTGGGGCATTTATGAAGCAAGTGAGGTGCATGACAGCGCTGAAGATCTGCGGGAGATGATTGAGCGTCAAGATCGAGAGGCGGATCGACTTGAGAATGTGAGAGCCTGCTGTGATGGCAAGCATGATGTAGGAACCCTGCCACACATTCCACGAAGGGGTCGCGGGCATCCTTCCCACTCCCACTACGCCCAGTCTGTTAACAACACGCCAGTGGCCTCGATGCGGTCACGAGCGTAAACTGTTTGTGGCTATCCGATGCTATGGCACTTTTAGGGCGTTTTGCCCTGTTCAAGAATTATGGATCAATTTGTTCCGACAACAACAGCATACCAACAACTATTTTCCTTACCTATTTTACGACAAGTGTTAATCTTGTGTGAAAGTTTGACGACATGACGACATCCCGTCCTTTATTATGTGGTTTTCATTTCCTATTTTTACTCGCTAATCCGATTCTGCTCTCACCGACATTGCAGTGCGCGGCTATGGCTTGTCTTGAGCTAGCCTCTGTGATGCATACAATCTTTTCTTTTCGACGAAACCGAAATAAAAAAGCCGATGCCCTGTTTTACTACCGCGAATCATGGTTTCCAGAACGGAGTTTCTTGCGGAAATTTTTTTTTTTGGTCGTTTCCCTCTGACTGCACCCTCGCTGCATTTGTGCTTTTGGGGCCGTCCTTCTCCCCTCATAATATTTCTTACATTCATATATACAATGAAAAAAAAAATGCAGGCAACTCGACGCTAGCAGCCGGCTGATGACAGACTGATTACATTTTGACAACCTCTCTCTCCTTGCCTGTCTCATGACGAGTAAATCGAAAGGCACTTGGCCTGCTGGTAGACCAAGAAGGCTTGTGTGTCTGAGTATGGAAGGGCAAGGGACGAGGGGTTGTCTGTTCTTTTCGTTGGCACTAGATTCTACTTGCATTCTTGAGAGAGAAGGATGCTCAATGGCGACACCTTTTCTATTTTTGAGTTTAACTGATTGACTGGGCTTTAGACGTTTGGCCTGGCTGTATAAGTCCCAGACTTTGAAGTATATATATATTAGTTAATACGGTGGCCATCCCAAATTGGGGAAAGGAGCATTTGCTGTTTCATGTCTATAGACTGCAGCGAGACCCGAAGATGAAGATGTGGGGAAATTGTACATGTACAGAGAAGAAGGTGGAAGGAGAAGCAGCTGAAAGGTCGACGGCAAAGGAATGCATTGCGCACCGGTTGATGGTAACGCAGAGCGGCAGTTACAGACGGAGGAGAGATGAGATGGTTGGGTAGGTGGTGACAGGAGGAAGAACAAACAAGGAGACAGAGACAGAGTGTACTTGCATGACGAATGAATGATGTTTTATTTTAAATTTGTACTGGCCGTGTATGCGTGTCTATAAATTGCTGAAAGAAGAAAGGACACGGGGGACTTGAGAAGGACCAGAGATTGATTTGTTATTCGACCGTGTGCGCGCAGCACGGTTGCTCTGAGATCAATGCTCTCCGGTGGGTCCAGGCTTCTAGAGCTCCAGTCTGGAGACACTACCAACTGCGCAGGTGGTTTGACTGGTCCCAGCGATGACCGTCCCCTGCTAGACAAGCGCCTGAGGCCCCATCACATGACGTACATAGGTGCATCAACATTGAATGTCCATTGAGGAGTCACAGAGGGCAGGACGACTTGACACAACAGACGACAGCAGCCCGCTCGAGATCCACTGCCAGCCATTCCGGAGCCATTCGGCTCGCAAAGGCCACATTGACGTGGACTGGAGCTCCACGACTCGAGCTTATTTAGGCTTTGAGCTTCATGGGCAAAACGACATGTGTGCTTGAACAAACCACCATCCGACCTGCAATCTGTAACCTGCCACCTGCGCCACCTGCCAGCTGCAATCGGTGTCATTTTAAACCTCGACACGTCTCGAGCTTCTCGCAGCTTGCAGCTCGTGTGCTATTACACGTTGCCTGGCTGCAGCCAGAGCTAGACGCTCCAACAAAGGATTTTGTAACGAGCCTGGCCGGACCCTTGGATCGACTCTACATAGTCTCGTCTCTCCCTCGCTCTAGCGGCTTGGACCTTGGCTTCGATGATTGGCTTTTTGGCTTTGGCTTTGACTTTTTGACTTGCAGTTCGACTTGGACGCCGGCTTCGACTTTGTTTGTTTATTAGACTCTGCCCTTTCTTTTGCACACCCCGCCACTCTATTCTATTTATTTAACCTTGGGTCCTTGGCTCGTCTCGACGACGTCTCGTTTGGGCTCCGGAGCTCATTTCAACCCTCCCTTCGATACATCATTCCAGTCTTCTTTGGCCTGCTCCTGCGCCGACGTCCATTTATTTTGCATGCTGGTCGTGCCGGCCTAATCATAGCTAGCCTCTATTGCTCGCCGCGCTGCATGTTGCACGTTGCATACTGCACAATCAAACTCGTCCCGCCGGGCCACATAGACAACTCCTCGTGTCCACCACCTTTGTTTCTTTGCCTGTTCACAGCAGCCAGGCCGCTCTGTATCGACGTTTCACCTGGTGCTTGGCCTCCAGCCACACCTATCGCGAGCGTCAGCCGTCCTGGGAATCGCCGCCGATTCTGCCGATTTCGCTGCATCGGACCTCGATCCTCTCGAGGCCACTGTGGCCTTGGCCAAATAGTCTTTTCGCATACTATACACAACAGCCATGGGACCATGGACGACATTACTGGTGACGTATCTTCTTGGAGGCGTCACCTTTATTCCGCTTGTCGTCCTGGCCATACTGGCCCACGCCCACTATACCCTGCCGTACCGGCATGACCTGGTGCCTCCTCATGACCGCGAGGGCGACCGACTCCAGAGTGACATCGTTCAACCCGGCGACGATACCTCAGCTCTTGAGGCAGAAAAGAAGAAATCACCGGCCGAAACCGCCAGTGCCCGCGCCACCCGCGACCTCGACGTTGCCGCCGGTTACTTCGCCGTCTGCCGCGAGTACACGCCCATGGGTCTCAATGCCAAACCCATCGAACGCTCAACTCCCGTCGGTTCCACTACCGTTGCTCCTCCAAGCCCCAGCGTCTATCAGACCATGTATAGAAGTATATTCGATCGAAAGCCGGTGGCTGGGCCCCTGGATAATAATAATACCAATAATAGTATGAGCCAGCGTCCAAAGAAGGCTGGCAACGTCTTTTACGTTGTGCTAAGGTAAGCAGGCGTTTCAGCCTTCTTGTCACCATTTATCGATGTACTCCTTATATTTAAACTTACACTTTTCCTGAAACGCCCAGGCACGGCCACATCATGTTGTTCGACGACGAAGAGCAATTAGAAGTACGCCATGTTATTTCGTTGGCAAGTTATGACATAAGTATTTACTCGGGCGGCGATGTCACCCCCGAAGGTGAGTTGTTTATCAAGCGGAATGCGTTGTGCTTGTCGAGGAGAGCAGACGGCCACGATATACCCGACGCAGACGGCCAGACGATGAAGCCTTTTTATTTATTTTCTGAAAACTGCTCGGCAAAGGAAGACTTTTACTTTGCCTTGCTAAGGAATCAGGAGCAGACTTTCGGCTTCGACTCGAACCCCCCAATCCCCAAAGGCTTCGAGGTTAAAAACATCATCTCCTTGGTACAACGGTTGCACTCTTCCGAGGACCATGTTCACTCCAGATGGTTAAATGCAATGCTTGGAAGAATATTTCTGGCCGTCTATAGAACCCGAGATTTGGAAGACTTGATCCGTGAAAAAATCACCAAGAAAATATCCAGAGTTAAGCGACCTTCATTTCTAGCCAACATCACCATCCAGAAGATTGACACTGGCGAAGCGGCGCCTTACTTTACAAACTTGAAGCTCAAAGACCTGACGGTAGAGGGCGAGTGCGTTGTGGAGGCAGACGTTAGATACACTGGCAACTTTCGCCTCGAGGTTGGTGCTACAGCCAAGATTGACTTTGGGGCAAGGTTCAAAGCCCGAGAGGTCACCTTGCTGTTGGCCGTTGTCCTAAAGCGCATTGAGGGCCATATTTTATTCAAGGTCAAAGCACCGCCCAGCAATCGTGTTTGGATGTCTTTTCAGACAATGCCCAAGATGGAAATGGTCATCGAGCCAATTGTCAGCTCAAGACAAATAACTTATACTCTGATTTTGCGCCAGATCGAGAGCCGGATAAAGGAAGTCTTTGCTGAGACATTGGTGCAGCCGTTCTGGGACGACGTACCCTTCTTCAGAACGGAACACAAGATGTGGAGAGGAGGCATATTCCAAGGCGACGATGCTGTTGTCAAGTCAAGCGAAGATGCTGAGCGTCCACAGGCAGTTCCTAATGTCGAGCAACCGGAAAAGTTGGATGAAAACGAAGATCTCTTAAATCAAACTCGACCCCTAGAGAAGAGTCACACTCTACCTGCCACGGGGCAGCAACCAACCAGCACGGGCTTCTTTGGCAGGAAGCTGGGAAAGAGTGCTAATGGAAGTGCGACTTCTGTCCTGACCACTGCTATCGATTCCAAGGCCCTAAACTCTGGCCACAGCACGCCGCGATCTCTCAATATCATCAAGAATTCGACGGACCCTGTGGTAGGCACCGAAACTGCCCACGCCGACCTCTTTAAACCTTCCTCGTCGCCTCCTGACCATGCCACCAACCTCATGGCCTCTCTGGCATCTCGGTCCCAGGACGCATCACCTATGCAGGTACCTGAGCCCTCAGCAAAGGCATCGCCCCGAGCTAAGAGGTCGAGTCGTTCGTCGACCTCCTCCAAGGAAATTGAGAGCAAGGAGCATACCGGAGATACAGATATAACACCGGTACAAAGAGCACACCGCAACACAACGTCCTCGGTCGAATCTCTCCCTCATAGTGAAGATTCTGGCCCCGGCTCACCCACGCCATCTACAACCGGCTCGTTCAAGAGCCATACAGAGTCCCTTGGTCGAAACTTCTTCTCGAGACGTGACACTACTAGCACCACTGCATCAACCGAGTCATCCTCGGGCGGTAACCTGAAAAGAAACACACTAGCCGCAGTCACAAATGCTGCGGAACAGGCAAGGCAGTGGGGTTGGAATGCAATTCGCCGGCAAAAGGACCAACGGCAAAACGGCGACAAGTGCCATCAAGTTGATCTCAGTCAACCGATGGGGCGAGGTCAACCACTACCGCCTCCAGGAACACCGCTTCCGGGCCCTACCAATGGGGGCACAAGACTTGTCACTGCACCGGCGCCTAAACGTAAACCTATTCCATCCTCTCCCTCTATCCGTGAACAGCCGCAGGCCGAGTCTACGGATCATGACAAAGAAAATCGATCGCCGCAGCCGCCTTCGCTGCCTCAAAGAAGACGACGAGGCGCAAGCCAGCAGCAAGAAGAGGTTGCGGAACAGAGTATGCTCGTTGTGGCTGCCCCTGACGATTCCCGGCCAGGCACACCATCCCATGAGGACAAGGTAGACCACGATGAAGCTTGGGGAAACTCTGCCACGAAAGTCGAAAAGGCAGCAAGACCAAAGATGGAAATGGGAGTTGAGGTGAAGAAGGATCTTCCAGTAGCAGTCGTGGAAATTAAGTCTGGCTCTGCAGAAACCTCGTCCAGCACTGTTCAAGGATCTTCACAGGAGCCTGCCATAGAGGGTGTGGAAGCGGAAAAGGAAAGTCCTCTGGCAGCACTACCAGCTGCCGACGTCGGTATCGATGACGACGACGACATTTCTGGTTGGTTAGAGGATGATACTCTTGGGGACGAGTCAATTGCTGAGGGGCTTCCTGTAACTACTGGCGAGATCAAGTGAAAACAACCACTCCTATACTCTTCAGTGCCAGTTCAGGAAGTAGACGATCAAAGTGACACGGTGGACGTATAAAAGCATATAAGAAAAAGCGAGCGAGCAATAATTATATCCTAGGTCATTTCATCCTAGAAGGAACGGGCCTGAGCTGCCTACGTTTGCTCTTCTCCCCCCCCCCCCCCCCCCCCCCCTTTTTTTTTTCTTTTGTTGATTTAGAGCAGGTGTTTGGCGTTATTTTTATTCATGGCTATAGAAGGCGCACTGGTCTATCTCGAATTAGTACCACTGCAGCCTGGCGAATACTGTTGAGTGAGATGATACGTGGCCCTAATGATAGGGGGCTACCATGTACGGAGTACATATGCTACGAATGTACATAGGCAGGGCACCAAATTAGTCATGCACGTAATCAGCTAGGTGCACGGCCGAGTGACATCGGATCACAAGCATCATTGCAACACGTCTATAAGTAATTTACACTGCCTTCCGCTCTAAAAAAAACACCATACCAACCCTCCCATCCCTTTCAAAATTAATAGAATTGGACCAAAATATCATTTCATTCACCATTCTAACGCCGACCTTTCCATTTTACCTTCAGCTAGGGCCCGTATGACCGGTCCAACGGTTGCCCTCATTCCCGCCACTTTTGTCCTCTGCTTCGTCCTGGTCCAAAACACAGGGCAGTCTTTACTATCGCAGCGAACGTCCTCAAGAGGACTCAGTCCAGAGCACGTTTGACAAATGCTCAGCACGTCTTGGTAGCCGCGTTCCTCGGTAGCCAGCCTCGTCTGAAGCATGAACAGCGAAGCGGGCGTATTGCCTCGGCATGCGGGACAGAGGGTTTGGCCTTCTTGGGCGAACTTGGCGCCGCAGACGAGGCAGTGCGTCGAGCGCATGTACGACTCGAGTGTCATTTTCTTGGCTCCCGGGTCGTTTGGCGACCTGCGTATGCGCTGGACCTTGGGCATCTCGTCGTACCACTGCCTTACATTGGCGCCGACGAGGTTGAAGATGCGCTCCAGCGGGGGGATGAGATTCTTGGAGATGTAGTATTCTGCGTCGAGCTGCCAGTGAGGATTGGCCAGTAGGTCTTCTGGGGCCACGCTCCGGTCGATGAGACGTGCCCCGGGAGCTCCTGTGATGACCACGTACGGTACCCTCTCGCCGTATTGAGGTTCCGCTCTGGCATCCTCGAGCATTTTCTTGGTGCTGATAAGAGCGCCGGCCGGTGGTGGCCCCTTGTCGGAATACGTACCCAGCCGTACTTCCCTTGCAAAGCAGAAGTCTTGTACAGACACTGCTCCCCGCAAAATCTTGTCACATTGCTTCTGGAAGTACTCCTTGATTTGGCTCAGATCGGCAGTTTCAAAGAGTAGTTTAAGAGCCTTTTCCTCAATCTTTTGCTCGGCGGGTGTGCCGTCTCGGCGAACAGTCTCGATGCCCTTGGCGTCGAACTCGGGCGTGACTTGGTCTTTGTTTTCATACTTGTATCCGACGTAGCGTTTCTTAGCTAGCAATACACAGGGGTGGTAGACCTTTTCAAACTTCAACTTGACGGGTTGCGGGTTGATGTCTGTTATTGCCTTTGCAATTTCGTTGCCGATCTCAAAAGCTTGGTCTCTCGTCCTGCCCTTCAAGTAAACGAACAAACTATCTGTGTCGCCGTAGACGACTTCGGCCCCCCATCGGTCTACCGAGTGGATGTATGCTGTAGCACGCTCAAGCGTCTCTCGGCCCGTCTGGACGATGCTATCTGCTATTTCGGAACAGGGCATGCGTCCTGAGAAGGAGGCAGATGCGTACCCGTATGTGACATTGGCCAACAGTTTCAGTGCCAGCTGACGGTTATTCAATAGCTGTTGTAGCACCTTGTCGTCCTTGTCACTCTTCATGCCGCTCTTGACCATGACCCTCGTTTCTAATATCTCTGTCAACATCTTGGCGAGGAGAGACTTTCGAATCTCGGACTTGACATACATCATGCCATTCGGCGCAATGTTGATGTAGTCTTTCAACAGGGCGAGAAGACCTTCCTGACGTTTGTATTCCGTAAATCCCATCTTGTTTACGCCGCGCCAGTTGGTAATTCGTCCCAGAAAAGTCGAATAGCAGTAATTGTAGGCAATCATGACACTTGGGTACAAGCTCTGAAAGTCTAGGACCAAAAGCGGGCTGTTGTAAAAGGCACTTTGCGGTTCCATAACCAAGGGTAGGCATTCCAATGCGTTCTGGCTGCCGACTTGCTTTCGACTCGGAGAGACAAGGATGAAGTTTTCGGGTTTCGCAATTCGAAACATGATGGACTCGACTTTGAATTGAGAGCCCCGTGAAAACACAGAGAAGAAGTCCACCCCAAGCAGTCGAGCTTGTTCACTCGTCCTGGGAATCAACTCGTTGGTTTCGAGGATTTGGATATCCATCAATGTTCGCGTCTGGTAATATCTGATGACTCTGCCGAGATCACTAGACTTGCCGCTCTTATACCAGGATGTCAAGGTCCTCCAAGAATAATGAGGCACGCGACGATGTAGGAGGTGCCAGGCCACATTCTCGAGGCTGTATTGGAGAAGATTCAGTTCGCCACGCATGGCCCTCCAAATGTTGATCATGTGCCGACCCGTAACGCGAATCGTCGATGTTGTGTTAAAGCCCCATCGATCACTTTGCTTGCCAAACCGCCCATGAGAATCGCTTTTCATCCTGGAAAACTCATCACACAAATTGTAGTCGTATTTGCAACGCGCGCGTTCGATCAAATAACCCCATGAGCTACTATGAACCTCGTATCCAGTTAAGATATCGGGGTCATATGTTCTTACAATCTCGACCATACGGACAATCAAGTCTAGTTCAGAGCTCTCTTCAATAATGTCTGACCCTGTTGATTTCCGCATGGCCTGGCTCTCCTTTCCGTCTTGCGACAACACCACTATCCCTGTGTGGATAGCACCTGGGGAATTTTGGCTAATTCCAACCACTTCATCAGACTTGCAAACCCAAAATATGCATTGAACCTCGTCCTCTTCGGGATTGGGAACATATTTTCCTCGAGTATTGACGTGGATTTCCAGACTCATAGTGCTCATGTATTGAACCTCGTGTTCCACACTTGTTGACTTGCCCTTTTGTGTGTACTTGAATCCATGCTTGTTTTTCTGTGTTGGGCCATCGATCTGAGACAACCAAGCCCTTGATGAGGGGAATACATGCCGAGGTGCTTTTTTGTCAGCTTCCTTCTGCCGCTTCCGCGTATTTAGCCAGTGTACTACTTCCTGGTGAGACGGGGGCAATTGAGCGTACTCCCAGCTTTGCCAATTGCAGTGGCGACGCTGTAATGCCTGTTCTTGTTCAAGAGCTTGTTGCACTTGACAATTGTCTGTTTTGATCCCATAGCTAGCAGGAGAGACACCATCGGCGTCAAAATCAGGAAGAAATGGTACAGTATTGCTCTCCAACCGATATTCTCGGCCGGCATACTCACGGTTGCGCTCTGGAACATCGGACTCTCTACTATAAAATGCATCTTGATAGATAACATCAGGCAGCTCAGGGTCTTTTACAGCTGAACATTGGCTAGCAGTTGGTGGCATGTATGAGTATATCATGAACCTGTTGTCAACTACCTTCGCAACGGCCCTTTGTATCTTTGTCCTTTCATTGTCGTGCTCTGAAAGGCTGGACGAAAGGTTAGGCGAAGGCACGTCGAACTGGGAGTTGCCTGTTTTCTCTAACAGATCATCCACACTCTGATGACAAGACATGGTTTTGGTCAGTTTGCTGCCATCATTCTGCTTAATAGGTGATATCTGGCTTCGCTGGCTGAACCGCACTTTTGAACTTTCACCACTCTGTTCTTTGGTAATGGCGTAATTCAGCGTTCGGTTTGAGGTGGCGAGGGGATCGCTGCTGGATGGGCTACATCCATCTCTAGGAGCTGAAAAAGTAGAGTGGCGTTGGTTTACGGATCTAAAGCCGCTCGGCTTAGGGGAAGACGAGGAGTCAGCTACAATCTGCTGGACTGAAGACGGTGGTGCGGCTTTGTAGGATTTCAGTCGCTTCTGTGGGCTACCTGTGGGCGACGCCACTGGCCCCTGACGTTTGCGGGCCATCAGTTTTTGAGATCGCAAGGCCTTCGGTTTTGGAACTCTTCCGACCAGTCCTTCATCTTCGGCAGCGTCGAGGAGCTCTTGTGAAATGGGGACGGCGGGAAGTGATCCGGTTGAAAGTACACTGAGACATACGCCGGGCATGAGATGTGATGATGGCTGCAGTGGCTTAATTCTCGTCGACGAGCTCCCCCTATTGGCTGAGATAATTTCTGTCACAGCAGCGGCAGCCTCTTGTCCCATGTCATTCTCAGCACTATGTTCTGCCCGGGTCATTTCTCTAAGCCTCTCTTCGTCGGAATCATCCGGGAAAAACTCATCTCCAGGGTTGAGTTCCTGAAGGATTTTTTTCTCGTCTACTTCAATGCTGCTTGCGGGTGGCTCCCCCGTTGATTGCGCCGCGTTTGATGAAAGGCCGAGAGCAGAAATAAGATTGCTTGGAAATAAATCTTCAACAGACTGCAGAGCTGTATGAACCTCCCCGTCTGGGTCCGCTGGTTCCACAAAATCTTCGAACTTGGGATGCTGGTCGTCGAATCCAGCAAGTTCTGCGTTGACCAGCTGGGTAATTTGTCGCATATATTCCTCCTCGTGAATCCAGCCCTGTGGTCGTGACTGTCTAGCATCGGCAGACATACTCACCAAAACATCAGGGGGGAAGGGGCTGAGTCCTTGCTTGCCACGCGGCATTTGACGTTGTCGCCGTTTGGTCTCATCTCTCCAGAGTCCTGCCAAGCTGAACACAAGCTTTAAATCTGCCGGTATGGGAGAATTTCGCTCGATGAAGTCATGATGTAGTTGTCGCTCCTTCACTGCCTGGCGATTGACGATGTGTTGCACACAAATATCTACTTCGATGGAGCAATGGCTAACTCGTGGCAAGGAAGGATCATCTGTGATATGTTGAGGAAGCACTGATTGACTATGCCACAGGTGTGAGGAGTTGGATCCAGCGTCATATGCAGGGATAGGAGACCGAAACGCGGTCTTGGACGACTCCAGGTAACCACACCCATACAAATTGTAATCAACCATGAACTGAAGCAGATACTGCAAGTGAGCTTCGTAGGGTTGAAATTTCCGCTTCATAATTACCCCCTGCTGTAGCAAATCCGCTAACCTTGTCATCACGATTGGGTTGAACATGTATATCTTGAGGAAAAACCGGTAGCCGACATGAAAGCCGTAGAACGGGATGCCCTTGACCAAGGTGATCCGTGCGACAAACTTGGCATCTTCCCCATACTGATCTCGCCTATAGCTTACAGCCAGGGCATGATCAATTGAGAGATGCAGTCGATAGATGTATGCTCCAACTAAAAGAAGCCATCAGCATGGTTGGCGCCCTTGCGTCTCAATGGAGCATCTCACCCTCATCAGGCGCCAAGTCGCCATCGTATTCCACGTATAAATAAGGAAATGCGCCATGAACATGAGCACAGACCTTTTGTCCGGTTTCTGTAGAGCCGAATATGCGTACAACAGGAACTTTTGGGCCCTTGGCTACCTGTGATGCACGAACGTCATTTCGAAGCTGAGGATCATAGCGGGTGGGGATCGCCTGGTAATGATCGATGCAATTCAATCTGACCCGAAACAAATTCATGCTTTGCAGCATGCAACTCCATTAGGTTCAACTATGATTCCGGAATTGAAACATTACTGTGCTTGTGTCAAGATTTGATTAGCAAATTGCGAGAAAAGGCACCATGCGATGTTCACGATTTGTCTGCGCTCGCGCGCGCCGAAGGTGCAAGTCTGACGCACTAGTCTCGCGTAGTCACGTGCTGATAAGTGCTACCTTTAGCCCAGGCTAGCTCCTAGCCCATTTGATTAGCTACTGCAGAAGTACATGACAAAGTTAACTACTAACAGTTCTGACTTTGTTAGATACCTTGGTAACCAACTCATAGGGTGCTTTAGAACTTTGAGGATAACTTAAGAGAGTACAGTCTATCAGAGGATGATTTCTGGGTATGATTATTAAGTTGAGTTACGATTATGTGAATGTGAGTGCAAATGAGCGTGTATCAGAGTTTAGAACATCTCTGTTAAGGGAGGTACTTCGCGGGATGCTGAATAATACCCACCCTAGAAGTTCTCCCAGCTCTTAGGCTGTACTCCGTATATTGCACGTACTTAACACCCATGCAACCTCGTGAATGCGCCAGCCCCGAAACGCTGCCCAAGTCACGGTTGAAAAACAAATAATCTTGCACATGCCTGTATAAACAAATCTCTTCTATCTACCTCCATCGAATTTTTCTCTAATTCAACGTCCTACTGGACGCAATCGCCCGCACGATGCCACCCGCGCCTCCACGCAAGCCTGAGACAGGCGCGGCAAACAAGGAGGAGAACATCTACATCCCGTCTTTCATCAGCAAAAGGCCCTTCTATGCGGGAGAAGAAGGAGATGATAATGATTACCTCAAACATCAGCGACGAGAGGAGAAGAAGGAATCTTCGCAATGGTACGATCGAGGGCGAAAGTCTGGCCCGGCCGCAACAAAATATCGAAAAGGCGCTTGCGAAAACTGCGGCGCGATGACACATAAGGCCAAAGATTGCCTCAGTCGTCCTAGGGCCAAGGGTGCCAAGTGGACTGGCAAAGACATTCAAGCCGATGAAGTTATCCAAACCGTCAACTTAGGGTGGGATGCCAAGCGAGACCGATGGAACGGATACGACTCGAAGGAATACCGCAGCGTGGTGGATGAGTTTAATCAGATGGAAGAGTTCCGAAAGCAGTCACAGAAGTCTCAAAACGGGGAAGAGGTTACCGAGGATGGCGACAAGTATGCCGAGGAAAACGACATGAGTAAACATCAGAGCACAGCGACTCGTCAACTGAGAATACGAGAAGATACGGCCAAATATCTCCTGAATCTCGATTTGGAGTCTGCGAAATATGATCCCAAGACGAGATCATTAGTTGACGGAGGAGCCACCGGTGGCAAAGCTGCAGATCTCTTTGCTGAAGAAGGATTTATGCGATCATCAGGTGATGCCAGTGAGTTCGAGAAAGCCCAAAGATACGCTTGGGAAGCGCAAGAAAAGAGTGGCGACACATCACAACATTTACAAGCAAACCCTACCGCCGGTGCTTTTTACCGAAAAATGGAGCAAGAAGAAGCAGAGAAAAAGCGCGCAGAGCGTGAGAGACAGCTCAGGGAGAAGTACGGAGGAGATGGCCAAAAACCCATGCCTGCTGCGTTGCGCGGTATGATGGTCACCGAGTCGGAATCGTATGTAGAATATGATGAAGCAGGCTTGATCAAGGGAGCGCCGCGAAAGGCTGCCAAATCCAAATATGCAGAGGATGTATTGATAAACAATCATACTTCTGTTTGGGGGAGTTGGTGGTCCAACTTCAAATGGGGCTACGCATGTTGCCACTCATTTGTAAAAAACAGCTACTGTACTGGAGAAGAAGGCAAGGAGGCCTGGGAAGCAGCTGAACGACAAAGGAGTGGCGCAAATTTGATTGAAGCTCCGAAGGAGGAAAAAGAAGATGAAGAGGCGATCCAGAAGGACCAAGAAGGAACAACGGCGAAGAAACGCAGCCGGGAAGAAATGCTAAACGGCATCTCAGAAGCCGAATTAGATGAGTACCGGAGAAAGAGAGCGGCGGCAGATGATCCCATGGCAAAAATGCTGGGCAAAGACGAATTATTAAGCTAGCAAGCGTGGATTTGAACATCAAATAATTTAAATGGGCACACTTGGCATGCTGAACACTGTGGTTGATGCGCATATTAAATCTCCAACAGAAGCAATTTAACAGGCATATCTAAACATATCATACTAGACTGCCTGTGACATGAACATTTCACGTTTCACAACTTGAAAACACATTTACAGAGCACTGATCAAATGTTCTTGGTATTGGTAGGGAAGTCAATCAATTTTTATCCTTTTACCAACGCCGCAAGCTATGACGAGTTTTCCCTCCCTCAAGCAGGATACCGAATCATTATCCCCATACCAGTCGGAGATCCATTAGGACATGGCTAATGCATTTACTCGTCATCTTCCTCCTCCTCGCCATCAGCACCGCCCTCGGCGGCCTTGGCCTTCTTTCTGCGGACACGTCCAGGGCGACCGCTACCGAATGGCGAGTTCAGGGCGAAGTCAATGTGCTTCTGCGAGTCGAGACGGACGATGAAAGAAGGAACGTTGACAATCTGCTTGCCGACACGGATATGGCGCTGACGGATGAGGACACGGGCGTGGTGAATGGACTTGGCAAGGCCTAACTTGTAGACACAAGTCTGTAGGCGACGCTCCAAGAAATCCTCGAGCTTAAGAGCAAGCACATAATCGAGCTTCATGCGAGACTCGTCGAGGACTCCGACACGGACAAGACGGCGAATAAGGGCATTGCCTTCGAAGAGACGCTTAGGGTCCTTCTCGTCGAGGGTAAGAAGCTGACTACATTTGGGGGTTAGCAACATCCCGCGATGAGTTATTCCTATGATTCCAAGAATGGCATACCGGGCAGCACGACGAATCTTGGACAGAGTCAGACCGACTCGCCAGACCTCACGCTTGTTGCGGAGGCCATACTCGCCAACAAGCTTCAACTCAGAGTCCCTGTTGTATATGCGTCAGTTTCGTTCACAATCGACTTAAACAGAGACAAGCTCTAGTTCAGTGGCCGGTGGTACTGACAATCGAGCAGACTCGAAAGGTCTGCGGGGGACACGGGACGTCTTCGAGTGGGCGCGGGGAGGCATCCTGAGAGGTTTTGTTAATGATTTGCAATTGAAGCAATTCGCGACATGAGGACTTACTTGACTTGCTCCTATGGTGATGACTGAGGATGGAACAAGTTGCACACACACACAAGTCTAGAGATGAAATCTTTCAACATTGTGGGGAGCTAAATTTCCGCCTAGACTAGCAGGGTCACGTGCGTCTCGCTTTCTGAACCCTAAGAATTTCGCATCGCATGGGCCCCACTTCCCACAGTCATTATGCCCTAGTTCTGGTCCTAGGCGGGAGAAAAAAAATACGGATTATCTAAGCTACCGCTCCCACAACCACCCGCAAATTCGACGCACCCACAAGCGGAGGCTCTATCTGTACACCTTCGCCAATTCTCGATCACGAACCCGTTGTTCGCCAAATAAGACGAGATGGGTCACTCTTACGGAAAGCGAGCGGGCACCCGCGTGCGTATAATTCTTTCGAGGCACGATTTGCGACAAAACTAACGTCGAAATAGTATGCCTTCAGCCGCAACTTCCGCCAGAAGGGCATGATCGCCCTGAACACGTACCTGAAGACGTACCGGTTCGTAAAACCCGAAGTCGAATGGCCCTAGAAGATGGGATATGAAAGTTATGAGAGACTGATTTTGGATATTCAGTGTTGGCGATATTGTTGACATTAAGGTCAACGGTGCCGTTCAGAAGGGGTAAGAAATCCTGTCCCACAGAGGTTTTCGGATGGTATACCTACGAATACGACGAATGAGCTCGAGAGAAGATCGCCTTGCAATGGAAGGTAAATGGTGCTGATTCATGTGGTGAATAGTATGCCCTACAAGGTCTACCACGGCAAGACTGGTGTTGTCTACAACGTCACCAAGTCTTCCGTTGGTGTCATCATTTACAAAAAGGTGTGGCACCGATACATCGAGAAGCGCATCAATGTCCGAATCGAGCACGTCCAGCCCTCCCGATCTCGTGAGGATTTCCTGAAGCGAGTCAAGTCCAACGCCGAGGCCAAGAAGAAGGCCGCTGCCGATGGTGTTACCGTCCAGGTTAAGCGACTGCCTGCTCTTCCCCGGGAAGCTCGCACCGTCTCTCTGACCGACAACCCTCCTGAGACTGTTACTCCTTTGCCTTACGAGACTACGATCTAAAAGGTGTTTGTTTGGGAAGGAATGACTTGGGGCTTCGTTTTTTCTTGTGGTGTTGCGTCCGGATGGGAAAGAACTCAGCATGGCAAGGTCTGCATTTTCGATGTCCATAGGAAATAAAACCAGAGAGACATCACTAGATGCTGTAGTCTGCTTCACTAGGTGTGACTTGTCGTGTACTTGGCTTGTACCGTTGTGTTGTACGCTACCTGATGCCGTGCAGGTGATTCCTATCCGCCCTTTAGTTTGCTTAGCATTATGGTCCTAATTCTACCTTGAGAGCATCCTGTCTGCCATGCCTTTTTCGCTTCCAGTGTCCGAGACACGTCAGAGACTGCTTGCAATTGTCAAACCGTCGTGGGCCAGGCCATCTTACGAGCGCTGTTACTCTCTTATGACAGTATTTGTAGCTTTTACAAGTCCTATTAAAATATCTGCTGTCCATTGACGGTCCCAGAGAGTTGCAATTACAAATTACCTATACAATTTGAACATGGATAGGGAACAGTACCACACAAAAATGAGAAGTTGAACAACCTGGACAATCTCGAGGAAAAGAGAAATTGTTTGAAGGGTTCTATATAGCTGGCAAACCCGATGGGGAAATGGACGGCTAGGGTTAGGCTTGCGATCCCCTGGTGCATTGAGGAGACCATGAGGATTAGCTCCGGCTTCACTGTGACTGGATGGCGTGGAGCAGCGGCTTGCCGACGTGTAGAGTATGGAGACGACATTTGGTGATGTTAAAGGGGAGTATTGTTTCGCTCTGTAGTCAAATGAAATTACAAGCATGATACGAGTATCGTGCAAGCGTAAAATCTAAAAACAGTATTGGGCTGTACCAGGCCAAGGACAGTAAGAGACACATTTGGTGATGTAAGGGAATGTTTTGACGAAAAAAGCCAATGCGAGGCTTTTGTTATTTCAAAAACCTTGTGGGGGATCAGTCGTGTTGGTCGATGATTGGTGGCGAACTTGCTTCTGACATGACACGACTGGGAAGCTCACATATTTAAGTGTTGTATTTTTGCGTCCCATCAGTATCATTTAGAGGTCGTTCTTTTTCTTCACCTTCTCTTACCGAACCTGCGGGCTTTGAGTTTTGCAGCAAACATGCAGGATTCAGCTACCTATAGTACACAGTCACAGACGGGGCTTCCCTCGCGGCAATACCGACTCGAAGCGGCTGGAGCGGTATTCAAGTGAGGCGTGTTTCGAGTATTCCCTTTGCTTCCTGGAAACATAATATTTCTGACCTGCACACGACGAGCGGGAATTTTTTGAGTCTAATGCAACTGGTGTCTTGCAAATAATCTCTCACCCGTAGGCGATGAAGCACATGGGAGGAGAATGACGTAGTTGGGTAGCACGAATTATTTTGCCAGTAGATACATGGTGCGTCCAGACAGAGGTGAGAGAATGCATTTGAGATCAGATAACCAGACAAAAGAGAATGTCGTCGAACAGAGCACTTGATCTAGTGATGTCTCTGGGAGGATGATGACTGATTAACCTGGGAGTTGGCGAAGTCATCGTCGAGCCGTCTTCTGGAAGCTGCAGGGTAGGCGGCTGGCATCAATGGAGAAATGAAACGAGGCTTGAAGGCAATGCGAACACTTGGGACAGATGGACCCACATGGTGCCCTGTGACGCTGTCGCCTTCAGGTACTCCGTTATGGAGCTCGAGTCTGCATCATCCAAGGCTGACGACAGCAGACACGACAGCAAACGAGACACTTCTGCTTGGCGCCGGCAAAAGGCCCATTTTGGCCCCAAGTTCTCATTTTTCAGACCTTCGCAAACGAAATCAACACCTCGGCGACTGTACTGTACGATCCGCGTGTTTGGCCTCACTCGTGTGTGGGGTGAGTGCTTTGAGTCCTCACGACAGACTAACTACGCACTGCACCCCTTATTAGAGCTCCAACAGCTGGAGAGCTCTCCGGAACGGTTGCAATCATGACTTCGTTACGAACCACGGAGCACACCAAGTATGTCATGCCCTGTACCAACCCCCCGACCTTCGTTCTCCCGTCGCTTTGCGTATTCTGACAGTGGTTGCCTACAGGACAGACCAAGAGCTTGCCATCAGCATCAAGAAGGCGACCAACAGCGATGAAATATCCCCGAAGCGCAAGCATGTGAGAGCATGCATTGTTTACACCTGGGACCATAGGTCTTCTGTGGCCTTTTGGTCTGGAATTAAAGTGTATGGTGCCCCGGCAGCTGCTTTGCGACACCCACGATCGCTGACCGACTGAGACAGGCAACCCATTCTTGCCGATGAGGTCCAGACATTCAAAGCCCTCATCACGATTCACAAGGTCCTCCAGGAAGGCCACCCATCTGCTATCAAGGAAGCCATGGCCAACCGTGGATGGATCGATGGTTTGAATCGTGGCATGACGGGTGAGGGAATCCGTGGCTACGGACCGTTGATTCGTGAATATGTTTATTACTTGCTTGCAAAGCTTTCATTTCACCAGCAGCATCCTGAATTCAACGGCACGTTTGAATACGAAGAGTACCTCAGCTTGAAAGCAATCAATGATCCGAATGAAGGCTACGAGACCATCACCGATCTCATGGTCTTGCAGGACAAGATTGAACAATTTCAGAAATTGATCTTCTCCCATTTCAGAAACGTCGGCAACAATGAGTGCCGTATTTCTGCCTTGGTACCGCTTGTGCAGGAGAGCTACGGCATCTACAAGTTTATCACCAGCATGCTCCGAGCCATGCACTCGAGTATGCCTCCTAGACCGATTTCGCAGATGTGTTATGTTGCTAACGTGGTGGCCAGTCACGGGAGATGACGAAGCTTTGCAGCCTCTCCGACAAAGGTACGACGCTCAGCACTATCGGCTTGTCAAGTTTTACTACGAATGCTCGAACCTCCGTTATCTTACTAGCCTCATCGCCATTCCCAAGCTGCCCCAAGATCCCCCTAACCTGCTCGCAGATGACGATGAAGCTCCGGCTCTGCCTGCCAGGCCCAGGCAAGAAATAGAAAGAAAACCGACGCCTCCTGTAGAGCCAAAGTCTCAGGAACCTGACGAGATATCTGAATTTTGGAAGAGCGAGCTCGATCGCCAGAACCGAGAGTATGAAGAACAGCAGAGAGTCCTTGAAGAGAGACAGCAGGCGGCGTTACTAGCTCAGCAGCAAGCTCAACAACAGGCACAGCGCGATTTTGAGGAGCAGCAACGCCGGCTGGCAGAGCAGCAGCAGCGAGAGCAGGAAGCTCTTTTGGCGCAGCAGGCTCAGTGGCAGACACAGGGTCGTTTGGCCGAGTTGGAACGAGAAAACCTCAATGCTCGGGCGCAGTATGAGCGGGATCAATTGATGCTCCAGCAGTATGACCAGCGAGTGAAAGCCCTGGAGGGAGAGCTGGCGCATATCCAGAACAGCCTTGGCCAACAAATTACGAGCAAGGATGATCAAATCCGAGCCTTGCAAGAGCAGGTCAATACTTGGAGGACAAAGTATGAATCACTTGCAAAGCTGTACTCCCAATTGCGTCATGAGCATCTGGATCTTCTGCAAAAGTTCAAAGCGGTTCAACTGAAGGCCGCCAGCGCCCAGGAGGCTATCGACAAAAGGGAGAAATTGGAGCGGGAAATCAAGACCAAGAACCTCGAGTTGGCCGACATGATTCGTGAGAGAGACAGGGCTCTCCATGACAAGGATCGACTCAGCGGCAGCAATAAAGATGAAGTTGAGAAGCTCAAGCGGGAGCTTCGTATGGCCCAAGACCGGGCCGACAACTTGGAACGCAGCAAGGGCAACGAGTTGTCGACAATGCTCGCCAAATATAATCGCGAGATGAGCGACCTGGAGGAGGCTCTTCGCAACAAGTCCAGAGCTTTGGAAGATTCGCAATCCAGGATGAGAGACGGGAACTCTGACCTTGAGCAGCTTTTGCGAGACAAGGAAGTAGAGCTTGAGGTCTACAAGGCTGGCATGGATGAAGCGCTGGTCAAGTTGAACGACCTTGAGAAGAATCAGGGCGAGACAGATTATGCTTTGGATGGACAAATTGACGCTCTAATCTTGTCCAACCTTGACAAGATCAATGCTATCATTGATTCCGTTCTGGAAGCTGGGGTATCCCGTGTCGACGATGCCTTGTATGAACTCGACTCGTCCATGCAAGCTGGTAACCAGAATGCTTCGCCGTCATTCGTATTGTCCCAAATCGAAAAAGCTTCAGACAGTGCAACTGAGTTTGCAACCGCCTTTAATAGCTTCATCGCTGATGGTCCAAACAGCACTCACAAGGAGCTCATCAAGGCGATCAGTGTCTTTGCAGGGGCGGTTGCAGATGTTTGCAGCAACACCAAGGGTCTTAGTAGACTAGCAACTGATGACAAGAAGACGGATTCTCTGATGAACGGTGCACGACAATCGGCGGAATCTAGCATCAAGTTCTTCCGCAACTTGCTCAGTATTCGACTGGAGGAACTAGACACGGATCAGAAGATCGATGTGGTTATCAATAGGAATCACGACGTGCAGATGAATCTACAGAAGCTCAACAAACTTGTTGAAGCATTTGCACCCGGCTTCGGCAGGCTCACAAACAACAAGGGAGATCTTGGAGATTTGGTCGATTCCGAGCTTAGCAAGGCCGCCGACGCCATTGCTGCAGCTGCAGCCCGTCTTGCCAAGCTCAAGAACAAACCCCGAGACGGCTATTCCACGTACGAGCTGAAAGTACACGACTCTATCCTGGATGCCGCCATGGCCATTACCAATGCCATCACACGACTCATCAAGGCGGCAACCGTCACCCAGCAAGAGATCGTCCAGGCGGGACGAGGATCATCCTCACGAACAGCTTTCTACAAAAAGAACAATCGCTGGACTGAGGGGCTCATTTCGGCCGCAAAGGCTGTCGCGTCTTCGACTAATACGCTGATTGAGACGTCAGATGGAGTCATCTCAGACCGAAACAGTCCCGAGCAACTCATTGTTGCGTCCAACGACGTGGCCGCATCAACCGCGCAGTTAGTTGCCGCAAGCAGGGTCAAGGCTGGGTTCCGTTCCCAAAGTCAGGAGAACCTTGAGCAGGCCAGCAAGGCGGTGGGAGCTGCATGCAGAGCGTTGGTCCGTCAGGTACAGAACATGATTCGTGAGCGCGGGCAGGACGAAGAGCAGGAAGATTACACCAAGCTCGGGGCTCACGAATTCAAGGTCCGCGAAATGGAACAACAGGTGAGCATGCAACCATTTCTTTTTCTCTCTCTTTTTTTTTCTTTTTCTTCCTATCCTCGACAAAACGAACCCCTCCCCCCCGTTCCGCTCTGCATCCCTGTACAGTTACACAGAAGGGAATCATTTATGACACCCGTAGCGAATAGTATCTGTTTTTGAAGAAGACACAGTTTCATCATGCCTCGTCATTCATCAACCATATTCACTACCCAAGACAGCACCCTACCCTACACTCCTTGCATGGTTTTCTTTTGTCGGTTTTGATACTCTGACCGCCATTGGTACAAATACCCGGCTTTCCTCTTCTGATACCTCTGTCCAATGGAGATGTATCTGGATCAGCCTCATTGTTCGGCAAGGCCACAAGAGCTGTGCCGGTGCCCGTCGTCAGCCTCAAGCCACTTTCAATCAGAAAGCACACACCCCCTCCCCCCCCCCAGACGGAACCCTCTTGGCGTGTTCGGCATCTCTGCCGTCATGGAGGCTGTACTACATTGGGCGGCTTGCATAGTGAACAACAGCAGGATGCTGCAAGGTTCGCCTTTCAGCCCCCTCCAAGGGGCCCCGGATTATGCACGTTGGTGGCGTCCATCAACGTTTCCCGTTCCCTCGTCGTACTCCACACCCCCATCATTTCGGAGAATGGGAAGAGCCTAAGAACAGACCGGATGATGGTGTTTGCTAACCGGTGCCCCTCTTTGGGTGGGTTGCGCGACAGGTCGAGATTCTCAAATTGGAAAATTCATTGGCTGCAGCCCGACATCGGTTGGGCGAGATGCGTAAGATTTCGTACCAGGAGGAGTAGGATGTAGGGGTAGTAGTTGGGAAAGAGAGAGGGAGAGGGAGAGAGGAGAGAAAGTAGCACTTCAGTTTGTTATACATAATACTATGTCAAAAGGCACAGCCCTACGAGCAAACATGCCCTGGACTCGTTGCCTCTTGACTTTGAATGTTTGTTTCATTTGTTTGTTTGTATTTGTCCTTGATGCATGCATGGTGTCTGGCTTTCTTCTCTTTTTCTTTTCTTTTTTTGGGGGTTTCATGATGTTATGCCCCCCCCCCCCCCTTTTTCTTTTTTTGGGGGTTTCATGTCCTTTTCCCCCCCCCCCCCCCCTGCCTACAAGTCACGTAGCCGTTGCGATAGTATGTGCATCACCTCATCCCCTGAGTATGAGCAAGGCTGCGACCATTGCGCGCTGGGTCCTTGCGGCTGCGGGCACAAAGCCTCGTGTCGTTGAAGCTCCGTGTATGTATGTACATACATATATACTACCACCACCAAGGGCCGCGCCAGCCTGCCATTTAGTCACACTCCGCGAAGTTTGTTCGAGAGACCCTGCAAATTAGTCGGGATGGGGAATTTTGGCCCGATCTTGACAGCGCTAAGGCCGGCCTTGATCTTCAGCCAAGCGGTTTCACAAAGATTTGCAAGGGTGGAAGAGCACCGCCATGCATGGTCTAGATCAATGAGGCCAAGGAGGGGTGCGCGAAAAAAAAAAAAAAACATGGTTAAATGGTGAAAGCGAGAACTGGACAAGATGAGATCTAAGCTCGAGGGGGGAAAACGGAGCAACAAGGGGTGAATGATCTGAGCGTCGGAGACTGCGACCAATCAAGGTAAATTAGCCCAATTAGCTCTGATGGCACGATTGGTCTGGTAGGGGTAATTAATTGCCCTCTTTGTAATGGAAAAAAGGCCGCCAAAAAGTTTAACATGCAATTGTAATTGCACTTGTTCATATTCAAGAAAATGCCACGATTCTGAATGTCGTCCAGGTTATATATAAGTATCAGGCTAGAAAAACTCCGGTCTCAATTTTCAGTGGCTAACGCCAGCGGCGCAATTGCAAGATGATGGTAGGTCTCATCTGGGAGGCGGGAGGCTATCCGAAACTCTGCTGGGCGGTTTGGAAGCCAAGGTCCAAACTGGCGTATGACGATAGGGCGAGAGGGAGAGATGACAACGGTGCCGCCCGGCGAGGATGGCCTTGCATCATGTATCTCCAGAGAGGGCGTCGAGGGCACCTATTTATGCTAATGGAGCGCAACACTGGTGGCTTGGTGGGCCTTGCACATCTCCGCGGAAATTGACATCGACCAAGAAGGACAAATAGACTCAAGGAACACACGGAAAAGAGAAAGAAGAGACGACGACGACACAGTCTTAGTCAAGCGGCCGAATCATGGCAATCGATTCGATTCGACATGGCTCATCGTGCCGCACTCGGACCTGTCGTCCCCCACTGGCACCTTCAATCGGCAAAATAAAGTTGCGCAGATGAACATGGGGTTCGGTCCAAGTTCTTTGGCCGTGGTTCTGTGGTAATCGTCGTACCATTTGCCCCTAGATATCTATCGTGAGCCGGCGTAGCGCTCTGGCATATAGGGGCGACAAAAAACCACAAATGGCCACGCTCCTCGCACCTCGCACGCTCTTTCAGCCGCGTCGGGCGCTTTCTGGGCCGGTAGCCGTCGATATTGCACCGGCACTGGATAAAGCTGTTGCATAGGGTCGCATTTCGCCAAGCGTCCTGGGGAATTGATGCGCCATCCGCTCCCGTCTTGATCTCAGGTGACCAGGCGGGCATGCGTCTACCCTTGTCACACCTCCAATGTGGCGTCGGGACGTCGGGTTGGCACCCTGCTGAGAAATACTCCGTACTCCATATTAGTACGTACGTACTACGTATTGGATGGTTTGAACGGGCAGAGTACTCCGTACGCATCGTCGTCATTGGCGTTGCGACCATTTGCTTAGCTTCTCTACCTTGGCAAGTGCCGTTGACAGGGCACATCTCCGGGCCATTGCTGAGGCATCGTCTGGTGACCCGAAAGCAACTTGGGTATCTGTCTCAGCCAGGACCGTTAAAAGTCAGCAAACAAATATGCAGATAACCAAGTGCTGACTATAATTGGGAATTCGTGAGCGCACACAGACACGGTGGATTGACCAAGCTGGAGATATTTGTATATACATACGACGAGGAGTTGACCTGCCACTGCATGCGGTGAATTTAATGCTGCCCTTGAGGAATGCGCAGCCAGGGCCTCACCAGGAGGAATAGAGAGAATCGTCCGCATCCCGCAGCCCGGAGCATATACATACAACGTCTGGCCTGAGCAGCAAGTGAACCCCCCGTTTGCGCAGTCACTTAGGACTCACGAGACGCTTGACCCTGTTGGAGGACATTAGAAGGGGGTGTGGATAGCAAGTCAACGACATGGAGAAGACGATGAAAGCAATTGTGGATCCTGTGTGCTCCATGCGCCATGGCCCGTGCCATGAGCCTCCAAAAAAAAGTGAGAATAAAGTCATGACAGCTGTGTGTGGGGCTTGCGACGTTGGCACTAAGTGCTTTAGCATGAACAAATGCTCCACAGTTTGATAGGACGCATGTTGATCGGTCGCGGGAGCTAAGGGACGATCAAATGGCCAGGCAAGCGACAGCTAGAGCTCGTCTCGACGACGAGGGGGCGCCTGTAAGAGACCCCAACGACAGACGCTGAAAGAGACGTGGCGGCGGCGGCGGCGACACAAGCGACTTCCTCCAGCTCCTTAGTTCCAAGCTCATCAACTCCCATCAAATAGATCTTGATCACAGCGTCTCAGCCCTGCAATGTCTGCCAAGACGACTAGTAGCAGACGACTGGCGTGGCCCGACAGCTGGCGTCGATTGGCACAAAAGAAATGTCCTCACGGTCTGCCTCTCATTGGACTGGGGCAGGCATTTCGCGCCATCCCAAGAGCCGCGATTCCCGAGCTTCGAATCCCTGATGCCTCTAATAGACTATGGAGTCTATGAGGTGCGCAGGTTGGTCGGTGATGTGAGAACGTGACAGTCATAGTACCCGTTTGACCTCCTCCCACTGCCAAATGCGTGCCAGGCAGCCAAAAGTGCACTTATACAGCGTCGTCGCGTCGTCCGCAGTCTATTATTGGATCCAATAGTGCGAACACCGTGACGCCGGGACACGATTTCCCTCACCAAGCTTGACAACCAAACCAGGAAGCAAGAGAAAATCACGCGTCAGGATAGTATATCAAAGTCAAAACAACCATTTACCATCAAATGCTAGCCCTCAGATCTGCATGTCGAGTCGCAACGCGCCTGTCACACACAAGCTAAAAGTCTTTTGTACCAACCCACAGTCCTTGCAATCGAGAAGCAAGCCCTTGTAGACCGCAACTCGTGTTCCATTTATTCTGAATGGTAGCAGGAGTCACTGGGCTTGTCGCTAGGCCACATTGGGCTCGCCCACCGTTTGTACTAGACGAATACCGGGCATTGCCGATTGGTCTGCATGCAGCCTTGAACAATCGGGAGGCCGTTTCAATTGTTGCCTCTTTATTCGGACATGTCCGAGGTGTGAGTGTGTCTGCTTCCGAGCGCCAAAGTCTTCGAGATGGCTATCGATTGTGTCTGAAGCGTTGTAAAAGCGGCCTTTGACACCTCATTGGATTGGAGGCACTTCCACCCATAACGGTCGGAGGAATGCCCAGAGAACCGTACACCGGCTCTAATCTTTTCGTAAAAACACCGGGAACGGCAATGGCAATCCCAAGACCAACAGCTTTGGTGTAGGGCTATTGGGCGGTGGACAATGGATTCATGTCGATACCATTAGTAGGCGAGGGTGTCTTAGCGATGGCCAAGCGAAATATGCTTGAGACTGACTTCGCTTGCCAAGTGAAATAGGCCACAGCGTTGGCAATTATACGCTAGATGACGAACTGAATCAATGATATTGTATTGAGTAGGGAGCAGAAACTGACCAAGACGAAGTAAAGGAGCAGGAGAGAGGAAGATAAAGTAGCAGGGGCAACTCGCGGATGTGGCGTGTCGTTAATGATTGCGAGTGAAGGAAGCGTACTTACCAATGCCGATCGAAGGAAGTGAGAGAGTCTGCCATTGTCTAGAACAGCGGGCCGTGAGACTGAACGAGGCTCAGAGACATGTCGAAAGTTGAAACACTGTAGAGCGAGCCGCAGAGGCCGATTGGAGCCAGAACGACGGGAGGACTCGGATTGAGGTACTCCGTACGAAGCTGCTGAGTAAGTGGCGTGGCTTTGGGCCACGAAGCGGACGTCCTACTCCGTACTACTACTCCGTACTGACACCGCAGAATAAAGAGATGAAGAATGCGCAGCGTTGACCAGTTAGCTTCAAGTTTGAATGCTGCTAGAGCACCACGTGCGTCAAAATGTGACAGAAACGCTACTTCCAGGCTACCAGACTTACCAACCAGACCACCTGCCTCACCGAAGTACCTACCGGGTACCCAAAGTAAATATGCCCTTACTCAGCAGGGGCCCGTTAAATCATGGCCTCGCGTGCACGACACGACCGACGTTCCCTTACCTGCCCGTCACGTATTTGATCGAACCGGCTTCAATCCTCGGCCGAGTAAGACATTTGTGTTACTACTACTCGTCTCTTTGCCAAGGGACTACGGAGTAGACTGTACGGAGTACAGTACAATAACGCTCGGTAGTCTATCCGGAGCACGTGCAGAGGTATTCAACTGAACACTCGTACATCGCACGTGTCCGACCAAAGAACCATCCGTCACATATCACTTCAAAGGCCAGCATATTACCTGACAGCGCCATTCCCGGCTGCTGAGGACTTGAAAATCTGCCGACTGGAATTTCCAAATTTCTTGCAGATGCTCGGTTGGTTGGTTGGTCAAGGCCGGGCTGCGCTCGTTGCCTGCCGCGAGCCTCGTCATGCCTGTCCAATGCTCAACGTCCAGCAATGGACCAATGCAGTATGGCTGACATCAGAGACAGACAGGATTGAATGATTGGTTGGGATAGCCTGTCTATTCCTCTGTGGCGACATCCCCGTTCCTTGCTTGGCGGCCGCTCCCCCACCGAGGTTCCGATATTGCCAGCGATATCCGCGTGGCTCCCCCAAGTCTGCGTCTCTAATCGTCTTCCCACCACCACCGTCCTCCCATCTCCGATGAGCTCAGATGGCAGAGACACTTGGAGGCTGTCAGAATCGGATTTCATCGACCCACCTATTCATCGCTCAATTCATTCATTGTACGGAGTTGTCCGTGTTCAGAACTTGGACTCGACCGCCTCGATCTCTGGTGATGCTATAGCCAAACGGCCCCGTCTACTCTTCTCCGTTCTCAAAAACTGCTGATGATGCTTCCTACTCATTCCCGAAGCCACATTGTCTAGCTCTGTCTGGGGCAGGATCTGGTGGACCAAATAGTTACCTGTTGCCATGATCGTCCCGTTGGTCTCCTCCAGGCCGAGTGTATGGAATACTCAATTTTGTCGCCTGAAATTTTGCTTCGAATACTCCGTATTGCATGCATTCTTGATCCTGGCACCATTCAAATTCAAACCGACCCCCTAATCTCGTGGTCGACTTTGGGTTGCATGTTGGCCGTACCATCTGCATAGTTGATTTAGTCGATAACCGCACACTCATAACGCCGACCTTGGCTCCAGGATATGCCGTATTGAAGCAAACCCGTACGTATTGAGCAAGCTCAGTACACAGTATTGTACTTGCGCGATGTCTGTTTCATCTCGGGAGTGGATCCGTCCGAGTGTTGAGACACAAAGTTTTGTTGTTGGGTCGCACCCGTGCGGGAACCAGCCACAGAAGAATGGCATTCTTGCAATGCATGCAATTTGTACTCCCTACACCAGCACAATGCCCTAGAAACCCATCACTATAAAGTTGGATGTACCGCTAAGTGGATCGGCTATGGCACTTGGACTTCGGACGCGTGCCTGGACGTTGGCTATGCGTGTGCAACCGCTCCCGTTATATGGTCCGGAAAAAGCAAACAAACTAGTCGCTTGAGAGATTTGAGGAAATCACCAACTGTTGCAAGCAATTTCATCCATGAGCTTTGCGTTGTTTGCAGTCTTGACCACAAACTAGGTAGTCAACCGCGGTGGTATACAAGACCGTGGGCAGAGCGGTTGGTTGGGTTGCTGGACTCAACAGCCTTCGCTCCAACAACGCTGCTCGGGCCATGGTGTTACTAGAGGGTGTGCGAAGTATGTGCTGTATGCGCACTAATCATGTCCAAGTACATGTCTCTGGGTCTCTCTTGTTTATGTCTCAAAAATTGGCGTCATTTGGATCTAGTATTCCAGAGTCATTTGACAACCTGTGCCGGAACTGGTTCGTCCGTGCGACAAAGTTGTTGGCTTGCTCTGTATTCACGCTATCACAGTGTCTGAGTCCTCGAGGTCGTCGGGTAATCACTATTGTGCCTGGCGTCCTTGAAACCTACGGGCCGAGTAGTACGGTTAACGCTTTGGACTCATGCATCATGACGATCGACGTGCACGGCCTAGAGAGCGGAGGCTGCAACTCTGGTGTCTCTCGGCCGGGTCGACAGAATTTGTCACAGGCAAACGGTAGGCCGAATGCTCAGAGCTCTTACGGAGAAAACCAAGACTTACAAATAAAGAAACAATGACGCAGGGATCCATTCATAGATCCCGAAATCTGTGCAAGGGTTTGCCGATGCTGGCTCCCAACTTGCGATGCAGAAGAGCAGCAGAAGTAGCAGCAGCAGCAGCAGCAACAGCAACAACAGCAATAGCTAGAGATGAACAACGATGCCTGGGACCCAATGCCTACAGGGTGTCGGACTGGGAATCGTTCAGTGACAAGGCGTAAAATGGTTCTGCCTACCAGGGAATTAGAAATATGACATGGAGGAGGGTTTAAAGCTGTGTATGCTCGCAGCTGCCGGTAACCAATCATCCCCCTCCAGAAAATGCCGTTAGGATGTAAGAGCCGGCTTGCAGAATTGCTGTCCCATGGTCTCGGTGGCTTTGTGGGGATCAACAACTGCGATGAAGAGGACAGACAAACAAGAGCTGGCCAAAGGACGCACTGCGCACCTAGGCCATAGCCCTGGGTCGTTTTGAAACCATTTCAGCACTCTGGTTCTCCCTGATGACTAGGCGAACCAACCCACAGGCAATCCGTGTCCCAGGAGTGTCCGCCTCCCCCATATCCACCATCGTCGTGGCTCGGCCTAGAAACACTGATGATCAACTCAACAGTCAAAATTAGTACTTGGGTGAAACTCGGCAAGTTTACCATCTCCACTCCGTTTTGTTTCCTTGTGAAGGTGTGAAGGCAGTTAGTCTTAATTCAGTGCCGAAGCCGTGGCTCATTGGAGAATGCGTAGTGGCGGTATATGCTAGTTTGGTTTGGCCAGATGCCCCTATGACATCTAGAACAAACCGGTTTGATGCAGCCCCCCGCCCCGGACACTCAGGATGTGGCGCATGACTGTTCAAGAGGCGCGATCAAAAGGCACAATGAAAAGGGCCATTTCTTGCTCCTCATCAGGGTGTGGGTGTATTGGGGCTCCGTCCTAGCCAACAAATTATCATCATCTTGCCAATAGCTTCTTGTGGCGCTGCCTTGCCTACACGCCAGCTACATCTCTCACAGCTTGAATGTTGTAAGGCCAGAAATTCGATTTTGTGTTAACATTCAATTCATGGGGTATCGAGGCGGAACTAGAAAATGAAATAAAAAATAAAACAAAATTTTTGGGCCGACCCGCTTGCGCCTGTGAATGACAACCTGTGCCTTTATGTGTCCCAGCGACACTTTGGTGTCTCTTGTAGCAAAATGTGTCCTGAACGCCTCAACGAAACATATAATACAAGCTCGGGACCTAGAGCAGATGATGCCTAACGCCAAATTCGCAGCCTCTTTACCCCTCAAAACGGGTAATTGAAGTCGTCTTGCGGGTTATGCATAGGGCTTCGTTGAATATTTCCAGCTGAAGGAACTGTTAGTTGAAGTTGCCATGTTGAAGCTCGGTAAACTCACTTCTGTCTCCCTCTGATTGAGTTTGACCTAGAATAGTGTCTACGTCCCAGGGACTGTCGATATCGAAACTTTCGTGCTCTGGGATGTTTTCAAAACTCATTGTTGGTGCACCGGCAAGCGACAGCTGAGCGTGACTCGTGGAATAATTGTAGTAGTACCTTGGATCTGGCATTTCCACTTGCATGGGTAGGTGATTGATTGAGTCAAGATCTTCAACGTTATGAGCCTTGACTCCGAGCATTTGAATGGTGTAGTCATCATATACGTCCCCCAGCAGCTCCTTGGTTGCCTGAACCGGGTCACTCCGAATGGTACCCATAAACTGAAGCTTTTCTGGAGTGTAAGAAACCGGAAGAGACAATCTGGGTTGAGTGGCAGTAGCCATGATGCTGCTATTGTTGGCCCCAAGTTTTCCCATGAGGTCAATGCCTTGTTCAGGTAGGTAGCCAACGTTGACCAAAGCTGTAAGCAGCTCTAGTTCAGTACTCGGGACCCCATCAGACTGCAATCGAGACTGTCCAAGAGCTGCTAAAGTTTCATCTTGGATTAATCTTTGGGAATTTGAATCTCCTCCGACTGACCACCCGAGTATGGTGAGGTAAGATTGTGGCTCGATGATTCCCATCACAGGACAGGAGAAACTGAGGAAGGATGCCAGAGTAATTTTGTCCTTGCCAATTTCATCTCGAACGAAAGAATAAACTTTGGCAATGAGTGCCCATTTGTTTCGAAACGGATCCTTATTCCAGAGAGTCGTTAGGAAGCCAGATGCACTCTTTTGTTGTACGTCGGGGAACAGTTTTAAATAATGACCTGAGTTGGGTAAGAATGGATCACTGATAGGTTTTGTAATGAACTTACTGCGAAATGCCATGAAGGCATTGAGTGGTCGTTTCGCCTTGTCGCAAACAGTATTCTTGGTCTTGTGAGTGTTATGTATCACGGGAGTCGTTGATGGCAAAATGTTTGACTGCATTGAAGCGTCAAAGTACTGAGCAGCGATGTCGAAGATTGTCTCATCCTTGAGAATATGGAGGAGTTCCTGAGTCGGAAGCATGGAAAGACGCTGCATGAGTTCTGCCCGAGTCGCCATTTCGATTTCTTCTTTCGAGATTCAACGTATGTCCATGAGAAAAAAGAGCTCGGTGAGGTAGTTTTCAAATGGAGAGAAGACGGAGAGCGGGAGGGAGTGTACTTATGAGACAAGGGCTCTCTGAGTTGGTGCAACAGGGGTGAACATAAGCAGGGGTGTCTAAGCAAATGGTGCTAGGGTGTATGGTGGCTGGGGGAGCGAGCCACCATGACCCACACCACCAAGTTGGGCTATTCTGATTTGGATAACCACAGTTGTCAGCGCTGCAAGAGCTTGGCATATGCAAAATCATGGCACGGTGTTACCTATGATTATAGGTCGTAGGCCGTAACTAAGAAATCAGTTCTTCCAGTTGAAAGATAAACTTATATCGTTGGGGTTGTTATGTTGAGGTTAAGAACTAGTAAAACTACCTATGTATATGCGAAAATTGAAAGCATCTTCCGGTCCTCCAATGTAAAAAGATTAACATGCATCCATCTAATTATATCTAGATGTCTACATAACTTCTAAGCATCATAATCGCCAGATAGATAATAATAGAGATGCATGAGATTTACCCAGTGTGCTGAACGCCCTTAGCCCTTAGCAAAGAGCTATATTGCATCAAGACAAATCTCAATCTTTTGGTTCGAGCCTGTACCATTTCTGGGTCATGATTCCTCGTCTCAAAGTAGTTATAAGGTATTAATTAATAAACGGCTAGCAAACATTCACAGAATAAGGTAAACAGGTCACCTAGGTATTATCAAAGCAGCTATATGTAAAAATTCGAAGACGGCTTGCAACTAATACTTCGTGACGCGTTATGCTGCGGATTACTCATTTACCTATCAGCACCACCAGAATCGCCAGAATCATGAAGCGCCTCAGTATGCATCGCCGAAATCCATTAGAAAGAGCGAAAAGAGACTGCGGCAGCTTGCAATGTGATGTGGATGGGTGGGCCGCGGCATCATACCAGGAGTCTATTGACAATGTCCATTTCGGGGTCAAGAAAGTGTATTCAGAGCTACATAGAACTAGGCCATCTCACTTGATCCAGTATTATAGTGATAGAATAAAAGATTACCAAAAACTAATCAGCTTAAAATTTCGTACTAGTTCGTTGGGCTCTCCTTGAAACCTCAAAGCCCTTAATGCAGACGTCATGAAAGGCAAGGTTAAGTGCCCATGCAAGTCCGTCATTGGCCCTCTTGTCTATAAAAAATATGATTAGATGCCACTGAACTCCTTGAGATTTAGTAACAAGTATTAATTGCCTACCAAGGGAATGTTGAAGAGGTATGACTGCTCCAAATTGCTTTCATCATTTGCAAACTGAGAGCCTCATTAGCATACTCCATAAAAGCAATACTCAAGTTAGTAAAGTACCTGTGGAGAAATTGTTCGGGAGGAATATGGCCGCCCCGTAGCTGCTGCAGTCTCACCATATTGAGCTTGACGCGCCTTGAGACTGAGATTTCTGCGTGGTCGTCCAGTCTTAAAATGAAAGTCAGTAATATTTCCACGAGAATGGGTATTAGAAAGAACTTACTAGAGAAAATCTAACACGAAGCATATTGTAGTAAACCGCCCAGGGTTGAGCGAGGCCAAACAATGTGCTTGGAAGAACAACAACCAGCTCATTTCTCAGTGGAGATGTAGTAGGAAAAATCGGACGGCTAGAGTTTCGAATAAATTTATTCCAATTAGAACCGGGAACCTTTCGACAAGGGTGCCAGTATGCTGGCTCAGACCAGGTATTGCATCCAATTTTTGTTAAAAAACGATTGCCATTATGACTGAGCTTCACCTCATCTGGAGTAGCACCAAACTCACTTCCAGGTGGGCTATCAAACTTATCGAAGTTTTCACAAGCAACCTGATAGGATGCTTTGATGAACAACGCTAAGGCTTCGTCGGTTTGCCCCATAGTAGTGCTGAGAGACCCAGGGGACCGCAACACCTGAGGACATATGAGATATGAAGCGAAAAGTATTGTGGTTACTGCACTGGAGACAAGAGAAGCGGCCTTTAGATTTGGATGCTTTGGAGGTAGCCAGTTTTCGGAAGTCATCAGCATTGCCATGAGCCCCAGGTTTCCAACTTCATGTTGCTCAGTGGAATAAGAACGACTCCAAGTAAGCGTGGATACACCGTTGCTAGTGTCTCTCATTGCAGAGTCCAGAGGGAGACCATCTTGCGGATCCCGTGTGAAAACTGGCACCGAGCTGGCATACCACACTCTCAAAGTGGCCTCGACAATGCCAATAGGACTGGTGCGCAAAACCATGCTGATATCACGGATTCTTTGGAGAATTTCGTTCCCTTGAGCTGCGTCACTCAAAAGTTGCTGGAACATCGAATGGCATTCTCTCAGAATTTCTAATTTATATAGTGGTCAGCAGAAGTTCAAACATGGGCTCTGGAATGGCGTACCGTTCAATGTAAGATTTCTGACTTCTTGAGAACGGTGTCTATTCAGAAATAGCTTGAGAGACTGTAGGCGAAGTTCTTCTATAGCTCTCTGAGGTTTTGAAACCAGTTCTGACCTTCGCCATAATGGCGAAAATTGACAAATACTCTCCATTTTGGGTGTTGGTGAAAAAAAAGTGTTGGCAGTGAAAGATCAACAAAAGTGGTCCGAGTTCATGTGGCTGAATAAAAAGTGACGGATGTGAATTAGAATCTTGGACTAATGGAGGTCACCTGAGTGGAATGTTGGGTCTATGCTGCCCACTCAATGCAGCAACCTAGGTTTGTGCTTCTGGCAAACTTCACTACCGTTCGTGCACCTTTTCCCACTCACATCCTACGAAGCAGCCGAAGAAAAAAGCGACATTCAGATTATATATATCGAGATGCGGCCACGAATTCATATCCAAGATGGAGCAATGTTAGACACTCCAGTAACATTCGTTACCAGCGAGATCCAAGGCAATGTCCATATTTTCATCCCGGAAACCTTCCACAGAAACCTGGTGGAAGTCATTGCCAGTAACTTCAGGTACAAAAATTCCTACTTCTTACTGAGATTTAGTATTCTAAACAAGACAGCCGGCGAGTGCAGCAGTCAGTATCTGTGTTCCATGACGCCTATCGACAGAAGTTTCGAATCTGCCCGCTTCCCCCAGGGTCTGCTGTTAACCCGACCAATTACGGAATACTACTTTTCACATGTGGTAAGTTCACATGAAGTGTAAGAGTATCCAAACTAATAACATGCCAGATTCCTCAGGGCCGAAAGAATTGAAAGCTCAGGCGAAGACCGCCGAGCCTGAAGACAGCTCAAGTCACATTCCACGTCCTAGAAATAGCTGGATCCTTTACCGCCAGTTCAAATCGCGCGAACTGAGAAAGGATCACCCTGGCATCACTGCATCGGAACTTTGTATGTGTCTACTACTGCAGTCCATACTGAAAATGTGCTGACGCTTTTAGCTACCTTAATCTCCAACCTATGGAAAAATGAGTCTGATGGCGAGAAGGCCTTCTGGCAAAAGATGGCCCAAGAAGAAGATCGAATGCACAAAGAGAAATACCCGGGATATAAGTACACCACAAAGAGAAACGCTGACAGGAGTAAATGACCCCGACTTCATCTTGCACGATTAGACCATGCTCAGCCATTAGTTTGATCGCTTTGAATCGTGGTTGGGCAAGGATACTGAGCGGGAGAGCTGATATTAAGAGCTGACTTCTGAAACATGACATTCTGGTCAAATCTCATGATGAATGTTATTTGCTTTTATACAACGTCGATTAAACTAGTGAGAGTGTTAAACTCTCACGAGTTCGTAGGACTGCGTCAGGTTTCTATTGTGGACCTCGGAGGGGAGGCCGTTCAAAATTCATGGCAGCAGCTGGAGTTCATGGAATAGCATAGGTTTATTTTTCTGTATCTAGGGAGTTGCAAATATTTAAAAGCCAACGACTTTGCAGGCTCAAGATACCCCTTTCCTTTGCCACCGCAATGAGCATGTTTTTGACGAACGCGCAACTTCATACTCCCGTCCGCACCACCGTGAACGATTGAGCTACTACAACCTTGCTTCAAAATCGAGTCTGCGTGCTGAAACGACATCTATGCTGGGCTTGTTGAACATGTATGGTCAAATAGCTGCTGGTTTCGCAGGCACTCTTTCAGCGCTCATGCAGTTACACATTTCCGAGGGTTTGCCCGCATAGGCAGAGATACGATAGATTTCATCCGAGGGTTTACTTTTGCCTACGGGCGATACATCAATCGACACTTCTGGGACTTGGTCCCCTGTGACTACTCAAGTCGCAAAAGTCGGTGTGGGCAAAATAATAAAAAGAGACACGTCATCATGTCACAAGACCATGTCGGGAAAGAAATGAGCAAAGAGCGCTAACAGTATATTAAATCAGGTAGGCGAAGAGCCACCTCTTATGCGACGAGCCGAGCTATGATCAAATGCTTCTGCGGAATGCATCAACCGATGGGCGTGAGTCGGAGTCGCTATAGAACTCAATGATGACAAGTGCATGCCGTTGCGAGCACTCCATGGGTTGCGACAAAATTGGCTTCTACGCCCAGGACTGTCATGACATGCTGCACGGATCTATAGCGCCTGGCTAAACCTAGAGTCAAAATTTCGAGCGGTAGAAGAGGTAATGTGGGCAATGCATGATCTGGGCGACAGTTGGATGCTGCAACATGAAGAATGTGTAATTTCAAGAGCGAGTTTCGGGGCGAGGGTTCTGGCAAACATTGGTTGCGGAGTGTAGATTACACTGAGACAAAGACCCCGTCTTCAGACGGGGGAACACGTAGATACACAAGTCTACGTCACCATGAGAAAGACTACGGTAACATTCCTGAGGCGGAATCATGCCGTGAACGGAATAAATAGAGCAACGCTCATGGTGAATGTAGATGCTATGAAGAGCCACCACTGACGATACCACATGGCCGCTATGACTGCGACGACGACGTCCCGTTCCAGTCGCTACTCCATATGAAGGTGCCACATCGCCACTCAGACCCCGTTTCCTTCTCTCCAGAGGGCCCAAGAGGGCGGGGACAAATATAAAATGACCGGCCTGTATATGTACAGGTTAGCATAGGTCCACTGTCAGAGGACCGTAGAGACACGGAAAACGCCAAACAGGAACGACAAACAGTGCCAATACGGCGGCAATAGGACCTACCTCGATTCACACCAGGTTTTTTGGTGACCAGGCTAATGCATGGTTCGTCGTGCTCGCATCGAGGGACAACTCGTTTGCCCAGTAACTTGGACCAGGACTCCTTGGCTTGAATAGGGTCGAACACTCTGTCAGGTGATTTTGGGGCTGTGCGAATAAAACTATCATGAACTGGCTGCTCGGAGATTGGTGGCACGAATTCCTTTGATGTAAGTTTGTCGGAGCTTCTTTTTGTAGAAGGCGGGGTTTTCGTAGCGGGGAGATGCGCGGCACTGCTTTGTGCTTCTGGATCTGCCAACACAGCCGTAGAAGGGAGCGCCGAGCCAACGGGTTTGAAGAATCCCTTCAGTGTAGTTTGTCCCGCTGAGATCTTTTGTCTAGACCCAATGGGATCCGCTCCGGATTTGCTTCTCTTTAGTTGCCTTGGCGTGGAGTCGATTGGGTCAGGAGACCTCTTGCGTGGCTGTGAATGTGGTAAGGCCGCCGGTTTATCGGTTGATGATGTGTTGGTATTCACCATTGCTTGGCTCGAAGCATCATTGTCGCTAGCTTGACTCGCGTCTTCTGCAGGGAAGCTGGAAGATCCCGAATTGTGTGGTGTTGTGCTTCTTTCCGCACTGGTGACCTTTCTTGAGAACATATCTCTGATGCTCTGGCGGCGATCAAATTCGGGAATAAGCTTTGCAGATAGCGGTAAGATATCCTTCTGTGCCAGCTCCCGCACCCTTGTGCCATTTTTAAACATTCCTGCGGGATTCATCACATCGTTAAGGCTAACCTGACTGCCGTTCCTGGCAATGGTGCCAGCGATTGTGGCAAAAACAGGGCAGTGATCGGAGCCCATCAGGCCTTCTTGAATATTGGCCCAAGTAAACCAATCCCTAATGCCGTTGCTACATAATATGTAGTCTATACGACTGCCATTATTGGCTGGCCGAGTGTTTTTTTTGGTGTCCCAGCACGTGTTCATTCCTAATCGACTTGGATGAAAGCAACGACATAGGTCCCATAAAACTGGCGTCTGTCGGCCCTCGTCGCGATCGCCGACAATATTGCCTTCAAATATGAGTTGGTTGAAGATTCGTCGCGTTGGGAGTGAAATCCATTCACCGATTGTCATATTTTCCTTGCGCAGGTTCTCCATCACGTTTGTTGAATCCACTTCTGACCGAATTACGTTTAGATCACCCGTGAGAATAACCTCCTTTCCTTCGGCTACCAAATTCCGTATTCTAACATCCAAGGCCTCGAAAAAGCTGGTGCGAAACTCGACTCGACTTTCGTCTCGATTAGCTGGACAATAAACACCAAGTAGCACGAACGCTGGGAACTCCAGAATGACACAGCGGCCTTCGGAGTCAAGTACCGTGTCTTCTACAATGCCTGAGAGCTGACCGGGACGAGGGTAACCGCCAATCTGTTGGTCTGAAGGTAGATCCCGGAAGTTGGTTGTAGACTTGGGAGGACAAAGTACACCGGTAATTCCCTCTTCAGCACGAATGGGCGCACATGATGCATTGCGAGTATAAATGGCGACGCCAGAATATCCTGCGATGATGAGTAAACCGTCGATGCTAACTGCAGGGGCATCCGAATGGACCGAACCTTTTTTGTGCTTTGGCAAGCTAAAGAAGACATCCCAACCTGGCACTAGAACCATGTCATCTTGCAAGTCTTTCCGCTGAATTTTCGTCTCTTGCATGACTACAATGTCCGATTCCAAGATGTCGAACATGGCCTAGTTTGTGTGGCATTAGTAAGCTGGACTCTGCGTGGGACTGCAACGACATGTTTACCTGAAAAGTGCGCTGGTCTCTCCATGGTTGATATCCAAAGGGATTTCTGCTTCATGCGTGAGCAGGCTGCACATCACAAGATGAGTACTTGTCTGAGAAGGAATACCTGATGCCATTTACTGCACGGTTTTGTTAGCAACATAGCATACTGGGGCAGCTCTGGCAATCTCACCATTCCACGTAGTAATACGAAACCCCATAATGCCGCACCTTCAATCTCTTAAGAGGGCCCACGGGTGTTTCACTGCTTCGGCACGGCAGGGCAAATGGGAGAGGCTATTTACATCCTGCTTGCCCAAGCTGCACGATCAGGAGGCAACACAACTTCATCAGTCAGTAAGACTGGACTTGTATGCTATCGTACACAGAGTCTCAAAGAGCAGTATATGTATACGGCTTGATGACAGGCAGAATATAGAGTCTCTTGTGTGTGATGGTGAAGGTCATGGCAATGGCGTTCATTGCATCAAGACGTCAGTGGGCCTCCTCCCATGTCGCGCGGTGCACCTTTCACGGGCTGGAGGGCGGGTCGCGGGAACTGCACGACATCACGTGCTGCCAAACAGCTTCCTTTCTGCCTTATGATCGAGGCCGCCAAAATTGGCTAGCCGAGCTTGATTGATCCCGGATGACCTGATCTCACAACCTGCATTCCGCCATCAATCAACGACAATCGCCATCACCATGTTTGCTTCGCGACTAGCCACCCGCAACGCCTCGCGGTTCGCTGCGCAGCTGCGCGCCCCTGCTCAGCGCCGCCTTGCCAGCACCTCGGCCGAGAACGAGTTCATCAAGGAACGCCAGCACATCAAGGAGCACGCCAAGGAGACCACTGGTGAGTGCCATTGAACCCGACAATTGCCATTGACCCTTGGGACACATCAATTAACATTGCGCAGAGCTGTGGAAGAAGATTTCCATCTAGTACGCATCCCGATGCCCACCCTAACAGCCCACGGCGATTTCGCATCCTTGTGGCGGGATCTTTAGCCGCCCCAAGCCTACGAGCGGAAGTTGAATTGCAGACTAACTTGAATATAAAGCGGTGTTATTCCTTGCCTGGCCCTGGCTGGTGCCAACGCCTGGTATCTCTGGAAGGAGCATTGGGAGCACTGGAGCCACATGCCTCCTCTGGAGGAGCGCATTGAGTACCCCTACCAGAACATCCGCACCAAGAACTATCAGTGGGGAGATGGTGACAAGGTAAGATACTTCGCGTGCCGCATCTGTGTGAATACTGAGCGTGTGGGTGTGCTGACCATGTGTAATAGACCCTGTTGTAAGTGTATACCCGCTGCGTGATACAAGCGATAGAAGCACATGCCTGCGCAGTTTGATATACGATCTGTGAAACTAACTGTGCAAATCAGCTGGAATGAATCGGTCAACTACCACAACAAAAACAAGGTTGCGTAAAGTGAAACTCGGTATCAGGGCCATGGAGCCGGCAATATTGATAGAATATCCCTTCAGGAGACTCCTTGTACATGTTCCCTAGTGTCGAATTGACTACGCTGTTTTACTAAATCCTGCTTTCCTATTGGAACATTCCACTCTGTGAAGTTTCTGCCCTGTATGAATGACTCGACGGAACAAATGGAAATTTTGAGGTAGTTTCTTATACTGAGAGGAGTGCAGCTCAGAGTTGGCGGTTGGATAAATGGTGCATTGACACACGGGCAATGGCCCAACTTCGTGTCTCGCAGAGTGCTCGTTAGCCAAAAACCCCGGGATAAGCTAACATGTCATGGATGAAGTCTTCAATTGGTGCTGGCGGGGCTTCTCTCCGGCGACGAATTATTTTGACCCATAGATCAAATGACCGCATGAGGCCTGCTGGGCCAGTGCCGAAGAATACCCGACGCAAGTGGCAACCGTCCAGGACGCGTCTAAACATCTACACAGGAAATGGTTCGTATCCTGCGGCAAGGAAGCAAGACATTACTTCCACACTTGAGCCTTGTGATAATAAGTGTATTTCAACTTCTACGGAACCAGTCTAATTTCTGTCATGTATTGAGTTGTCAGCTATGATCTGGCAGGCAAACTTTCTTCGGCCGCGCGTCGACCATTTCTGACCTCAAACCGTGTTGGGGTACCTCGAGCCAAGGGACTCACCAAACGTTCCATGGATTAAATTTTGAACCACCAAGGAGTTGTGTGAGTCCATAGGCATGATGGCTCGCTATCTTACGCCCGCGAAAATCGGCCTTCTGGCCCTCGTGGAGCTGTACACAGAAGAGGCTGTCCCAAGTGATGCCGTGCTCCCAGTTCTTTCCTTCATCACATCACACCTTTTGGATCATGACTCTACAGACCCATTGTCATCACAGGAGGCACGGTGGGCGAAAGCAGAGCGCACCGTGAGCTTGGTCATCACCATAAAGGACTTCGAGAAGGTCCTTGGCAGCTATCCTTTTTTGATGGGGATGCCTGGTCGGAAGCTCTGGGACCAGTTCCTCGCGAAGCTTTGGGAAATCAATTCCCTGGACAGCTTGAATGAGTTTTTTGAAAGAATCAAAGAAGTGCTGGTCAGGGCAAAGGGCGAGCGCCGCAAGGATGATGATGGTGACCCGGAACAGGTGGACAAGAGAATCAGATTGTCACGCAACTCGCCATTCGGTGCATTTATTCGCAGATCGCGCTTGGAGTATCAAAAACTGCGATTTCATGATTGTACGGAACTCTGGAAAGCATTTGTGCGATACCGCCAGCCCACTGCCCACTACTTGAGGAGGAAGAACCCCAGCTTTGGCCGTCTGAGTTTCGATAATATCCTTTTGCTAGGGGAACAAGGGGACTGGGATCCTGCAAGTGTGTCTGCATTGGCAGCAGTTGCATATGGTGACATGCTCACAGGGGATGAGAGTAGCACCATCCCTGTGAGCACCGACGATGTGGAATCGCTGCTCGAGTTTCAGATTGAACAGATGCAAAGTGAGCATATTAACTTTCATACCCTCGTCATACATGTACATGTACGCTAATCCGGATAGAATATGGAAACAGGATCCCCTTGGAAATACGACACCAGTTTCATGATCTTCTGCACGACAGCTTTCTCGTGCCGAGTCTTACACACTATTTGAGGTATGAGGTGGTTATGCGGTGGACAATTTTGCACTCGTTCTAACTGTGGTGCAGCTTCCTTGACGCGTGGAAGTCTGGGGACTATCCCACAGCATTCGACTTTCTGCATAGATATTTCGACTATACTATGCAATATCGAGACAGACTCTTTTACCAGTATGCTCTTATGAATTTGGCCGTATTGCAAGCAGAATTCGGGTGCCATCAGGAAGCCATCGCAGCCATGCTAGAGGCTGTTTCTACAGCACGAGAAAATCGAGATATGACGTGTCTCAATTTTGCCCTGAATTGGCTCTTTCATTTTGGTCGGGCACATCCCAACCTGGTTCGCGATTTAGAGTCAAACAGCCTTTTGGGTACTGGCAAGGAAAGCCTGGCATTCTTAAGGGTAAAGGCTAAAGAGTCTGGCATGTGGTCTCTTTGGAGTTCCGTGCTCCTGAGCGAGGCAAAACTGGGCCTCATCAATGGAGACAGTGTTGCAACGTCTCTAGAGTATATGGTTCGAAGTTCACAAGTCATCGTTGAGAGGAACATGAAGACCATGTTTGGCTCCCAACTGTCATTGTACTCTGCGTTATGGAATCGACTGGGTCTGACACAATTGTCCACCCTGACGTCGGAAATTTTCCTAATGTGTCACGCAAGGCACGCAGTATTTGATGATGAACTTAAACATACTTGCCGCATAGCACTGACGTTATGCGATCGTGGTCGATATGACGAGGGTCTCCAGTACTTGGAGAAGCTTGACGAGAACTCGCTGCGCTCGTGGAAATCCAGCCAATACTGGTACAAGTACAGAGCAATCATAAAGCTGAGAAAAGACTTGCGCCATAACAATTTAGATGGTGCTGAAGAGCTGCTCCGCCAGCTCTTGCAGTCAAATTCGGATGACCTTGAGCCTGACATGGCTTTTATTATCGACTCGCTACACATTGACTGCTTAATCCGCCGAGGCGATTTACAGAAAGCTTTTCAGAAGGTGGAGGGCTTGATATGCAAGTTGCGAGACGAGAACAAGGACATTGCTCTACGTGTGAAGCTTCTCCTCATGAAGGTCGCTTTGCTAGACAAATGCGGTCGCCCTCAAAGAGCCTTTTCAACAGCAGTCCGTGCTACAAACATAGCATGGCGTGCACGGCTGATTCCTTGCCTCTGGCAAGCCATCGGCGCCTTGTCCAATATCCTCGTATCTTTGGGCGAGTTCGAAGCTGCTATACAGCTCCTTGTTGCAGTTTTACCTCGGGCTTTGGAGTGCGAATCATCGTCTCTCTCAGCTCAGCTTTACTCATTTCTTGCCGACGCAAATATGGGCATGGCGGGAAATATGCCCGCAAAGTCAAGCAAGCGAACCGAACACATGACTAGAGCATTATCGGCCGTGCAAAAGGCGTTTGATCACTACTCGGCAATCGAGGACATCAAAGGCCAATGCGAAATGATGGCCAAGAAGGCAATGATTATGAAGTTGACGGGGGAAGTGGCATTGGCTGCAGACTACGCAGCGGCCTACGTGGAGCTGCAGAGGACAGCAGAGTCATTGAGGCTTGGACGGTGATGATTCATGAATACGACTGTTGCAAATATTGAATGCATAAATGTACACTTGTTCGTACAGGACGGCTATTGTACCACTGCGTGTGGATAGATACCTTATCAACACCCCCTAGACAAACCCTATAACCACGTTGGAAACCCTAAGCCTCGCCAAGGGTATTCAAGTCAGGCTTCTGATAATCCAATAACTAGTCTCCTTTTCTCATAAAGATCTCTGAGCGCTTGCATGAGGAATTGTTTTCCATCTGCCCGTCCACGCTCGTCTACCACTGAATCTCCTCTCCCCGCTTATTCTTCAACTCACTGGCCCCCGACTTCACCACTGTCGCGTCTTCAGCAACCTCATTCGTAGCCCATACCTTTTCTATGCACAGTTCAAACGGGCCCTCAACGCGGTCCGTCAGCCCGATGCCCACGGTTCTCACTTTCTGTCTTAATATCTCTGTCTGCGGCTCCACCACAAACCCATGGTTTGTCCTCACAAAATCATTCCACTTAATCATGACAGTCTCCCACTGACCGGGCCGTTTCGCAAATAAGCGATGCTGATGCAGATCCGTGGGCTCCACCGCCTCGGTCTGCAAATTGACAAAATATGATCTGCCGTCAGACTTGATACGTAAAGCAAGATAGGCATATGGGTCGATGTCCCACACCGAACGGCCGAATAGGGTCGGTCGCTGATCAGGAGTGCGAAACGCCGCGTATCCGCTGCGCTGGATGTTTGGGCGATCCGCAGGGAGGGAGGTAGATATTTGGCCGTGGAAGCGGGCGTATGACGACGGAGACGAGGAGCCGGCTGGGTTTGAAGGTGAGTTGGTGGTGTCGGTAGATATGAAGTCGAGGTGACTTTTTGAAGAGCCCCCAATCAAGTCATCAGACATGAGGATGCAGTCTTGTATTGAGGCGGCGCTGTTGAATTCGTATAAACCTCGCGGGCCGAGCGGTCCCTTAACGGCTTCCATCTTCAGGGCTGATCAACGGTCAGCCAGTACTGATGCATATAGCGCAGAGAATATAGCCGTAGTATACGAACCTATGCTAGTGCGCCTGCGCAGCTCGTCCACGCTACGACCTAGCAGGCCCTTCCCCAGAAGCGGCGTCGTAACCTTCATGTTGTCGCACGTCCAGAGGATGTTCGCGGGGTGGTGAATTGCTGAGCGACAGCTGCCCAGTCAGAGCCAATTGGCTCACCGGCTCTCCAAGAACATGGGATGACAGTATAGTAAAAGCTGCGTTTATTGGTGGCGTCGCACGTGCCGTGGCGGCGAAAAGCTGTTGCGACAAATGTGATGACGTTGAAATTGACCTGAACGGAGCTCGTGGAAGTTGGGAGATGCTAAATTCGCACCAACTACCCTGGTGTGGATCTGCGATAGTTACATGCCATCCGCCAAGTCCATGCCGCTTTTCGCACGCACTTACCCTGTGCTTCGGCAGGGGGGATTAATTTAATCCGCACTCAGAACTTCTCTGCTCCAACAATTTCCATCATCACCAGTTGCCGAGCTCGACCACGCCAACAGCCGGGCAAACTCCGTCGCAACGCCCCAATCGAAGGCCTGTTGCGAGCTTGCGACATACCGACTTGCTCGAGCAACTCTTCACCATGGCGTCGCTAACTCCAGCATGGCGAGCTGGCTCTTCACACCCGCTGCGATGTGCCATCGCGGGACCCTTAGGAATTCACAGCACAAGACGCTATGCGTCCATGCCCGGCAGGAACAAAATTATTCGAGAAATGGATCGAGCTTCTCGTCAGAGTTCAAATAAAATGGCCAAGGAGCAGAGCATGTCGAATATGCAAAAGCTTGCGAATGCCGAATACTTTAAAGATGGCGGTGGTCCTCTTTTTCCCGGTCCGTTGACACCCGCAATCGAGATTTGCCCAATTATTAAATAATAGCCAAAAGAAACTAACATGTAGATACTCTCTCAGGCACATTCGTCTCCCTTCCGCTATCACAGTACCCCAAATCTCCCTCCGAACTCCTCCAATACCAAGTCGCCCGCATGAAGCACTGGCTCATCTGCGCGACCTCAGTCCTCAACTTCAAGCTCAAGTCGATGCCCAACTGGACGACGCGGCCGAAATGGAAAGCCCGCCGGGGCAAGATTGCACCCACAGCCAAAGCCATGTACCGCGAGATGCTCGAGGCCTTTGCCGCCGGCGACAAGGTCACCCTCAACAAGATTTGCCTCGGGGAGTTCGCCAAGAAGCTCAGCGCGGCCATTGACCGCCGTGACCCCAAGGAGCGCGTGCGTTTCGAGGTTGTCAAGTACAACAAGGGCCTGTTTTATCCCAGGCTGATGTCTCATCAGATCCACGAGGTGAATCCCTTTGACAAGACCATGGTTACCGAGCAGGCGGTCGTGGCGATTGCGTCGACGCAGCAGGCGTCCAAGATGAGCGCTGTCACGGGCGAGACGGTCCCGGGAAGCCTGAAGCTGCAGGATAAGATTGAGTACGTCGTGCTGTCGAGGCAGGCGAACCAGAAGACTTTTGAGACGACGCCCTGGCGCATATGGGGGACCACTTCGGTAACGACGTTGGACGCCTACCTGCGGGAGAAGGCTGTTATAGACAAGGAGCAGGCCAGGCGGGCGGGGTGGACGGATTCGGCTCCCAAGTAAATTTAGAAGGACTGGGGTGAGAAATTCTTGGGAAAGCGCATGGGATGGCATTATGCGGGGAGGTGGTGGTGGAAAATGTGAATTAAACGTGGACTTTGTCACGATCTTTTTGTACCTGTACCATACCATCTTGCATTGGGAGCGAAAATGGACAAGTTGCGGGTTGGACACGTTATATGTTTCTCACATCCAGCATTTGTATTATTGGTATCATACTATACTATACTCACATCTATAGTCTAATCTCTCCATCATGCTGAACCATGTCAGGCTAGTACCTGACTGTGCTGTGCACGCCAACCAAATGCTCCCTCATGTCCTTGACCACGGCGATGATGACGACGAGCGCTACGCTCAACAAATGGACCACGTCCCTCCCACGCCGAGTCTTTGCAGATTGCTAAGCCCTAAAAGAACTTGCCAGCCTTGGAGGAGGCAATTACAACTTCATCCGGCATTTCGGAGTCGCTAACCGTACGGGTCATAAGGGGTCGATCAAGCGCATCAAAGCGCTCACGGCGGAGCCTGGCCTTGATATATTGGAATGACAAGCGAAGGGCGAGAGCCCCAAAGCCCCAAACAATACCTCCAACAGGGGCTGCGACAAATGCACCAAATGCGCTCCAATCATTGGCATACAGGCCATTCTGAATGAGCAGTAATTGGGCGCCTTGTTCGGCATCCTTGTAGTAAATAGCGCCAAATATGAAGACGGTCAAAATGCCACCCAAGCCACCGACGACGACTTCAAAGCCGCGCCACCAGTAGAGGCGGTCGCTGAGACCAAGGCACAAGACGGGAATGGTAGCAGCGGAGAGCAGATCGCTGATGAGGTAGATCTGCAGGATGGATGATGCGCGGAGAGCAACCACCACGACAGGGATAATGATAAGCACAACCATGCCGCGGATGTACCAGATATTCAGGCGGTTGCGGAACAAGTCGTTGGAGGCGGAAGAAACCATGGCTGACTGCAGACTATCAAAGGCAGCTGTGCTGAGGGAGACAACCATGACGAGAATAATGCCGACAACCCAGCTAGGTAGCTGCTGAAGAAGCAAAAAAAAGGCCAATGAGCCCTCCTGCTCTGGTTCGCCTGGCCACGCGCCAGACCAAGCCGCAATCAAGCCAGAACAGCCGACAAGAGTGAGGATGCACAGGATGACCACCATGGCAACTGAGACGCCAACCCAAAGATCCTTGTCGGATTTGGAAGAAAATGTTCGCAGCCAAAAATTGGACAGAAAGAAGTCGTTGGTGAGAACGGCAACGGGCAGGATGTACAGGAGCTGCCAACCAAGAAGGCTTGGCTCTAAGAGGTGCGACGAGTCTATGAGCTCACGTTTGATTTCCGTCTTGGCACCAACGGTGATGGTGGCAATGATGATGAGGCCAACGACCATGCCGCCTTGGACGACGTCTGTGAGGAAAGAAATTTTGAAACCACCCAAAGCTGTCACCATTGTTAGCATTCAATGCTATTCAAAATAGGACCAGGGGAGGGAGGTTGTCTAACAGGTATAAATGGTAGTGATGACGCATTCAACGATGATAACGGGAAGACTATCAATCCCGGTCAATGTGCTCACGACTTGACCAAGAGCAGACAACTCTGCCACCATGTACAGGAACAATGTCACCAGGGTCATGAAGCTGAGGTACAACATGGCAACTGTCCCGTAGCGTTGTCGTGTCCACTCTGTCAAGACGAAACCTTCAGGACACTTGCGGCGGATAATGGGTCCAAGGGCTCCAAAAATGAGCATAGGCAACGCCGATGCCAGGGCGTAAATGATGACTCCCTGGACACCGGTGATGGTTGCGAGCTCGGGGTAGGAGAAGAGGATACCGGCTCCGAGGGCTGCACATGTCAGCACGACACAAACGAAATTTTGACTAGACACAAAGTAAGAAGGGGGTTGGAGCGGCAACACATTTCCCACGCAAGCATTATCTTGATCGAGTAATTACGGTGCAATCTCAGCTTCAGATCCACAGGGTGCAAGATCTCTCCTGGAATAGTGTTGCCCAAGAGTTGGATCCCACATCTTGCTTCAAATCAGCGCCCGTAGTGAGCCGCATCCTCTCCCCTCTTGCGACAAGAGTGTTGATGCTTTTTCTCCTCACACTGCTTGGAAACTGATTTCTATGCAGGGGAGGCGAGACTGATGCCAGGGACGGCGACCAGTAGGTTTGCACTAGATCATCAGAAGCACCGGAGAAGAAGCTCTCATAACCTCGTCGTCAAGAGAGGAGAAGAATAAGATCAGGGAATAAACCTACTCATCTAAGTTGACTCTGCTATTGTTCCGTATAGTCGTGTATACGTGACCAAACCCTTTGCCAAAGGGTTCGCATGGGTGCTGAATTGAATTTGCTGGCCCAAAAGGCTACCGCTCCGGAAACATGATGATGTAGCTGAACCGTAACGGCTCTACTCACCGGAGGCGATAAAGTTGAGAGCAAGAGGGAAGGCTAAAGAGAGAATGAGTTAGCTGAGCCCGCGGTCTTTTATCCCACCCATTTCTTGAAGTTATTTCGAGTTGTTGCACGCATGTCCTCCACATTGCTCACCACTTTGTGTTCCATTGCTGCTCAGGAAATCCTGTTTGGACTGATTTCTCATCGTCCAAGCGATTCCTGTTCCCAGGACCCTGTGCGACATTGGTTAGCGTTAGCCATGTGTGGTGATGTGAGATAAGGGTCGTAACGTACAAAAATGCTCCATAAGTCAGGTAGATGATGGCATTAGACGCCGGAAAGGACGGTTGACCCATGATGCTGCTTTTTGATGGCGCTTCTCGGATCCGATTAATGGATTATCGGAGGGAGAGGAGTGCAAGAGGGGAAATAACTGGAATCTGCGATTCTTCGGCCTTGTAAGCACGCTGCTCACCTGATCAAATCCAGGGGACGAAAAAAAAACAAGAAAATTCTTCAGTACTAGATTGCGATGTCTCCAAGCTGAGAAAAAAAAACGTCGCATCTCTTGGCTCATCTGATAGTGGTTGGTGGCACCAGCGCCTAAAACGGTTTAGAATTGGCGTTCTGCGGTGGGGGGCTCGCTTCCGATGGTGGATCGGCTGGGCCTGAAGCATAAAGTAGCTGGTGGAATTACTAACTACCTACTCCGTAGGTAGTACTAGTATGTAGTATTATTGGATTCATGATGGGTACTTGGTGCCAGTAACTCTGGTAGTGCATGCATGATGGATGTGTCAATGCCAATATTTGAAGGCAGGTGTATTTGGTGTTGACAGATGCATATGCCGACTATTGCATGAAGTACCAGTAGCAACGATGATGATGAGACCAACCCAGCACAGTTGCATTGATGCCTGCATGTTGTCAATCAATTGATGCCCTACAGCGCTTGAAGTGCTGTAATCATCGTCCGTTGGCGCTCCCAATTGCTCCCGGGTGCCAACAGAGGATGGGTTTGACATGATTCAACAGGGGTCGCATAAGGTCCCCCCAAGTGATAGTTTGCACCTTGGCGGCTCCATTCCCCGCGTCTCGCCCTCTTCCGTAGCAGCTCCCTTCGAATTCCCCTCGAGTTGAAGTTTCATCAAGTAATACCGGGCCCTTGGTGTTGTGAACAAAACTCTACACTACAGGTCGCAAATTTCCTGGCCCTATTAGCCAACCTAATTTCTAGATTACAGGATTCCAATCCCTTGCGCCGTTGGCAGAATGGACTATCCTATCTCTAGTCACGATTTCCTGAAATACTCAAACAAGCGTCTCCTAACCGCTCTCACCTCCGGTAATGTAGCCGCGACTCTAGCCCCGTATTCTCCAGACGTTTGTCCATGTAAAGAACTTGACTTCCAAATCACAACGAAACTGAAAAAAAAAAAAAAAGCCTTGATTTGAATAATTCCAGAAAAGTGCACGGCCGAGAATTCCCAACCACCGGGTAGCCCATCGGCAAGGAAGTTCCTCTTTGTGACTTCTGTCAAGGGAAACCGTGTAAAAAAAGAAAGAATAGAAAACTAGGAAATGTCTCAGCGGCTGAATACTCTTTGCAATAAAGCATCTTAGCGTGTTGTTTGTGTCCACGCCACGCTTGCCGTTGCCGGTCTGCGTCGATTTTTAGCCATCATGATGAATGACTTTTACTGGGAAGAGTTTTGTTCATTGGACCCTCGGCCATGTCCCTTGTGGTGATCCGAACCACGAAATTGTCCCGTAGGAGTTGGAGGAGGAGCCATCATAGGAGGCGTTGGCATCATCATGTTATTATAAAACATCGGGTGAGCAGGATATTGAGGGGTCATATATGATGGCACTATACCTTCATTCCCTGACTGATGAGGAGTGAATGGTCCCGCCATGTACTGATAACCTTGTGGAAACGGCTGATAGAATGGCGTCCAACCAAAAGAGGGCGGCATCATAACACCTGGCGAGATCGGGTGTTGGTGGGCTGGAACAGTGTTGACAGCTGCCTGAGCGCCGGAATCATTGTCCGAAATGACCGGGCCTGCCACGTGCTGATCGCCGTTTGCCGTAGTGATTGTGGGAGTGGCCGGGCAATTTCCGGAGCGATTTTCGTTGGGTAGTTCGAACTCAACGGACTTCTTAGTTGGAGATTCGGAAGCTCCAACTCTACGTTGGCGTCCGCTGAGCTGAACATCTTGAGCTGTATCATTAACCTTTGCCGGAGCTTGCTCAAGATTGAGCGAGGACATGGCTTTGCCAACAGACGTGTCACTATTGAAGATGGTCTGGCGCGGGCGTCTCTGCCCATAAGAAAATGACTTGTTGTAGGCTGTGGAGCGATGCTGAGATTCAGTGAATTTCATTGGTGATGAATTATCATCAATATTTGCAGTTTGAGCCAGCGTGAATGAACTGGGAGTGCGGCGTCTCGGGAGAGTCGACCAGCAGCTCCTGTGCCCAGCTTCACGTCGTGGAGTCTCAAACGTTCGAGAATGCTTACGCTCCACTCGAATGGACTTGCCCTCAATTTCTGTGCTGTTCTGAAGTCAAAAGATTAGCATCGGCAGGTAGTACTGGTTCATGATGTGATGTAAGTCACCATAGTTGTGATCAGGTCATCTGCCCCGTCTGGCCTTGCAAACTCGACAAATGCAAAGCAATTCGTTTGCCCTAGGATATGTGTTAGGCTAATTAACACTATTGAGAGGATATTCAGCGGCGACACATACCGGGTTTGCCTGGAATCTCCCTCTTGTATATCTGAATGCCCAGAACCTCTCCACTGGAGCTTGCGAGAGCGCGAAGAGCGTCCTCAGTCATGTCGGAAGGGAGGTTCCCGACATATGCGGAACGACGATCCTTGTCGTATCTTTGCATGAGTGCATCGCCGCCGTCCCACTTGGACGCAGAAGGCACAATCTCATTGTGCCGTTTTGGATTGTTTGCTATGACTAGATAGGTTTGGTTCTGAGCAAAGTACTGCCACAGGTGTTAGAAAAGGAATGAAATATGCAGACAGAGATAAAAAGGTCACTTACTCTGACTGGTTCACGCCTAGAATCATACATTTTGTATGTGACGAGGACAGGTGGTGGAACACCAAGAGATCGTTGGATTCCCTCGTCTGCAAACTCAGCCTTTGCGACTTCGCCAAGCTGGCTGAGAAGCGTTGTAGCCTCAGCAATTGTGGTTGGCATGCCACTTTTCTTTGAGACAAGGAAAGAGGCTAATGAAGTCAGCCAATGATTCTGGAAGATGGGAAAAATCACGTACACTGGGCCCGAGCCATCTCAGTGCGACAAGCCCGGCCAAGAATTTTCATTCCTTTGCCAAACTTTTCTGCCTTCTGAGCATCGTGATCATTCTGGAACTCTCCTGTTTTAGCAGCTTCCTCGACCTCTGGGCGACTGTGATAAGTTTTGCCTTACAGTGAATTGACAAAACGCGAAAGGCATGTGAAAATTATCTCTCTTGATTTTCACCCAGACCTCTCCAAATTGGCTAAAGGCCTTGGTAACTTCGAACTCGAGAACCTTATCCTCGTAAGGTTGGGATAGACTAGCAAATTACTGTTAGGCATAATAAAAATGAAGAACCTGGCGCAGAACTTACTTTGCAACGAACATGCAGGCAGTGCCTGGGTAGATGACCTGAGCATCGACCTTTACCGGGGGCGCTTCGAACACTTGGAGTTGTGTTTCGTTGTTAGCCATGGATTCCTTGGCTGGAGTTTCAGACGATACTTCGGTGAAAATATCATCTTCAACACTCGAGCCAACAAGAAAAGCCGATGAACTGTGCGATATCATTAACAATTGTCAAACGAAAGGACGTCGAAGACTGGTGGTACTGACTTCGTAGATTTTGGCGTCCCGTCATCAGAGGCCGTTTTGCGTCGGTGATTCCTACATTATATTAGTAGTCATGGCAGACTCGAGGGAAAAGAAAGACGGCATATTACTGTATGGTTGGTGTAGGCGAAGCTCTAGCACTGGCGTACCGTGGTCCGAGAGCTAGATGGATGTTAGCTGTTGAATACGTAGCAAATCTGCAATGACTGTAACAAATTAGGGTGCTGACTGTGCCAGGCCTAACAGAATATGTGGCCATGGCCAGTTGCTAGAGATAGAAAAGCTCTCCAACTTCCGTAGAAAGCCAAGTATACACTTGAAGAAAACATGGTGTATGTAAAGAATTAAAGTACGACGGTCAGGTATTCAGGACGATACTGCCTAAGTAGCGAAATGATCCTACAGACTATCTGCCAGAGAGGCAATGGAGCTTGGATGTGAAGGGTAAAAAAGATTGGGTAAGAAGGGAAGGTAAAGGGCAAGGAAGTCATAGATGAGAAGCAAAAAAAAAAGGTAATCACAGAGTACTCACACACTCCGCCGCCACGCAACGGACTTGGGGATGTAAGATGGTCATCCGACGAAGATTTCCTAACGGTTCTGAAACCACGATCGAGGTTTCCCATTTTGGCCATGGATCCGTGGTGAGCCATGATGACCTGCGCGTACTGTTTTCCCTCGTGCTGATGCTGCTGTTAGCCAACTCGGTGGTGGGGAGGAAATGACTTACCAGAGCGAAGAATAAGAATACAAATTTCGAAGGGAAATGTTTGACAAAGAAGTAGAAAGATGATATAATAAAGGCTTTGTGAAGAGAATCTCTCTTCCCAAGTCCTGAAAATCGAAGTTCTGAAATCGAGGTGGTGGCCCACTAGAACGTGATACTCACTTGTGGCAGAGAACACCAGAGCCGAAGAAGAAGAAGTCAAATAAGACACTGAGAGCACAGCATGTGCTGGTGATAGCCGATATAAGTATCGCCCTTACTGATGAGAGCTGTATCTCGGATCGCAGCAGATGTGACGAGGTATTGCTTGTCCTGTAAAAAAAAGCGTTGCAGCATGAGGAGAGGAAGAGATGAAAGGAGGAGAAACGGGCTGGGAATAAAAAGAAGGAAGGAGCGACGATAAGAAGCTAAGCACCTGCCAAGCCTTACATTTATTTGGTGAGCACTCTTGACAGTTGGACCAAACCAGACTGACACTCTTGTGGCCCTGACTGTCAGCATACTACCGTCGACGTGTGTAAGTGGCCTGATTTTTGCGGTCATGAGGCCATTTTTTGTTTCCTGTCTTGATAAATATGTAATATCCCTTGTATTGTGAGTTTTCTCGCGAGACATGTCTACACGATGTGGTTGGTGTTGCCTTACGTTGTGTTCCTGCCGTCACCTGGCTTCATCTGCTGGCATCTGTTCTTCGAAATTGAGTGCATCCCGTCGACTTGAAGTATAGTTCCGTGAGCTGAAATACAAGGAAGACGATAAGTTGCACCGCCAAAGACTTTAATGAGGTTCAGAAGCGATCGCCCAGATTTCGTTCTGATGTAGCCTGAGGACGACCATTTCCTGCACAAGAGGATACTGAGTGAGTAACAGTGTACATTTCAAAAGCCGCAGACGATAGCATGATGCCTTTTAAATTTCATTCGTAACTCATTATTGGGCTATCTCCATTTGCCTGTGCTGGAGGCGCTCGGTGTTTTCCTGGCCACTTCAGTTCGACACACCAAGCCGCCGCCGCTGCCCCAGGTCGGTTCTTCATTCAAACACTAGCAAAATAAGGAAGAATTACTTTGGTTTTCGATAATGCAGGAAAATTTCTTCAGATGACAATAAAGTCATCGTGCCCCTGATAACTGTCATCGTCGCCCTTTCGATCAACCTTGGTCCGACACGAATATTGTCTATGTTGTGTGACAATGTCAATAGGTAAGTCTGCCACGACGCTCACAAGCACTGAAACCTTGACTAAAATTAGTCGAAATCGACGTTGATTACTCTACTCTACTCTTAATAGGCGCTATGAGGCCCTTTATTCCTTCCCTCCCGCCGAACGAGAGAACAAACCGATGCAAACATTGCCATGGGCGACGAACTTTGGCCGAATGTCATCTCTGTATGCCACGGCAGAGGCACAAAGACGAGACCGAATCTCGTGGACCTCGAATATTTTGTCTCATTGGCTATTATTAAGCACTGAGGCCTTAGAACCTGGCCGAGAGTCTGCTTAGCTCCGGCATTGTCAGTGATTTAAGGGACAAGATATAACAATCTTTGGTATGCGCTTGGATGCGCGGCTTAGTCGATAATTGCTGCTTGCCCAAGCTACGGCCATACTGGTCACGACACTTTCTGCGACAAACAATTCAGGCATCTATTCCATACGTATATTTCCATCCCAGAACGAATTTCATGCGCCGTCCTATGCTTTGTACGCAAATATGATCTCTAAATGGCCTCGTCACGGGGTATCTTACATCATAGCCTAAAATGGTCCAAAAATTGAGTCACTCTGTGCTGGAAAGCGTCCGGTTCCTCTGCAGTCGGATTATGCCCGGATTTCTCAAAGACAGCCAACTGGGAGTTTGGCATCAAATTGTGCATTTCCTCGCTAAACTGCACGGGCGCAACGAGATCATGTCGTCCGACCACGATCAAGGTCGGTGCAGAAATGTCACCTAGCCTCGGACGTACATCAAACCGCGGCATATTGTAGCTCATGGCGAAGTTGTGCGTCTCATAATGCAATCTCAACTGGCCTGAGTCGGACGCTATCGGCGCAGGCTCGCTGCCCGTCTTCTCTGATGCGAAAATGGGAAGGATTTCGTTGAAACTAGCCTGGAGGTCATCGTTGTTTCTCAAACAGCCTGCCCAGGTTCTGTATTGACGGTCTGCATCGACTTTCATTCGGGGGGATGTGAGACATGATTTGAGACAGTACATGGTGCTTTTGAGGCCGAAAGTCGACGTGTCTCGAAGAATAAGAGCTGATACATGGGAGGGGTACTTGATGGCATACTCCAGGGCAACATATCCGCCATATGAACCTCCAGCGAGGATGATGGGTTCTGAGCCTGCCCAGATTCTGGTCATAGTTAGAAAATGACCTTTGAGAGACGGACGGCGTTTGACTCATTGGCGATGATTATTACTCCTGGCGAGAAACAGGAGGGGAAGGTACGCACCTCAGTTCGTCTATGTCTGCAGCCCAACGGTCGTGGGTGTAAGGGCCCTTGGGATCGCTGCGTCCACTGCCTCGCGCATCGTATACCAGAACTCGAAACCGCGATGACAGAAATTGAAATGAGGCCTCTGTTTCTCGATGGTCAGACACACCAGGTCCGCCGTGTAGAGCAACTACCAGCTGTTTGGACCTGTCATTGTCGCCCAGTATTTTGACGTATAAGCGAGCTCCGTCACTGAGGTGGACGAGGGAGCCTTCGGTGCCCATCGTCACGATGGCGATTAAGTCGCACACCGGGGGGGTTCCTGGGCTGCGGTGCAACCGAAATCAAGCACGAACACGGCACAATCGGAGGCGGTCGATATTTCGTGGCAAGATAAAACGAGAACAAATGGAGAAGAAAAAAAGCCAAAAAACAGGAAGCAGCAGAACAAATTGTTATGTGAATGGGGGGCGGGGACTTTGGCTGTGTGTTTGACCGTCAACTCGCTCCAGCTGCCTCGCGCTCCCTCTCCGTCGCCCCTCTTCATCCTCTCCAGCTCGTCAATGGTCTTTGATCCCACAGCCTCTTGTCAAGGGCCACTTAAGTCCAATGGAGACGTTTGGACTGGACCCTGCAGTTCTGTCGGGCGGCGGCTCGTGCCCCCATTCGTACGGGTCGACAGTCGACTGTCAACGGTCGTCAGTTGACAGGAATTGGGTTCGAGGCTGCCTTTTTCCAACACCGCCACTTTCCTCATCACGCCTCGACTCGGTCATATGCCGAACTGGCCGATCCCGGTTAGAAAATCCCGCACAGCAATGGTGTAATTTGATGGCCAAAACTGATTTACTGATCTTCTCTAATTGCTCTTACATGCAGCATTTTACTCGCAACGATTTAAACTATGGCGTGCCAAGGCGTCGCGTGGGTCGACTACTACGTCAACCGACGGGACGACAGATCGATTGGTGGCACCATCTTCAATATCGACAAATGCCCGCCAACACATCTCACATGTTCCACATGTATCCTCGCACTCTCAGCATACAGATCTATGTAGGGTGTAGGGCTGAACTCTTCTGCCCTTCGCATCCTCTTTCGATAATGGGTCGTGGGGCTCCTCACAAGCGGCCGTCACAAAATGGGAATGGCCACGCCGCGTATTTTTTGTGTATTTCGGCCCTATGTAATGTGCGACAGGGGGGAATACGAGATCCATCGACCTTCCCTCTCGGCTGCTGGGAAATTACATCAAACATTGCGCGCTTAGGTGGACTACGAGCCGAGGAGCCATCCTCGCCCTCTCAACATCCAAGGATAGAAGTAACAGGTTCCGCTGCCCGACAGTCCTTACAGCCCCTTTACCACTGATGCTATGGAATCATCATCATTCTGAAAGCGTAGTGCTGACCCTGGGCCGCTCTTGGTATGAGATGTGCCGCTGCCGTCACCTGGTGATGGACGACCAACGGGATCGTGAAAATCTAAAATTGTCTACATCAGCGCAAGCTCCTGGGGCATAGAATGCAGCCTACACCATCTCACCTTCGATCTCAGCACCGTTCTTGGCGTGAGTATGCCAATTGAATCAGCACATCAACCTTGCCAAGAGTTGCCAGCTACCCTTTGTGGTTCCTCCTGAGCTCACGCATCAACGGCTGCATCGAGCTGAACAACGACGTAGCCTGTTCAACTTTTCGAAGAAGTCTGTCGCGTGTAGTATTCACGATGCCAGCAAGAGCCTCGTGCACATCGTTCAATTTCTCGTGTGTCCGGCGACGCGAACTTTCCACCTCCTCCTGGACCTCATCAAGCCGACCTTGCAAGTGGTCCCTCGTGTCAACAATGAGTTTATTGATATGGCCGTTTGCGTTGTCGATCTTTCTACAAACAGTCAAATTGATATCCTCGGATACCTTGTCGAGCTTTGTTACAAAGGCATCGTGGTCCACATCGAGGCCATGTCCGGTTTCAAGAAGCCCATGTTTAGTCCGACTGTTGACGTCGACAACAGCCCTTGACAAATCCTCAAGCCTGCCAGACGTGGCCTTGTGCGAGTCTTGTACAGCCTTGAATATTCCACTGCGATGATCGTCGAGAGTGGTGCATACACGGTCGTGGGCCTGGTCAATGTCCAACCCCAGAGCCTGTATGTCGACTCTCGTAGTCATGATGTCGAGCGCTAGGGAGTCAAGCCGCGCACTGACGTCTCTCATCAAGATCCCATCGATATCTAGGAGACTCTTGTCAAATCCCGAAGTTGAAGTGCATATTTTCTCAAGGCCTTCACTGATCTCGGCGCGCAGAGCACTAATGTCTCGCCGTATAGCTGTAATTGCAGCAGCTACTTCTGTCATTTCCTGGCTTCCCTGCAACCGTTGGTCAGCACCAAGAACATGCTTCCACACGTGATAGACCTAACCCGTCAAGAAATTGGGTGTGGGAAATAGTGATCATGGCTTCTCCAACTTACAACAGTGACCATTGGTGAAGCCATATCCCTCGACTTGGTGAAAACACGCGTGTGACAAGTGACACGGTGGTGGACCGGATTCAGCCGAAAGGTAACATGCAGGGTGAAGGACTCGTTCAAGAGAATGAATCTGTACAAGATCACTCCGCGACTGAACAATGCCGGATAACGAGTCGCTGGCATGACAACCCCACAAGGCCTCGGGAAGAATAAGGTGTCGGATAGACAAACTTTCGTGCGTGTCACAGTTGTGCTGCGGTCCGTCTGTGGTGTAACATATTTCTTTTCTTCCCATACTCAAAATGGACTGCGCTGGACGACAATGACTTCTTTATGGCTTATATCTTGATTTCAATGGCTCTGAACCTTGCTTCTAGCTACTAACATCGAGGCAAGCCCACGCGTCGATGTCCGGACATGATCCCGCTCAGTTGTGGGACTTTGTGCTCTCGGAGAAGCCGAGCGGCAGATGTGCAAATGTCGAGACGGTTCCCCTGTATCGATGATGACGGTCGAAGTTGCTTGTCACGAGTTCCACTCAGGTCAGGAGGTTCTCAGCCTCAGCCGGGCAAATGCGTCAGTGGCGGCCTGTTTGCTGCCATGCGGTAGAAGATTAATTTCTCCACAGGGCGAAAAGCCTCAGAGAGGTCAGGAAAGGCGATTCATGATTTCTGAAGGAGAGGGAATACGTCAAATTCACAGGTCCAGTTCGCTTCAGCAGGTGTCTGAGACGATTCTCCAAAGGGGTATGAGACTACATACAAGGATTTCACGCTCTTCCTGGCAAAGTTGCATCTATACATCGGCGGATCTAATATTGAGGCTCTTTCAATGGAGACAATCAAGACGGACCTGGCATTGCTCTACAAATCTAGACACCGACGACATGGTACTAAAACGTAAGATGCGCTTGCACCGAGTATGAGACAGCCGTCACGAGTTCAAACCATACTCTCACAGCTTCGCAGCCACTACTATCGCGGACAAGACTTATGCTTGGTTCTGGATTAGCATTGCAGGAAAACAAGACGGATACAGTGTATAAAATGTGCGGATGCTACGGTAGTAGAAGCTCCATTGTCCTCTTGAAAAGCCGGGAAAACTCCAGCCACCGACGACACCGTGAAGATCATCACCAATAGCTTGACACCTTGCGGTGGCTGACATGGCAAATATTCGACAGTATTACATGTCATGTATCAAGAAGCCACGCATAGCGGCCATAGCTACCTCAGCAAGCACCAATCATCTATGGCTCTAACCATGGGTCCAGAAGGATTGAGAGCACCAGGACATGGAGACGAGTTCTAACTTGGAGAAACGCAGCGGGATGCTGAAGACTTGAGAGACACGGGGATGTCGAACAAGGTGTATGCCTATGCAATGACGGACTCCAATAGCGCAGAATGAGACGCGGCTTGCATACAAGGCGCTGGCATCTAATGACTCGGATTCCTTGCTCTGGATTCTGCTGGACCAGTGATCTAGGGAGCAAACATGGCTTCTGTTCCATCTTAGTAACGTAAGAGGCAATCCCAGCGCGCCACATTCATGTCTAGATTGATTGCTTCGCCGGCAAAGCTGATTGGCATTCTCATCCAGCGTGCGTTGAAGGCACGAGGGCTCGTATCTTGATATCATGGGAATAGAAGGGTGATTTGATTGCCAATAGCGGCAGGGCATGCGATTCGCACAGGGGCAAACCGCGTTGTCGTAGATAACGGCTTGCAGGAATGGCGCAGTCCAGAAATCGGGACTCAAATGCCGTGCCAATCTGACGCATGGTGGTTCTGATATGTTTGCTGCAACGAGATCCGAGACAATAATGAAGGCAGTGCTCGTGCTGAATATGAAGGCCATATTTGACGTATCCTCTTGCAGGAGGACACAACGGAGTACCACGCCGCCCCTCTGATAAGATGACGTTGGATTTCCCGAGAGCTTGGATCAGCCCGTCGTCCAGGCCATGGATGATCCACAGGGCTTCATTTCTCCACAGTCATCCAGTCAATTGATCAACTCTTTGGGATTGCCATCAGCTCTCATCTCGTCGGCGTTGCCAAGCTCGACTCCCCTTACCCACCACCCTCCGACCAGATGACAGATGACACTTGGAGTACGGAGTGGGATCAAGGTCAAGGATGCATGTGTTAAACCAGAGAGGCGGCAGCAGTACCCCAAGACCCTGGCCTGCATCCGTTCTGTCATATCTCATATCTCATCTCCAAGACCCCTATCGACCTACCAACCTATCGAGGTAGCTCCGCCGCTCTCCGCGTCGGCCTCTGCTTCTGCTTCTGCCACATCGCCGTTGGAGCACGACTCCAACCATCGATCCCATCCCGCCGCCACAGGACATAGCACAACACTGGCCTGTCCCCTCCCGTCGTGACACTCGCCTGCTCGCCAGCTTCTTGTTTGCAGTCAAGCTACACCTCCATTCTCCGCTCTCCGCCGTGCCTCCATCCCGCACCGTCGAGCCGCCTCCACCGCCAACAATCGAGCAGCAAGGTCCAGCTTCAGCACAGCGCCAACCACAATCCAGTGACTGCCGACCGATTCGACCAAAACTCGACTGCTTTCTCCCCATGGCCTGAGAGTGCAATGGCGATGGCCCGTCCTCACCACAGGGCGTTGTCCACCGCATCCTCATCGCCCACCGATCACCCGCCGCCCAACACCACATCTTCAACATCTACACACGTCCCCATAGCTACGGCCGGAGCTTCACATGGCAACTCCTCCAACCCCAACCACAAACGAGGCCATAGCCACACCCACAACCTCAACCACCGCTCCAACCCGTCCTCCTCGTCTTCGTCCCCTGCGCCCGTCCACCCGTCTCTCCTCCAACCTCGAGTCGCCGTCGTCCTCAACGTCCCTCCTCCCTGGCACCCGTGGCTCTTTGCTCTCCGCCTCTGCTCTATTCTCCCCGCGCTTTGGTGGGGTCTACCATGCGCCCTGCAGCTTCTTCTACGACTTCTCCCTGGCCCCGATCGAATTCTTGTCGTGCGCCCGAATCGAGCCTGCACAACCGCGCCCTGCAACGGCGGTGACGATGCCGTTCCCTTCGCCCTGACAGAAGGCGCCCTGGCGACAATATGGGTTCGTTACCCGGGGCCCCCCTCGAGCCGGCATTATTCTCAGTTCGCTAATACCAGTCCTCTTTTACATGTAGTGCTTTGCCTGCGGATATCTCTCCTTCTTCTTTACCGACTGCCTCATGTCACGATGGTCAGTCACATGCCAACGCGCGACAAATTGACAAGTCAGACTCTGCAGTCCAACTAACTCTCCAACAGGCTCATCCACTACACTCCCCAAGCGACCATCGTCCGTCTGCTCACAATCAACGCCGTCAATGCGTATCTGACCATGACCGTGCTCTCGTGTGCCGGTGGCTTTGAAGACCCCCGGCTCATGCTCCCGGGCTGGATCGGCATAGCAACCGTATGTCACTTGGGAATATATACCAACGCGCCTAGGATGGATTGTTACTGACTCGCCTTGTTTGACGATAGACGCTGACAGTGTGCTACCACATCACGCACCAAAAGATCAATATACGAAAGGAGACGTCAACGTCCATCAATGTCTTCTCGATAGCAAGTTACATTAGCATGGTAACTCTGCTGGTACATATGCATTCCTTTCAACTCGATTATCCTGCCATGCCGTTCATTGGACATGCCAAAAGGTTATGGAATGATGGATATGGTATGCTGGTGCAAATCAAGGGGTCTATTGAACGAGCAGAGCTCTGAGTTGACCCCGGAGAGGGCACAGAAGGGGTGAGGGAAGCAAAGAAGCAAGAGGGTGGATGAATTCGTGTCTGAGAAATCTATTGTTCCATGGCATGTGCTTGGCGGGCGTTCAATCTCAAAAAATACCCCATTGTCTACTTAGTAGTGTCTACGGCTCCATTTCTTCTTCTGTTTGGCCAGCGTCGGAGCGTCGAATGATTAATCGGTTGCACGGCAGTATCATAGTCGCATCACAGCATTTTGGAGCACGCATCACATGAATTAGCACCAACCCTTTTCATACCATCATTTCCTCTCGCGCTCTAACATGAAGTCACTTTACTTTTGCTCGGTAGTTTTTTTTTTTTTTTTTGCAATTTAAAACTCTCATTTCACTACTCTGCCCAAGACTACGGCCCGGCTTGCCTGATAAACAAATTAGCGAGTGACTGACAAGCCACGCATCAACTTGGCCCGTAGCCGAACTAATATCCCTGGGTTGAGCAAGGCAGCTCGCTGTGCTTTCCATTTCGCTGCGGCCAATACTCGCTCTTGCCGAGGGTCCTCACCCAACAACCAAAAAGAAGCAAAAAAAAAAAAATCTCACGCATCAGTGGATGATGGTGGCCGTCGTCCTCGAGTTCGATTGGAGCCGAGTTCAGCCCCTGGCTATCGATACATCTGGAAAGAGGCGCAATACGCGGGGGATCGTTCTCGTCCCAAACCGTCCTCTACGTCAGCGGATGCCTCGTGATGAGCAAGCAGCTGACAGGGCAACGGCGCATTGCTAGCTTAGAAACCGTGGACTTTGATGGTCTTGGCGTCTAGCTCAAGGCCCTCCTTCTTGTCGACGAGGAATTCCTGAACATCTTTGCGCTGGTCACCCTGGAGCTGGATCACCTCGCCCATTTCCGTATCGTTGACGATAGTGCCATTGCAGGCTGGAGAGTGCTGTTAGTAACCATGTCTGTGCCCGGTGTCGCTAATAATGGGTGCGTTTAAAAGTAGCCTTCAACGTACCAAATTTCTTCTTGATGACCTTGAGAATCTTCTTCTGGTCAAACTTCTTCGGGAGACCCTGCACAGTGGTCAAAGTCTTACGTCCATTACGCTCTATATATTTGTCAGTAACTGTGCGTTCAGGGTGCATGTGCTGCTCCTCCTCTCCGTCACGCCATATGGAGGAAGATTATGACATAGATTGGCGCTCCGCGTGAAAACGTGGGTATAACATCAAGTCGGGTGAGGCAAGCGTGGAAGACGTACGCTGAATACGTATATGTATGTAATTCTGTGACTGCTTGGTCTCGCCTGTATCTTCGTCGGCTTCGGCGAAGGGGTCTAAAAATTGCGTGAAATTAGCATCATTACTCAAAGTTGCGAGTCAGAGCGCCGTGGCAGGAGAAATGGCGGGGCCTACAGCTGGCAGAGGAGCAAGACGCGATGAAAAAGCGGGTTTGTGGGCGACAGGGGAAAACATGGGCGAAGGACGAGAAAAAAAAACAAGAAGACGGTGATGACGAGAGTAAGGGGCGGTCATGACAAGGCCAGAGTGTAACTTACCAAAGGTCTTAAGATTTTCGATGGACATAAACTCGGACGTTGAGGGGTGACTGTGGGAAATGGGTTTGTTGACGAAGTCGGGGTGTTTCAGCGAAAGGCTGCAGATAGAGGTGCCTCGCTGTGTGAAGTTTGTTTGAACGGGTTGTAGGTTCCTGAAGGCGAAGTTGAAGCAGCAGGCGATGGGAGGAGAATAAAATCCGAGAAGGAGAATTGTGCTTCTGGCGAGGGAAAAGGTTTAAATGTGCGTGGCGAGAGGCAAAGGGCTGACAAGAGCGTTTGCGACAAGAGGCCGGATTAGTGGTGATGGGAAGAGGGGCGGGAAATGGGAGAAGACTTGTCTGGAGCCTTTTGATGCAGGCCGAGAAGACGAGGGGCACGGGGCTTGGGCTGCGGGCTGCGGAATGTGTGGGCAAGAGGTGGTGGGCGGGCGGTGGTAGGTTATGGGCAGACGGCGGCAGGTGGCATACTACAGAGACGGGAGCAGCTTGCAACTGGCGCACAACGGGCGGCGAGTAGCGGCCAAGTGCCCCACCGAGGGTCGGGTGGGCGAATGAGGCGCAATTGCTGCCTTAGATTTGAGGTGTGCGCAGCCACAGAAGGTCGCAGAAGGGCCTGGCAATCCGGCTATCAGACGACTTATGACTGATAGCCTTCGTGCTCTTGAGAGCTGCAGCGTGTGTCTCGGTGTGCCAGCCTTTAAGTCTCAGCTTGAGGGCAGTGTTCAAGTGACGTGGATGCCAACATTGAAGCGTCTGGTCATGTCAAGCGCGCTCAAGCGTGATGAGCCAATCGCGACAGGGTTCATTAGGCCCATTAGGCCCAGTGACCTGTAAATGCCTGGATTCTTTCAGATTGATGACAACCCACCAGCTCCTGCAAATTGCAAATTGCAGGAGCGAGACAGGCATCTGGCTGGCAGCGAAATAGATGGGACTGAAAGTAAGACGGTGCGTCTTTGTCATTTTTTTTTTCTAGACGCCCGCAGGCGAGTTGCGAGGCTCAATCATTGCTTGGCGGTCTGGCTGCTGCAGGTCATCGACATCAGGCTGTGTTTAGGTGCGGCGTCACCGCGCCACCTGTGCCGCCGAGCCAAGGGAATGCCGGCGGGAACCTATGAAAATTTCTTCAAGCACTGGCTGCCTATAGGTAGAAAAGTGAATATGAAGTGTCATCGCCGCAGCCTCTGGCTGTTCGCCCCAACAGATCTGGTGTAATTGCTCTTTTCTCCTAGCCTTGCAGCATAATAAATTCGTAGACTGGAGCGCAAATGTGTCTCACTCACGTGAGCAAGCGCTAGCTTCCACGTCGCGCTCTAGTGCCGCCACAAGAACTCTGGAGGCAGACATGGGTCGACGGTAGGTACCTTCCGTCTGGGCACTCGCATATCGCAGCACCTCGGGTACCTGGGTGTACTAGTAGTACTAGATAGCGGTTGGTATACTCCGTACTGCGTCATAGATTGACTCTCCTTTTGGTCCAATACTGTCTCCTTGTTCCCAGCTGGTGTTAAACGACCTTGGGAGCGGCGTTCCGAACATTGAATGGCAGGAGCAACCCGAGCGGCGAGGGCGACACCGGCTGGGAGGCAGCGGGGGGAGCTGTCATTCCGCCATCTGAGCCTATCAGCTCAATCTTTGATTTCGCGCTATGAAGCCATCAAGACACAAGTCTGCAGTCACCAGGCTTTCAGCCTGCTTCGAGGCCTCTCGGGTTTCTCAGGTTTGTCATGTCCTGGCTGGGTTTCTGGTGTCTGCTGCCCCTCCACTGCCCCTCCATTGCATTCTTTCAGCCCCGCTGGCTACTCGCTGTTCCACCGCCGGCGCAACGGTCATTTGGCTTTTCGGATTTTTCAACCAGTTGTGTTGGCATCTCTAACATGCCTCACGCTTCTCGCCTATGACCGCCTTGGTCAATAAATCGGGCATGCTTGCCGCCGAACTGGGCGGGTGATAGTACGCATTGTGTATTGGACCAAAGAATTGCGAGCGTTCGAGCGTTGGGCGAATGGTATCACCGTGTCGCGTCATCTGTTTGGGACACCTGGCACCAAATTGTTTCAATCACCACCGTCTTCCCGCGACACCTTACAAAAGCAAACGAATTTGATATGCAAGATTGTTCCTAGACTTGGCTGTCGACGGCCGGCCAGCTCATTATGCCATTTGAACCTGAGGGGGTGCCCTCAACAGCGTTGCCCTATTTCGAAGACTCGACCACCGAGACCGACGTATGGGTGCCGTACTATAGCCATGGCTGTACTTTTGGGCCAGAGCTGTTTTCTAGCATCATGATGAATATGGTTCACAACCCAAACCTCAATTCTACTTGGCTATTTCGCGCAGATATCTTGTACGACGACGGAAACATGGACGAGGTCACTACGACAAACATCTCCAACGGTGTGCCTGACACGATCGAACCCGTCATTCGAAGCATCCCACGTATACCCCTGAAGCGCACTTTAGTACGACGATTGATCCCCAGGAGCGAAAGAAGGGACAAGCCCCTCAATCAAACTTGCACTTTCCATGTCATGAATGATTCAGAAACACTCGTCACATCTTTGGTCTTATATATTCCTCATGTGGTGTCTATGGAGCATCTACCCTTCTATCACCCACAGGTCCGAGGAATTGCACACCTTCATCAGTGGAGCACTAGTTCGCGTTCAGGCACAATATCGGTTCATTTTCTAGGGGGTTCGCCAAGTGACCTTTTGGATCCCAAACTAGGTCGAATTGCCTTTCATCTTCTTGAGATTCTTCACAGACATGGCGAAGGAGCCGTGCAAGGTTACGTCAAAAGGGTCCATCACGATCGTGTTATACCCCAGGCAAGATTTCAAAATCGATATGCGCAACTAAAGAGCAAATATTCGCGCCGACTGGTCGACACCTGGGCTGAGAGCACCGACCCTGGCAAACACGTATTTGAAGATATTGGCATTGCTGCTTTCTTGATTGAGCTATGGGCAGACATGTACAAGGGCAAAGAATTCCCTGGTTTCGTTGATATAGGGTGTGGAAATGGTCTACTCGTGTATCTCCTTACACAAGAGGGTTATAAAGGTTGGGGTTTCGATGCGCGGGCGCGGAAATCATGGGCCAACTACACAACTCCAACAGCCATGTCACCATCTGGGAAATCTCTTGAGGAAAAGCTTCTATTGCCCAGCATAATACCCGCCCACAGAGACAGAGACAATCCCTCTCAACTATTACACTCTGCTCATATCCACGATGGAGTCTTCAAATCAGGTACATTCATCGTCTCAAATCACGCCGACGAACTGACACCTTGGACGCCTATCCTCGGCACAATCTCCAACTGTCCCTACATCATGATCCCCTGCTGCAGCCACAGTCTGACTGGGGAGAAATACCGCCCGCCCCCACCAAGGGACAAGTCGAAGCCAAAGTCAACATATGCCTCGCTGGTTGACTGGGTGTCCCAAATTGCAGAAGATTGTGGCTGGCAACCAGAAACTGAAATGCTACGCATCCCGAGCACAAGGAATACGGGAATCCTAGGTCGTCACCGAATCAAGGCAGCTTCTGACATAGACATACACGCCATACTACACAAGTACGGCGGTGTTGAGGGATACTATGAAAATGTAGTGAAACTAGTCAAGGCGGGGCCACGATCACACTGACATTTTACCCCCTTAGTCTAGGTCAGGAACTGGCAAGTGATCTACCAGCTTCATACTCAAGCCCAACTCTCGAAGCGCTTGGATGGCATTGCGATCTCGTAGCTCATCGGCTTCCTTTTGTGTGACAAGCACAAAATCGTGCTTCAAGAGAAGTGTGCCCTCCTTCACGCCATATTTGGCTGCCGTGGCGGCATCAACTTTCTCCAGATCAACAATGAGGCTCCTCTTGACAGCAAACACGGCGTCGCTCATCTCATACGGATCGCCACGCATGTACAATGCCCTTGGATAAGTCATATTAGCAAAGAGCCGTCGGCCCTCCTGGCAGTTGCAAGTTGAAATACTCACGTGATCAAATGATCCCAGCCCTCCTTTTCAAACATGAAGTGCATATGCGCCGGCCGCCAACAATGCCGTTTCAGCAGCTTCAGGAACTGCCCAACCGGCCCGTCATCGGGTATGGCATAACTCACGGGCCTGACTGCCTTGAACCAAAACTTGCCCTTGGCGTCGCTCACAATGATGCACCTCTCTCTGGGACCCTCCCGGTGGTCGTGCTGCACATCATATTGGCCCGATGAATCAGTCTCCCAAATGTCCACCTTGACGTCGGATACAGGATTCCCCGCCGTATCGCTAACGGTGCAAAGCACAAGGAGGGGCTCGCCATTCGGATCAGATGTCATGGAGCCGCCAGAGTCAATGGTTGGTGCGTCGTGGGTATGGAATGGACCGAGGTTAGACCCCTCTGTTGAAGCAGGCGGTTTAGGATGGTTGATAGAGTCGACCAGCAACGATAAGGCGAGTACGTCGGAAAGGAGGATGAATTCCTACCACTGTCAGCACGGCCCATCCTTTTCACGACATGACAAAGAGCTAGAAAAGAGAGAAGAAAAGAGAAATAATTCACAAATGCCATCTATTTTGATACCGAGCCAAGTGAAAAGAGCGAGACTTACATGCCTCACATCGCTACTCGTTTGCCCACACCTCACCAAAAAGTCCAACGCCGCCATCCACTCCGTCGTGCTCAACCTCGTCTCCCTCGCAAAGTCATGCAGGTGCGTAATCAGCCTCTCCATGAGGTAATTCACACGCGCATTCCCGCTCTGCGTACTGATTCGCACCACATTGGGCGTAATGTTATCTGTTGTAAGGTCCAACAGGGGCCCTGGCAGCGTAGGTTGTGCCATACTGTACGATGTCCTCGTCAAATCGTGCGGGCCGTGCGACTCCAGGACTCCAGGACCCCGTCTTCTTATATATTCGGCCCAGGCGACCAGTGGCATGATTGTCCTGTTGTAGATTCTCCTTTCGGCCGCACCCTTTCATCCCGCCTCCCCTTCCCGGTCTGCCATCTTACCAACATAATACAACTATCCCCGCCGTCCTGGTGTCATTCTTGGCGGGGTAGGTTGTATTCATACACTCGAGATGGCTCACCTGCAAATCTTGCTAATCAGGGAGTCATCGTCGGCGCCAATGTCCCGAAACAGCCTCAGCGGCATTGAATACCATCCACACGGAACATGGCTGACAAGTGCACTCAAAAAAGTCAATGGGATCGAAACAAGATACATCATTATGCTGCCAACGCCAAAACCATGCACCCTATGCGGAAGATCGACCTCCTTACACTATCTACCGAGTTCAGAATTCCACCAATCTGGTAAATGCAGCAGCTTCTCTGTAGTATTTGATATCCATGCTTGTCCGTCCTCAAAACACACAATATAGCGACTATTCCTCATGCAGACTTGAACAACACATCATCCATCATTTCCCGTTGGTATGTTCTCAAAACAAGAAAAATAAAAACTTGGTATCCGACAACTGTAAAACATTGCCATCCGCAACATCCATTACTTATTTACTAATGCCACCATATTCGAAAAATTAGAAACAAACGAAAAACGTGGGCGTCAAAACTCGACCACTTGGATTGAGTAAATGCATGCGAGATCATCATTCTTCCTCGTCCTCTTCAATTGGTGCGGGCGTGCGACGCTCGGTGCGCCTCTTGGGCCGTCGATGTCTTGAGCTGCTGATGTTGCTGGCAGAGTCATCCGGCATGATGTCAATGTCGTCCATGGCCCAATCATCGTCACTTGCGCCTTCGACATCACTGCCGGCGGCCCAGGCTGGCCGTTCGTATCCCGAGTGCTGAGAATTGCCGGATCCAGGGGTGGACAGCACATCGATGCGACGACGACTCTGCAAGTTCTGCATGAGGCCGGCTCCTCGCAGCCGCAGGGCTGTTCGTACCATCTCTGCCTTTTGGTGCAGTTTCTCAAACGCGTCTTCTAAACTTTCCATGCCTGCGTAAATCTCCCGTTCTATTTCAGCAATGGCTGCCATTTCCATTTCCTCGTCATTCGATACAGGCTGTCTGCTACTTCCCTGGACGCCTGACGATGCCAGGCTAACAAAGGATGCAGGCGTCGCGCCTCGAGAGTAGGGCGAGAATGGGGTTGTAGTCCTGGATCCCATGGCTGATGGTCCTCTAGGCAGCGGACTCATTGAGGAGCGGGAGCCAAAGTAGCCGCTTGCGGGCGTTTCAGCACGAGATTCAAGGCCTGGATTCATGTCGTCTGCATCTGCTCCTGACCAGAGGAAGCCGTCAAATCGGCCAGAGGTCAAAATCTCCCATTCGGCGTTATTAATATTTGAAATAGTGACGAGCAAATCGTGAGTATGTGGGTTCTTGACAAGGTAGCTGGCGGATTCAGCATCTCGAGGGACTTGCTGTAGGCGATACAGGCGTTGGAGGGACAAGCCGCACTTTACGATGAAGTCGTTCCGTGGCCTGTGAACTGGTGTAGGAGCCCTAGTCGACGACTTTAATTCTCGTGAACCGGACAACAGAGCATTGAAGAATGGCCGATCATCAGCGGCCATGTTTGTCAGAATGGCAAATGTAAGAGTCTCATCGTCCACATCCTGGGGAGGTGGTGCTGGAGTTTCACCCGTGTTAGTTAGCCACTTATCTACAGCCGACCTGACCTTCTTCGACTGTCGAAGGTAATGTTCTCTGAATTCTTCTGCGATATCCGGGTCCATTTTCACGGGAGATGCAGGTCGCGGTGGTACTTCTGCGGAGATCTCAGCGGCTTTGGTCCCAATCTCAGCAAGATCAAACGGCGGCCAGTCTGGAAGTTCAATACGCCCGCTGACCCATTCCAGCACGTCACCCCATGTCAGGCCCTTGTGTATTTCATGAGATCGATCGCACATGACGCATGCGCAGCCGTGAGGCGGCAAGTCCCGTGAGAAAACATTTTCCAGCCTGTCCAACAGACGTCGGGCAACGGAGCGATGGCCAGTCGCAACTGCAATAGAGCCCTGCTTCATCAAAACGTTGGAATATTGATCAAGTAGGTTGAGGAACGGCGCAAACAACGTGTCCGATCCAGTCAAGGGGGGGTTCGATGTTCGAGATCCATTCTGAAGAGGCAGAACTGATAAAAAGTGTCGAGGGACGGGGTAGGGCAGACCACCATTTTGCAGCAGGTAGTCGACTCGAGGGATGTCGTGAATATCAATTTGGGGCGGCGGAGGTGGAGGCGGTGGTCCGGCCATGGAAGCTGGGGTCGCCGTCTTGGACGGGAAAGCAGATTCATTGTCTGCAAAGTCGGGCGGAGACGGGTCCTTGCCGCCGTCATACAAGTGGGAGGGAAATCTCGCTGTCTGGGTCGGTGTTCGTGGGGAGGAATCTTGGACGCTTGACGGCGAGGATCCGTCGTCTCGAGACTCGACCCTCTTGGAGCTGGACCTGGTAGAGTCGGATCTTCTCACAGAATGCCGCGATGAACTTGACCTGACAGAGCCAGATGAACGAAGTTTGTCGTGTGATTTGTGCTCGCGTGATTTGATGTAGGTGGCTTGACTGGACGAAGCAGATTTTCTGCTCAGCTTGGACCGATCATCGTTATGGGATGCGGATCTGGAGAGGCCAGAAACTGTAGATTTGGGGCGTCCACCGTCAGAGCCCTTGATATCACCGCCGCTCTTCCTCCTGTCTGCAGAGACATCGGTCTCGGGTGGGGTAGGCGGTCTGGAGCCCCTTTTGGAGGTTGATGCTGCTCTGTCCAGTTCAGCAGACCTTGATCTCCGTTCTTCGTCGCCAACGTCGGTAGGTTCAGGGGTTGGGGGGTTGGAGAGGTGCGACTTTCGTGGCTCACCCAAGTCGTCGCGGCTCATGACAGCTTCTTTGCTGTGGGCCTTGCTGAAGCTCGGGTAAGGCATAGAGATGCGTGGCTTATCGAGGGATATGCTGATTGCATCTGCGGTTATGTCACTGGTAGAGCCATTTCTCTCGCGAGGCCCATCCCCGTCCTTGTCTCTCTCGCGATCTCTGTCGCGATCCTTCTTGCGATGTCGCCTGGTGGAGGCCTCACTGCCATCTGTGCCAAGCTTACTGCGCGAAGTCGAGGACTTGGAAGATCGGTGGCGGCGTTCACGGTCCTTGTCTCTGTCCTTGTCTCGATCTGTTTTACTTCGTTCCGACTTGGAGCGTCGGGTCTTATCGCGATGGCCTTCGTCGGCGACGGAGTCGACGTCGGCGTCACGTTCCTTTGAAGGCATGCTTCAGCATTGGGGCCGAAGCGGCCAAGCGGCTGGGTGACGACAGCAGTGGGCGACAAATTTATGTCCGAGCTTGCTGGTTCCGAGGTTGGAGTCGAGGATTCGTTTGCAGTCGCTGTCTCGCTGTTTTGAATGAAGGGAGAAAAGAAGGTGAAAAATGTCGAGTCGGGTCTGGTGGATTTCGTCAGGTTCAGGCACCGATGACTTCACTCAGTGTGGGAGGTAAGTAACTGGGTGCGGGACTATGCGGGACTGGGTGCCCATGAGGATGCGGTGTGCTTGCAGCTCTGAATTCCGGGAGTGGGGGAGGCTGTCTTGGAAACGGCAGACGAGAAATGTGGATAATAATAGATGCTGCGGAAGATGCTAAGGAAGGAGGTAAAGGATGGCTGTGAAGACGGTGATGCGAGGTGGAGGAGGAGAATCAACATGGACGAGCGGCAAAAATGCATCGAGCAGGAGCAGGAGAGCAGCTCGGGGATGCCAAAGTTCAATGCTTGAAGCACTCGAGGCGTCAGTCAGTCCACCAGGCTGCCGGTTCATATTCACTTGAGCTGTTGGCCAGTTACAAGGCACAAGGCCCAGACCCTGCACCACCAGCTGCACCACCACCCAAGGGTGTAGCCGCTGCTATGGAGCGGCTTCTCAGGGTCCCGTCTCGCCATCCTTTCTCTTTGGTCCATTCACAAGATAGCCAGCCTTCAGAAAATAAAAAAACTGGGACTCCAGGCTTGCGGGTGGCGTCCAACATTTCCCAACATTGAAACATAAGGACCACGACCAGCTCATCAATCCTCCCAGACGTCTCGTCTGTCACGACAGCACATGCCCCTCTGGTTTCCAGCGAGCACCCGCATGGGGCGAGCTTGAGTTGGGGCTCCAGCTGGGTGAATTGCTCGGCGAGCTCATGGACTCTCTTTGCTAGGTGCGCAGCTGCCGTCCCACAAGAATGCTTTGCCTAAATAAATATATTAAGTGCATACATACTTCTTAATACATACTTAAGTACTTAAGTAAATATTTTTTTATTCTATATTACAGTATATCACCGTATATTTTATGGTAAGTAAACACTAGGGGTATAAGCGCACCTAGCAAAAAGAGTCCATGAGCTCGCCGAGCAATTCACCGAGCTTGGCCGCTTGAGCTTTGTTTGGGCTGCAGGCAGCATCGACGCCCAAAGCAATTCTTCTTCTCTCAACGGCTCTCACCCAGTCACCACCAAGAGTACTCAAGTGCTCGCAGCCACGTGTTTGCGCCGCGAACCAGACCATCTCCCAGGCCGACTCATCCAACACGTCTTGCCTCGTCATCGCATCACCACCATCCGCCATCATGTGCCTGCAACTGTTGACTAAAACCTTGCCTGAACACATCTCCCCCCCAATCGGCATCTCCATCACCGCGTAAGCCGCCCATGCATGCCCGATACAAGCAACGCATGCATGACAAGCAGGAATTCGCATCCCTTCTCCAATTCATCTGGAGTTGCTCGACGGGCGCCAAATGCCCACCTCGCTGCACCTCCATTCATTCATGCAGGGTTTTAAGCGCCCAGCCTCCAAATCGTCGCCCAACTCTGCAGCCATCGCATCGCATCGCTCTCTCACCGTCCGCGCCGCAGCTTCCACAGAGTACCTTAGGTAGGTAGTCAAGTACCTTCATCTTGTCTTTGCTCTATTTTGAACGCAAAATTCTATCTCGAGGCATCTAGATGCACTCAGATGCCCGGTCCATCCTTCCAACACCGTGCTCAAGTGCTGCCAACTACGTTCTGGTCTTCATATTTTTTTTGTTTTTGTTTTTGCAATATCTCTTCCCAGTCTCGTAGCAATTTCACGACGCAACACCCGCACAGTCCCAAACGCCATAGCCATATGTCACTCCCGTCTCCTCCCAACCCGCGTCAAGTCACGTACGCAGAGTATCCCTGTTTCATCATTTGTCGTCTTACTTCTGCTTCGGAATCAGTCTTACACTTGGTCCAGCAACCCGCGACTTTCCAATAACAAGATGATCTCATGCACAATCGATCGAACGTTCTGTGTCTCCAAGTCCACCGTGAGATCGGGCTTGGAAGGAACCTCGTAAGGGTCGTCAACGCCTGTGAAGCCCTTGATCTCGCCAGCACGAGCACGCTTGTAAATGCCGCGTCTGTCAGTCTTCTCGGCGTACTCCAAGGGAGTGGCCACGTGGACCAAGAAGAAGGGACCAGATTTCTCGATGAGCTCGCGAGCCTGAGTACGAGCCTGGTCAAAAGGAGCAATGGGGGCAGCAATCACAGCAGCGCCAGCCTTGGTTAGCTCAGAAGCAACAAAGGCAATTCGAGAGATGTTGAGGTCTCGGTCCTGTCGACTGAAGCCCAGTTCTGGGGAGAGTTCCGATCGGACCGTCTCGCCAAGCAGCATAGAGACTGGCCGTCCACCACCCTGGTTCAAAGTAGTCTGTAGGGCACGAGCAACTTGGTCCTTGCCACTGTTCTGATATCCAGTCAAGAATACAGTGAAGCCCTTCTCTCGTGGCAATGGGTTCTGCTCTCGGAGAACCTTGACAACCTCGGGGTACGAGAACCACTCAGGGATCTCCTTGCCGGTTCTGAGTCTGTTTCGCAGCTCAGTTCCGGAAATGTTCATGGTGCGAGTGCCCTCGGGGATCTCGTTGGCGGGCATGTACTCTTCCTTGTCGGGGATGTAGATCATCTCCTGGAACTCGACCATCTTGATGCCAAGCTCCTCCTGGTACTGCTGGACAAGCTTCTGTGCATCATAAGGGCCATAGTGGTCCTTGCCGTTCTTGTTCTTGCCGGGACCAGCGTGGTCACGGCCGACAATGAAGTGAGTTGCACCGTGATTCTTTCGGATCACAGCGTGCCACAAGGCCTCACGAGGTCCACCCATACGCATTGCCAAAGGAAGAAGAGCCAGAGCAGCCATGCCATTGGGGTATCTGGGCAGCAGAGCCTTGTAAACTCGAACACGTGTGAAGTGGTCGATGTCACCAGGCTTGGTCATACCAACGACGGGGTGGATGAGAACGTTGGCCTGCTGAGAGCGAGCAGCGCGGACCGTCAACTCGCGATGAGCACGATGCATTGGGTTTCGGGTCTGGAAAGCAACAACCTTTTGCCAGCCGAGCTTGTTGAAGTGGGATCGGAGTTCGGCAGGAGTGACTTGTTCAGTCAGTTAGCTTATGTCCAGACAGTATGGCGAGCAGTGGATTTTTTTTTAGACTTACAGCGAAGGTCGAGGAAATCGTAGTGCTCTAAGCGAGCGACAGCTTCAAGCTTGCCGCCAACGTAGAACTCTTTGGCAACACTGAACAGGTGCTTGATACCAGGGTGGGTGTCATCGTCGCTGCCAAAGACCTCTTTGGCCTCCTTGACCCTAAGCATTTCGAATTAGTACATTTGATGAGAGATCGGGCCAACGCCACACAAGGTGCAACGTACTTGTCTGGTCGGTAAACATCCTCAACAGTTAGGATGGCCACGTTATGGTCGTCGCGGGAATCACGCAATGTCAGCTTAGCGCCAGTCTTGATACCCAGGTCGTCAATCTGTTTCTGGCTAACATCGAGGGTGATGGGCATGCTGAAAAGAGCGCCGTCGGCAAGACGGTTGTTCTCAACTACTCTATAAAAGAAAACGTCAGCCTACGCTCAAGACTCGTCCTATGATTGCCATTTCAAGTCTTACCCATTGTAGTCCTTTTCGGTCATGAAACCTATGTTAATACAGTAAGGTTAGTGCCCTTTTCCCTTTCGGCGCAAGGTGTCGCAAAGATGAAAAGCAGCCAGTTGCTGGCCTCGTAGTAGCCTAGTATCCTCCTGGCCCTTCCAGAGACTTACCTTCTAGGGGAGAGAAGCCGCCGTTGAGGATCAGCTCAAGATCGCAGAGATGACGATCTGACAAGACGATGGCGGGATATTTCTCTGCTTCATCGCGCAACTCGGCCTGGCGGGGCAGATCGCGAGCAAACAAGTCCTTGAGGACGCCACCATGAGGAGTGTTTGCCATTTTCTTCTAATGTCTTGAACTGCAAACGCTACAGAAATGTTCCAATTGAGACGTACATGCAGAAGCAGACAGACAACGAGGGATGGAAGAAGAAGATTTCGGTCAGTCGCAAGACGAGCAAACCGAGCGAGGAGCCTGAAGTTAATACTTCAGTATCCAACCCGGGTTCGGAGCTATTATTGTCTACAAGTTAAAGCCCAGGCCCACATGTACGATCACGCAATGGTGGGGGATCCGTGGAAATGGTAAAAGACGAGCGGCTTGGTGTCTGGGGCATCGAATGAGAGAGCAGAAATTCGGAATGCGTCTCATGTAGAAGAGGGGCCCTGATTTCTAAGTGCTTGAGTATTGCGCCACGCCGATTTCTGACTGCAGTCGAGTTAGTTGCAGTTACACAGAGTGAATTTCTGGAAGTCGGGAGGCATTGAGGAGCGGAAGCCAGAGATTGAAACACACATGCACTGCGACACCTGTCAGACTTGCAAACGTCGGGAACAATGCATCTCCAAGAATCCGTGTTTCCCCGCCGTCGTGATGTACTGCTTCCAACATGTCCAAGACTCACTCGCAGCTGCCAGCGTGGCCATCACCTTCCTTCCGCTGGCAGGCGCAAAAGAGGGTGGGAAGAGATATTTTTTTCGGGGCCGGTCCCTGACGATGACGTGCTCGCTCGCCCACGTTACTCAATCATTGCATGTGCTGAACACACATGACGAGCCGCCAGGGATGTCATAATTATTGGGCGGAAATGTGCCATTTGACAGTTCTTCGCAGAGCATGGCTTTTTTTTGTTCACCCTCGTCTCAAGTTCAGCATTGGACGCTCGAGTCAACTCTTCGCGTAATAATAATACCTGCTGCAGAAGGAACAACGGGACAAGATTGCGCCTGGAAGGGACGTCCGGAGAATGCGGTTTGCGACTTGTACACTTTCATGCCCTGTTTCTTAATCGGGCAAGGTCTGATCACACCTTATTTCTGGGTCTCCTTCCGACACGGTCGACCGACCGACTCCCGCTCTCTACCCGACCGACTTGAGCCGCTGCGTCTATGTCCGCGCGGGTTACAATCAGGTCCTCGAAAAACCTTTTAAACTGCTTATTACCCATAGCCACACTTTACTACATCCATATGAGATTTTCTTGACTTACTTTGGTCAGCCATGCTCTGGCCAAAGGTTGGTGGAGTTTGCTGTTCCGCTTGGTGCGACGTGCCGGAGGTCGGATCGTCGGCCACAAGCATCTCCGCCATCTCTCCACCAACGGCCGGATGAAATGCGCGACTTACCTAAAAAATTATGCACACTTATGCCACGACACGGAGTCATCGGCGATTTTGAACTACCTACTTAAAGAGTCCGATGTTTTCTTCCCGCCTCCTATTACCGCGATGTAGCCCTCGACTACAAATGTGGCGCTGAATCTGCCACGAGCTGTCCCTACCCTTTCGGCCCATCGGGGCCCCAGATGATGCATGATGCGATCTCCCCACAGTGAGATGCTGCAAAACGCGGCCAATCATGGAAGTCATATTCGCATACACTCGCCTTTCGATCATTGATACTAATAAGCATGTTTCATATATCTCCATGTCTTTGTCTGTCTAGCTGTATGTCGTTTGTATCTCTCTGGACAATTAGTTTGTCAGCAATGCAGATTCGCTAGCAAGTTGGGGATGCTCAAACATTACACGACTGCCTGTCAGGCACTTGGCGTCTTGCAAATTTACGTGTTCAGGTAGTATCGCGCTCATGGCTTAGCTGTACATTTCATCTTAGTGACAACATTAACCTGGAGATGCGCAGGGGAAAGCAAACCAATTGATGCTGTTGGATGCACCATTCACCTGATTCCAATACCTGACCAATTTCACACATTATATCTTACGAGCCGCGAGTAAGACTACCAGTATAGTCATTTGACCCATTGATTTCCACCCAGAACCACCTGCAACAGTATTCTACTCTCAATGTTTATGTATTCGCATGCTTCCAGACTAAGCTACCCTGTATGCTAAATCGAGTACGTGGGTACGGAGTATTTTCAGAATAATAAAGGCTGGAGCCAATGGACATCCCGGCGAATGTGGACATTCACTAGACGTTTTAATATAAATCTTCAGCCCTATATAAATTAAACCGTAGTTGCTTGTTACAACTCACGGTTCTCCTAAGCCAAGCATTTAACTGCGGCCAGACACTACAAGGGTAATTGGAAAATATGATAATATGAAAAATGATCTCACATAGATCAGTTATTGAGCCAGAGCTAAGCACATCTCACCTACCGAGGCAGCCTTTCTCATGGGTACCCGACTAATCGAACCATACTTTCAGCTAACTCTTTCACCGCGCTTCACCATCTACAACAATCATGTTACATCTTCTGGGAAGCCATGAGTTGTAACAGCCGCACAAGGGCAGAGAAGAATTGATCAAGGATGCAACTGATAAGTCATCGCATTTGCAGCGACCTCACAGAAGACTCAATAAACTTGAAACAACTCGGCAGGACATAGAACATGCAAGACTTCCGGGAGCGGCAGCTTTACATAACTTGTTCACAAAACATACCCCCGGGCCAGTGATAGGAGCTACTCTCTTCACAAGCCCGATCGAACCTGACGTCAAATTGGACCTGAACCAATGAGTGGCAGGTTTGCGCGACGACCCGGCTGTGTTTGCTTTTAATGGCGACCATAGCTCCGAATCAAGCGCGCCACAATGATGACTGCAAAAAGAGAGACGTATATGAAGTATTAGACATGCATCGTTGTCAGCATGAAGAGATGTTGATATAACGATGTCCCGAGCCTATTTATTGTATGACTTCCATAGTAACATTAATGGAAACTGGCTTGGATGATGGTGATTGCCAGTAATGACGTCATCCCACTTTCGCAAGACCAAGTGGTAGCGATCAGACGGGCTCTTAGTAAATGAAGTTCTAGTGCAAATGACGCCCCTGCGTGATTGTTCAGCTTAATGATACCGCTGCGAACACCGACGTTGTGGCACGATACACGCCGACGTCGTTGGCCTGTGGTGGCTTCCACGGTTTCCTAGATGAGAACAATGCATATTCGAGAAGGGTTCGCAGGCAGCGCCACTGGCAGAGAGTCGGTCGTTTGTGCCGATCATCACTGTGACCTGCTCTTTGCGATAAAGTCACAAGGTCCTAGCAGGCTCTTCCCGCTAGGTTCCGACCTACCTTGCCTAGTACCCGAGATAAACCAGGATGGCCAGTCTAAAGGAAAGGCGGTGCATTACGCCAATATGTACTAATCCGTACTAGAACACCAGGTTCCACGTTTCCACCATTTTGTTGCGTTATTAGCGCAGCGTGTTTGACACTCTGGCCTGGACTGCCCCCTTCATGGCCAAAGGAAACAAAGCTTGCGCCACCTCCCCCAAATTGTGCTTCCCAGCCTCCCACGCTCCCAGCCTCACAACACAATCGAATGATTGATAAGGCCGGGGGAGGGCCTTCCGTTCGGCCTCCGAGGCAAGCAGTCCGTGAGATTGTTGGACAAGCATCTGGAAATAAGGTCAACTGATAAGGACAAGGAGTAGGTTGTTCCGGTGGGTGGAGGCATAGCTGGGAAAGTCAATGCTAGTGGACTGGTAGTAGCACTCCGTTGTAGTGTGCAACTCCTGCTGGGGTCCGTGAGACACTTCTCGATTGAACATGATTCATGGCGAATCGACTGCTCGATTCATCCCGAGGGCGACGGACCAAAGCGGCACGGAGGCCAAGAGGGTGCTGGCAACTACGCCAGCACGGCATCAGACGGCAAGGGCATCCGAGCTGCAAGACGACCAATCTAGACGGTCGGCTTGGTGCTGATACTAATGCTGATGCTGATGGTGTGGTGTTGTGGCGGGCTGTTGGCTACCGTCATTCGAAGGTTTGGCCGTTTAGAATTTAGCCAAGACCGTTGGCGCCACTTGCGTTTGTCTGGCTTCAAAGTTGCGGTGCGGTGCGGTGCCTAGTCCGGTCAATCTTGCCCAGGACAACTGGTCGAGGTCCACTTCATTTATCGATCAAGGCCATTTTTGTCGTCCTTTTGGCGATTCCGGTCCCGCGCTGTGTGGTTGGTGCCGTCGGCAGTGCAGTTGGCGGACTCATGGGCAATCCGGCCAGGATGCCCAAAAATACGAGCTTGCTTGCCCATCTCAAACGGCCACCTCCTCTTGTGCAACCCATCCGTTTTTCGTGCTCGTTGGGGGCTAGGCGACCTGCTCAGCATCATCGGTTGAAGCCGATTCGAGGGCAAGTAGGCGTCGTGACGAGAAATTGAGTCGCGGTTTTCTCTTGTTCGCTTTGGCGAAGCCTAAAGTTTCCCAGAGTCACCGACCATCATCAACGCCCGGTAGCGCCTGCCGGCTGAGACAAACCCCCGACCGCCCTCGAAATCAACCCTAGACAGTTTGCTCATGCTTGGAAAAATTTCAACCTTCGACATTCGACCTTCGATTCACGACTCGTATCCTTCTCCTGCGTCCCATGTCTCGTCTTGTTCGCTGGCGGATGTTTCGGCTGCACATTGCGAATTCGCCGCCTCGCCACGGCTGAACTCTTGAAACCTACATCGCCAGCATTTGTTTGTGTCGGGACAACATCACCACTACCATCGTCACCCAGAAGGGGCCCTGGGCTACCCTGAGAATCCTCCGTATCGAGTCGAACTATCCCCTCAGCCCTCCATCTGCCGATACAATGCTGCGATTACGTTCCCCAATGACGGCTCTTCTGCCGCTCCTAGCTTTGCTGTTATGCCATTCCGCGGCAGCCAACGCGCGAGAACCCGTCTATATCAAGGGATTAGGAATCGACGGTGTGAACCGCGACCTTGACGTTAGCCGATATCCCGCCCTGTATACGGGTGATTTCGACGACTGTCTTGGTGGAGAGAGCTTGTTCAATGTCACCAAATTCGATGCTGCATACTATGCTGATAATCTCACGGTCCTATTTCACTTGGATGGAACCACCAATATTCATAAAGAAAATCTCATTCGTATGATCAACCTGCCCTCTGTGAGACCTCATATTTTACACATCAATTCAAGGCTAACATTGTCTTCACGCCACAGTTCACATCTCGGTCGAGGCATACGGGGAGAATAGATTTAACATGACGTATGATCCGTGCAAAGCCAACATCCACAGCATGTGCCCGTTGAACAATTCCGTACCTATAACAGCATTTGCAGCTATCCCCCTTGCTCCGCACGATGTATCTGGCATTCCGTCCATCGCACTGGGGATTCCCGATCTAGAGGGCTTGGCTCGTCTACAAATATTCGCCAATTCGACACAAACCCAAATCGGATGTTTCCAAGCTGTCATGACCAACGGCAACAGCTTTTCGCAACCGGAAGCTGTGTCATCGTTTCTTGGAGTAATGGTGTTCATTGCTGTGCTAGCGTCATTTGCTACTGCCATATATGGCTTGAGCATCCCACATATGCGTGTTCACTATGCACATTCATTCTCGGTTCTCGTCATCTTTGAGACATTTCAGTCCATGTTCTTCTCTGGTGCCCTGTCCGTCAATTGGCCTAGCGTGCTTCCCGCATGGTGGAGCAATTTTGCATGGACAGCAGGCATGTTTGCAAACAAGCAAATTGTTCGCTCAGTGAGCGCCTTTACTGGCAACAATGTCAACATCACTCAAGTAGGTGGCGCTGGTTCAGTCCAGATCAATAATGGCGGTGGCCTGTTACAACAAATTTATGGCCGGTCGTTGTTTGCCGCGTCCCCATTCCAGAACACTGCTGGCTCACTAAAGTCTTTCGCTCAACGAAATGCATATAATGCAAGCGATCCATACGATTATACTTGGGGCGGTCGCCCACGGATGCCTGGTATGCCCATGCCTGGCACTTGGCCCGGGTTTAGTGGAACCTTATCCATGGTTAATATCCCTCCAGCTGAAGCCTTTACCATCTCCATCATATGGCTGCTTGTCATTTTGGCTGCTGTGGCGTTGTTTGTCGGGGCAGTGAAGCTGAGTCTGGATCTCCTGATACGACTGAGGTGGCTCAAATCTGATGGCTTCGACTATTTCCGGTCGCACGTCTGGGGCTACACTGCCTCAGCCCTCCTCCGAACACTGTTCATTGCCTTCTTCACCGTCATGACCCTCGCCATGTACCAGTTTTCACTTCGTGGATCTGCTGGGCCGACTGCTGTGGCAGCCATTGTCTGGTTGATCTTCTTGCTGGGCATTGGAGGGATCACAGCCTATGCCTGCTATTTCCGACTTCGACATGGAAAGTACGAGACTGGGCCGGATAGTCTACGTTTCGAACGGGGCACCGTATTTGGCAAGGTTCCTTTCATTGCTACGACGAGACAGAGCAGAATAGGCGAAGAGGAGCCGAGCCGAAGACCGTATCTATTTGGCACTATGCCATTCGTCAAGGTCAAATACGTCGACGACGACCCGAATAGAGACCCTGTTCACCTGGACGAAGGATATGTGAAGAGATTTGGTTGGCTGTCAGCCCGGTACCGACGATCAAGATGGTGGTTCTTCGCTTTTTACCTTGGTTACCAATTCATCCGAGCATGCTTCGTTGGCGGAGCAGCACGTTCGCCTCTGGCACAAGTTTACGGACTGTTCATATTTGACATCATTGCCCTCGTCGTAATCATGAAGCTGAACCCCTTCGAAAGCAACCGAAACACCGCAGTTGCCGTTTGGATGCTGTCAATTTCTAAGATTGTAACCACTGGCTTGTCGATCGCTTTCCTGCCTGCGTTCTCTATTAATCGAATTGCCGCCACGGTCCTTGGTATTATAATCATCGTCGTCCAAGGATTTGTTGCAATTGCAGTATTGGTATTGATCGTATTAGGGGTGCTTTCGACGTGGATGTCCCTTTCCCGCAACCGAGAAGACTTCCCGCAGGTTTTGGAACAAGTTCGCATCAATTATTTTGAGCACGCAAAGGCTTGCGCGGACGACTTCCCGCCGAGGCCGAAGAAGTCAAACACGAAGGAAGAGACGAGTGAAGGGTCTCGCGAGGCCATGTTTGAAGTTAGAGACGTGCGACGTGCACCCAAGATCGAAGACGAGGGCGTCGATAAGTTCCCAGACTTGGATCCGCCCAGCATATCAGTCACTGCCGTCGGGGCTAGTGGACGCCGGAGTCGAGCAAACAGCGCCAGCTCGAGATTCTCGGTCAGCAGCCTCCCCAGGACCGCCCGTGTTCACCGGGCATCTTGGAGCTCCAAGGACATTCCCTTGTGGGATTCTGAAATGAACAGAGGGGACCAGCAGCGTGTGGGCCGCTCGCGTGCCAGCTCCCTGAGGTTGTCAGGCTATGTGGCAGATGCTCCAGGGACCAGTACACCGATTCGGAGACCCATGACACCACAGCAGGAGATTTTAGAAGAGCCACAAATGCAGCAGCCAGATAGCTCACCAACAGAATACACCGAAAGCAGTCAAGCTTCCAATCCCGAGGAGGCAAGAACAAAGGATTCAGAAGAGGGGGTTTCAACACCTGCAACAGATACAGAGCCTTCTGAGGCAGAGGAAAAGCCGAGAGTGGAGCCCGAGGCAAAGGAGGCATCATAGATGACCTTGATGTGTTTCCATGTGGGATTTAGCTTTGAACAAAAGCGAGATATGGCCTTCATTTACTCCAATCATAGTTTATTTTATCGTGTTAGCGCAATCTAGAAGCTGGGTGAAGGATACAGCGGATCAGAAAAACGAGGAACAAGGAACGAGGGCTGGGAGGCCAGGCTACCTTGGAAGTTTTGCCATTAAAGATGGATGTGTGGACCTAGCGAACCTGATATGTGACGCGTATGGGACCCGGCGTTGGCGACTGATTTTCACGGCATGGCATAGCATTCTGCTTTGGAAGGTTGATTCATGTTGGGTGGCCTGCATGGTGGTCAAAGGAGGAGGATGCGGAGCAGTTTTTGTTGCCTACCAGCACCAATCTGACGATACTCTGCTATTCATAGGTCGACTTGATGAGAATCAATGTAATACGTATTTGGTCGAGCCGAGGCTCGTAAATGATGTATATTTTTTTTTCTTTTGGCTAAAACCATCATCGATGTGTTCTTGAAGGAAATGATCCATTCCGCCGTCAAGGGCGTGCACGCCACTCATTCCCCAGGCTTGAAGAAACCGGAATATAGGCCATGGATGGGCCTCTCGATGCTTCGGTCACGTCGGTGTTGGGCAAAAAGGTTTCCGGTCTCGTTGCATGTCGCGTCGTCGACCTAATTTCAACCTTGGACTCGGGGTCAAAAGACCAGCTGCTCCATACGCACACTCCGTAGAGGTTGGGAGCCGTGGCTCTCCAACAGCCACCAGCAGTTCGACCAACACCGGTCCCCAACGGCTCTGTACGCAAACGACAGCCATGCCGTCGATCAGCCCGTACGGTTTGGAGCCTTTATCCACACGTGGAACGAGGAGGACGCCACGGAACTGCCAGCGCGGGCCGGTAGTTGCGAGGAACAGGGCAAAGTGGCCTGATTCTTCTTCCCTTACTGTTGGCATGTGAGACTCTTTGTTGCTCTGTTGTTACACGGACGGTACCCAACTTGCCCTGACACAAAGTACAGACGTGCTGCTGGCATGAGTCTGGGGAGGGGGGATGGGGGATAGGATAGGGGGAGAGAGGGCGAGCATCGAGCAGTACTGAATACTTGGTACTTCGTAGACGGCGACGGAGGAACCGGGGGGGCGTTCTTTACAGCAAGCACACATGGCATACACGTTTATGTATTCGGGTTTTTTTCTTTGTTTCATCGAGCAACACGGGGTGCTCGGTGTATTTTTAGGATTTTTTCATGGTAATTTTAAACAGCGAAAAAACATCAAGGGCCAGGGGGTTCCCCCCCCAGCGAACGCAGCCTCATGTCCGAAGTACTCCATACCACTGGCATACGACAAACGAGCAGAAAGGAGATGAAAAAAAAGGAAGATTGGGGTGACACAAGCATGCAACAAGCCTCACATTACGGGGTAGAGGCCACCCTATAACAGAACCAGGACCAGAATACCCGCACCTATCACGGTCAACAACCCCAGCACGACAAGCCACACCACAGCGTGACACCATCCGTGATGTCGGGAAGCCACAAGGCCCTCCCCGTCTGTGTCGGCGTCCGTGTCAACGGAGGCAGTGGTGGATGTGGCAGCCAGGCGCTCGGTCGAATCCGCCTCGCTGGGGTCATGGTGCCAGTGACACCGGCGGGAGGACTCGAGGTCCAGCGCGCCGTAGTTGTGCTCGTCGACGTGCCAGAGCAGCAAGTCAGTCAGCTCGTCTTCGTCGTCGGACAACAACAAAGACAATGTCGTCGTCGTCGAGCCCGGAGAGCGCAGGATGGGTGGCGGCGAGGTCGCGAAACCGTCGGATCTGCTCCTGTCTACATGGAAGGCCGTGACTTATCAGCAAACCTTGCTTTTTTTCCCTTTTATTGATTGCCCTTCGTCTTCGAACTCATGGGGGAGGAGTAGGAATGGGGAATACAGAGTATGGAAAAATGCTATTGGAGGAAAAGGGGGTAGGGGGAGGAAGGGGAGTGGACAGAGACGTACGCTGCGCAGGTGAGGCATTCGGATTGGGGAATGCTTGAGCCGCTGGGCTGGCCGCACACGGGGCAGTAGTAGAATACGCCGGTGCAGACGCGGTCCATGGTCCTTTGTTCGAGGGTATGGTGATGTTGAGATTTTTGGTGTAGCGTTTGAAAAAAAAAAAAAAGAGGCAATGTGTAGTGCTTCAACGCAGCGACCCGAAACGGAGATGAAGCTGGCAGGACTAATCGAGGAAATAGAAAATAGGTTTGAATGATTCAGAAGCGATAATTGTCGGAGTCGACTTGTATAATCAGAAAATTAAAAGACGAACCCAAGCCCTCTTTATACCCAAGCCCAGTCGTATGCCGTCACGTACAGCTATCCCCATGCCCATTATTGTACCATGCCCGTCACCAACATGCAAGCATTCACCAGACTCACCAGATACGTGCCAGTCCACACTTCTCGGGCCTTTGCCAACCTGCTCTGCGCATCTTTGCCATGTTTAGTGCGAATGCGAGCAACAGGAAGCCATCAGCAACGAGGAAAGCCAAAAACTAGACAGAGCAAAAGAACCACGCATCACAAAATCAGCCAATAATGCGTCCCTGACTCGGCTCCGAGACCAAACACAAAGGGCTTCCGAGCGTTTCGCCCACGCCCTCCTCGTCCCCCCTTGTAGCCGCGAACAATGTTGGCAGGCAACAGAAACGGTAGAACCGTCTTGTTTGGGTATCAAACTATCGACCCGACTGCAAGTCCGTCTTGGAACGGGCTAGTTGCCGCTGACAAGATTTTCATATTCTCCATCAGACAACGCGAAAGGGGAGGGGGGTGGAGGAGAATCACCACCCCCAGGATATCGGAGCAGGCAAGGGTGTCGTGAACTACCTGTCTCAGCGGAAAGCTCCGTCTTTCTTTTTTTTCCCATTCCGGTGGCGTAGTGGGAAGCGTTGGTGTCAAAGTTTGTCTGGGGTGGGAAGAAGCGAACCCAACGTCGACAAAGGGTCCAGTCATGGTGGTGTGAAGCGAACGACATCCTCCTTCTCCTTCTTCACATGTCTCTTCTCATCATCATTGTGTTGCAGATGATAGATCGCTGAATGGTTTGTGCTTGAACGCGGGGAATACTCGAGTTCGAAAAAAAAAAAAAAGCCCTCGGCCAGGGGGTTGGTTCGTGTTGGCGATGAGAACAAGGTTTGACAGGCAGCAGCGCAACCACACGGGCCCAGCACCTCAGCATTGAAACAGACATCTCCTCGCTTCTCCATGCAAAATCCCACGTTATCCAGGGAGTAGGACATCAACGGCCCCCAAAAGGGGCATCTCATGTCGCCACGGACCGGCAAATGGTCCCGACGTTGCTCCTCCCAATACTCCCTCACACATCACGCATGCTTCGTAAGCCTTCTCCCCCCCGTATCTCAGAGCTGTCATGCAACACACACAATGCTTAGACTCGAGAAAGTGGATACGGCCCTTTCTGGCAGCGGAACTATCCGATCAAGCAAGAAAGCGACGTGCTCTGCGTGCTCTGCGCGCCCACCAACACGGCATCCCAACCCAGCGCATGTTGGTTCTGCTAGCTGAGCCATGCCGGTAGCGTTGTCCTAGCCTGTCCAAGCGGGAAAAAAGAAGCGAATGCGACGCTGAGCATAATAAAGAAGGCCGACGGTGTACCTGAGACTGGCATTAGAGCGCCATGGTGGGTGCGGTTGTTTAGTCCCTGCTATTACATCTCGTCGCCTGCTTAGCTTCTATCATGGCCCACGAGTTTGACAGCCTGCAGTAACCATGTTCCTGGCAGGCCCGGAAGCCTCGTCCAACTGCCGTGGTTACCAATCCATTACTAAAAAGTCTCTCGTCAACAGGGGCCGACTAACCATCTCGAACACGATACAAACATGTGCGTCCCAACACGAGGCTGCGTTGCTTCCTGGACCCGAAAGACGCGACCTGCTGCAACCTGCATAATTCCCCTGGGAGATGTATGCCGCCGAACTACTCGGTACGAAGTTAGGATCAACACAGGTGCCCTGGACTCCTGGCCCTGACCACAAGACGGCCTTTGTGGCACTCACGATGTTGAAGTTTTGCACCAACCCCATTCTTTAAACTCTGCACCACCAACACACAGCCGAGGCCCGGATCTCGGGATACAAGCAGACGTGACGATGGACAAAGACGGGTTGGGTTCTCGCAGAACAGAGAGAGTCGCTTGATTGATTCGCTTCAGCCCTGTGGCGGCAGAGTTTGGTCTGACGTGTGGAGAAACAAAGCAGGCCGGCCCAGTCTCGTGAAGGTGAACGTGGGCCAAAGGCGAAAAAGCCATCTCGGCCGAGTGAACAAGCCAACGCACCCCGACGACCCCCGCCTCGCCCGAACAAATCACGTCCTGTTCCCACCGGAGACATTTGATCGATTCGATCCGGGCAGAGCCATCAGACCATTTGCGGCATATCGTAGAGGTTGCACCGAGCATTGTCCGCAGCCTTGGAAGCCTTGGCCAGCATCCATCATCCACCTGCATGCAAACCGGCAGGCAGACTTGGCTTGCATCTGACGACAAGCTCAGATGTCCTCTTTCCCGGCCAACAAGTGGCAGCTGTGCCGTCTTCCCGGGCACGCACGACGGAGCCTGCAGCCAACGCTTCTGGTTGCCGGACGTGGCATTTCGTTGGTACGTTGCCAACATTCGGACCGCGTGCTGTGAGTCAAGAGAGACAAGATATCCATGACAAAAGACCAGGGTTAACATTTGGCATGGTTGTTGTAGTATTAAGAACCCTGTCAGACTTGACAGAGCACCAGAGTGGAAAAGTAAACCAAGAGAAGATCCATGAGCCTCGTTCCCATCTATTGCTCCAATTAAAACTCCATTTCTACCATGCAGATGCCAATGTCCCGTACTTGTTTTCTCCATTTCACCTTGCCTCGCAGTTTTCCCACGCCCCTTCCCATATCGCCTTCTCCTTTTTTCATGCGACGTCGCCTGCTACCGGGCAACATGAATAACAAAAAAGAAACAGACTGAAACGTGTGCAATGCACCACCATGTGTTGTACAATACGGCCAATGAGATGTAGACGTTTTGCTGATTATGCCCAAAACGACGAATGACTGGCACCACCTTGTGAGGAACAAGGTTTAGCAACAAGGAGAATTTGTGGGGTAAAAGGGATAACGACAATGAAACGTTGTTGCGCGTGCGTGCTACTTTTAATTACAAGGGAATACATGGCTGGTTGATTATAGGGTCGCGGACCGGCATCCGACTTTTTGGAATATAGCGTCGTTTACAAAATAAGGGCGTGAATGATTGGCCAAATGCACCCAGGTCTATGCGTATAGAGCCTCGAGGAAGTAAATGAAGCCAAAGATCAGGAAGGCAACGGCCCCGCCGACGGTGACTAGACACGCATGTTAGGAAAATCACGGGGTCAAAGCATGCATGTCGACGCAGGGGAGACATACCGATTTTCAGACTGACTCTTCCGGCGATGGCCCGTCCTCCAATAACAGCCACACCGGTGCAAATGGCATGTCCGCAGGTTGCACCGAGAGTCACCCACCAGTAGTCCTGGCCAGCAGCCATGGCAATAGTTGCGATTTGGCTGCGATCACCCCATTCGCCCAAAAACGTCATGGCAAAGGTCTGGACCCAGGCCGGGCTCAAGAGCAGAGAGCAGAGGTTACCAACTCCCTGCATGAAACCGCCCATGGATCCGGAGCGTCGGGGAGGGCTGCGTGATGGGGATTGTGATGGCGATCGAGGCGGCGAGGGGAAACGGCTCTTAGACCGAGAATTCCTGCCACCAAGTCCCATTTCCAGGTTGTAAGCGGAAACACCGTTATGCCCATTGCCCATCTCCTTTTCCTTCTCTGCTAGCTCCTGTTCCACCTCGTGCATCTCAGCTGAAACGCCTTCATTGGGGTCCATCTTCATACCCTCATTGAGGAGTTTAGCACCAAAGACAAAGAACAGGGCTGCTGCCATGAAGCTTGTGAGGCGCTTAGGAATCAGAGTAGGAACAGCATGTCCCAGAACAGCAGACAAGACAGTCATGACAAGCAAGGCACCAAAAGCGGCAGAAAACACCACCATTCTATCATGCTTCATGGCCATCAGTGCAGCCACAAGAAAAGTTTTGTCACCAATTTCAGAGACAAGAATCATGGTAAAGGATAGCATCCATGAATGGAATGGCTGGATAATGCTCTCATCCTTTTGTTCAACGGGGACTTTGGATTTGGACTGGGATGTGTCCTTGGTTTTCGGTGGTGGGGGCTCGAGCGGATCTTTTGTTGTCGTTGACGATGATTTGGATTTGTTTGGTGTATCGGGGAGATCATCGGGTTTCTAGTAAATCAACAATCGATTAGCTATACGTCTTGCGACGGCGAAAAAAAAAGAGACTGGACCGTAACGGCACGACTCACATCGAGACCTGTATAGTCTTTGCTGCCGTCCTGCTTGTGTAGTTTTGACTTGTCAGTGTCTTCGTCCTTGCCGCCATGCAATTTCCGTTCCTCGCTATGTGGCAGTGGTGGCTTCTCTTTGGGAGATTCTGGTTGCGTGAGGACCTTCTCGCCGGTCTTTCCCTCCTTTTCCTTCCGTGCCTTTGACTTCTCGGTGACGCCGCCTTCGGTGCCCGTAGAAATTCCCTTTTCAGGTCGATCACGATTCTTATCGAACATGACACCAGAATTCGTTTCGGGGATCTTCTGGTCGCCAACCCGGGTTGGGTCGTTGGGTCGGCCCTTTAATAGCGGTAGTTGGTTGCCATTCATATCGACAGCCACACCGTCAGTCTCGACAAAGGGGCCGAGATGAGGCTTCCCATCCTTGCCATCAACGGGGGCATCTCTAGTGGGTATGAAACGTCGGTCTGCAGCGGCTGCTTCGACATTCGTAGCATCGTCGGCATTACGAGAAGAAGAGGAGATGGATTTGGAGTTGTCGTCCTTGGCTGCGGTGACGGCGCGAGGCGAGATGCCGACGGCCAGCGAAGGCAGCAGTAGGAGCAGCAGGGGTGAATGGCCGGTCTGGAACTTCATGACGGCAGCTCAATTCCTCGGCGCACGTTGTCAAACTGGCAATCCTGCTAATCGAAATGGATCCGTGATGATGGCTCAATCTGCCGATGGCAACACGGGGAGGCAATGATGAGGCGACGAGAGAAGGGTGGACTGAACGACTTGTAGGTGCGTCAACAGGCAGCCAAAGGTAAAAAAAGCTAGACGCAAGCACAGCCTCTACACCTCGACAACCCTTGGTGCCAACACTCGGCACTCCCTTACTCCGTAGGGGGCCCCTGGTCGCTTTAGGCTGGTCTGATTTCTGGGCTTCTGGATTGGTCGCGAGTGGCGCTCTCCGCTCTCCGTTTGCGTGGTTTGTGTGGCCTTGAGTGGTCCCGGTTGCGTGTCGTCCACCGGGAAATAGTATTGCCAAGTAGATTTAGCGTTCGCCCAAGGAGCTGCGCCAAAGCCAGCACCGAAGATGACTTGATTGTAAGATGAACCAAAATGCCGCGCAAATAAATACACAAATAAAGGGAGAATTCAACCCGAAAATAATGTGCGTTGACAAAATGAATTTCTTCAGCCACAGCATGTTCAACAGTGCACGAGGGGGAAAAAAGGAAGAAAGAAAGGGGAGAGAGCAGACAGAGCAGTTGACGGGTAGTAAGTACAAGGTACCAAACAAGCAAGTGCAAGTCGGCTGAAGAGCAGCCGGCCGCTTCTAAAACGAGAAAATATTCAGGGATACGGAGTAAACTGACGAGGATCCGGACGCGACAACGTCCATGGACAAGGATCAACATAGCCACGGCGCACGAGCATATTTTCACCCGAAACCCATAAAATCTTGCCATAATTTCCGCCTATTTCTTTATATAGCCAGCTGTCAAATCAAGTAATGCGGGTTGCGTAGATCAATATTAATGCCAGGCCGAACCAATGCTGGCTGCACGTCATCTCTTTAGCTGCCCAATGGTTCGCGGGGCTTCCTCTGCCATACAGTTTTCTTAGGTAAGCGAGTCTCCATGAGCCATTGGGCAGCAAAAGAGATAGAATCTGACATCGGACTTTGGCTAGTCTTCATGAGACGAGAATGAATATTTGGGATACATGCCTACCTAAATAGGTAGACATGGGCGAGGTATCTAGACATCACAAAATATACTATAATGTTTTTTTTATCAAGTAATATATTATAATATATCATTCTATTAAGTAATATACTATAGTATATTAGTATATATTTACGAATAGGCAAATATATTTTGCAATTGGCTGGATCAAATTCTAGTGATTTCTCTTGGAATGCTTGGAATAAAACGGAGGGCTTGTAGAAGGCCTCGAGCGTTTCTGCATCGGAGCTTTGAGATTTGGGGATTCCTGGCCCGGATTTGGCGAGCCTTTGTTCACATAAGAAGATATTGCTTCGGTTTCTTCTTCGTCTTCGTCTTCGAAGCGAGCTGTTGCTGAAGCGCGTCGTCCGAGTCTTGCAGGGTTGTGTATGCTGGATCTTCTCTGGAGTCGTGTGGGGTAGAGTCATTCAGGTTTTCTTACACGCTTGGCATAGCTTAGGTGGCTTTGGCATTCGCAGCCTGTATAAAGTGATTTCGGTATCATCGCGCCGAGTCTCTAGCGTTTCGAAACGCGGTCACCCCACGCCGAAAGGAATTAATATTACCTGTCATTTGCCATCCATCAATCTGTGTCATGTGGTATTGGGGTCGCTCATTGACGGTCGCAGGCGCCGTAACATGATGGGCGTAGAGCTGAAGAGTACCCGTGCCGGCGTAATAGGTCGAGCTATAGGTATAGGCATTGCCGTCATATATTAGTTCGGTCTCTTTGTAGTTTTGTAAGGCGTGGATAGCGCGAGTCCCATGGGCCCCGTCATAACAAGCTTGCTGCTGGGCCACGGAAGCATTTCCATCAGGGCCTTGGACTTCTAAGAAGAAGTTTGGCACTACCGGGACGTTAGGATGCTTAGTAGGAATGGCTGCTGATAGTATGCTCTCATTATTCCTGATATTCTGATCAAGATCACCTAGGCGAGCTCCATCAAAAAAATCTGGTTTCGGCTGTATAGCACCTAAGCTTGTGATGGGCTCCAGCTCAGTAAATAGGACGTTCTGCTTGTTATGAATGCTCGAGTTGCCACATAGAATGGGAAGGACAGAGGGTATAACCTCGCTCTCCAAGGCCGGGTCCTCATTTTTTCTGCGGAATTCTTCAAAATCACTTTCAGAGAATTGAGATGGAGATAATGATGCCCTTTCATGGGCTAGCTCTGATTGCATTTCTGTAGCATTTAGAGCTTTTGAATGCCAGTTGTTCACGTGCACATTATAGTCAGCAAGATGCTGTTGAAAGTCTTTGCCGTATGCTGAAGATCTTCCACTTCTAGAGCCAACGCTAGTCGCTTTCGAGGATTGTGGCCGCCGACTTCTCGAAGATGATGACTGGCGGGAGCTCATATCAATATTTGAATGTTTGGTAAACTTAACTCAGTTAGTCCTCAGTAATTCAGCAAGGATCGAAAGTCGTACGCGTCGGAGATGACGGAGATCTGGCCCCCCGTGTCTTGCAAACCGAGCAAGCTCTGTCCGATACACTTCAGGTATTATCGTTGGGAGAGAATGCGTGTTATTACGGCCGTCAAGTTCTCTTAGGGCACGCGGCGTAAGCGAGACTTTAGATAAATTATCCCAAAAAGACGGGGAGAAATTGTGTTTTCTGGAAAGCTTGGCCTTTTTAACCGAGGTATTTTCTTGTAGGGACTCGTGTGTACGCCGCCGCTTTTGATTTTGTGGCCTCGCCATGAGGGGCCCATTGTCGCAACATATGAGGGATTAGAAATGTTATTGGTGACGCGCCTACTGTTTGTTGTAGGAAGAGTAAGAGGTGATAAATTGCGTTCAGGGGCGACCAGACCAGACCAAGTTTCGCTAGGTGGGCGGCACGCCCCACCAAGCCTCAATCTCGATTTAATGGCTGGGCCGACTGCCACGCCCTAAGCAATTTACTACTAGAGGCTTAAAAGACTAATTAACAAGGGATATCGCGTTTTTAAGCGTTTTTAAGTTTATTTAAAAGGGTATTAACTTTATAATTTAATTAAGATTTGTTAATACTAAAAACCTATATTAAAATATATTACAAAGTATAATAACTTAGCTGCTAGCCTAAAACCAGGTAGTGGTAGAGGTGACAGCGCCCGTAGCAAAATCGACCGCGCCCTGAGCAATCCACGTGCTGTATACTATAATATCCTAGCGTATACTCCGTATATATTACCTACTTAAGTACCTACCTAGGTAGGTACTTTATCTCGAAGGTACTTCTTGTTTGGCAAATGCCACGGAATGGGGTGCAGGGGCAAGCTGTGGCAGCTTGGGGTCTGTGGGTCACGAGTCGATGATGTGGATGTGGGCGGCAGGAGCAGGCGGCTTCCTTGAACCTTCAATGTTCTCCATTGGCCCCCCCAAGAATTGCCTGGTCCAACTGCCTAATATGCGGGCCGATTTGACCCATTGATCACTGTCTGGTATCACAGTGCACACAACACTGATGTACTTCGGATTGGCCTCATCCAAAAAAACACAGACGCAACTCGCAGCTCCTTCAGCTCCTACCATGCATAATGAAGGTACGAACAATGCATCTTTATAACAACGGGACACTAAGTGCCCTTGTTTAGGATATCATCATTGATGAGAAATACCGCGTGGACCGCAAAATTGGGGAAGGAGGCTTTGGCCTCGTTTACCTGGGTACAGATTCAGCTGTTCTGATATTGAATACTTACAGATGCTGATAGACAGCTAGGCACGGACATCCGGTCAAATGAGGAGGTTGCAATAAAGCTGATGCACATTCGAGATGAATACGACATTCTCGAGAGCGAGGCAGAGACATACAAGGCCTTGTCTGGCGGTGTCGGAATGCCAAAATTCTTATGGTTCGGACAAGAATGTGATTACTTTGCACTAGTACACGAACTTCTCGGTCCTTCACTCGAGGACTTGCTCAACTATTGTGACCGGAGTTTTTCGCTCAAGACCATACTCCTCGTTGCTGACCAGGCCATTTCTCGAATCGAGTTCATCCATTCCAAAGGTCTTCTGCATCGGGATATCAAGCCTGACAATTTCCTCTTGGGAGTTGGCAAACGAGGAAACATATTGTACACTATTGACTTTGGCCTGGCGAAGGAGTACCGCGACGTAGAGCATTATCGAACTCTGGAAGGTCGCGTTCTTTGCGGCACTGCTCGATACGCCAGCATCAACAACCATAATGGACGCGGTAGGTCATTTTTCTTTTCTTTTCTTCTTCCGCGTTTGATCACATATTACCGTGACGTTCTCTCTACTAAGCTTCGCACAGAACAATCCTGGAGTGATGATTTGGAGTCCCTGGGCTATGTACTCCTCTACTTTGCCCGTGGCTCATTGCCATGGCAGGGCATTAAAGCCGCGACCGATAAGGAAAAATTAGAACGTGTCAAAAACTACAAGAAGACTTTATCAGTGGAAGAGCTTTGCAGTGGACTTCCGGAGGAATTCTCCACCTACATCAACTACACTCGGTCGCTTGGGTTCCAGGACAAGCCGAATTATGCATACCTTCGTCGACTGTTCCGCCGCCTGTTCACGTCAAAGGGTTTCAAGTATGACAACGTATTCGATTGGACGGAGAAAAGATTTTACGAATTACGTGACAAAGCTGATGAGCCGATAATGGAACAAGGATCGGACTCAAATGATGCATGACTACCCTCAGAATAACCGGTCACATTTAGGCCAGTGACGCATGCCCAGAAACAACCAAAAGGCAACTTACATGTCATAGATTCTATGGCTGGATAGTCCTGGGGCTCTGTTCCGGTTGACATCTTCCAGAAGTAGAATAACCGTCAATCCGTCCTCTAGAAATTTGGTTAGTTCATCTGCATACCCCTGTATACCTGGTCATGTTTAGCATGGTGTGAAGCGGAGGTCAAGGTACAAGAGCAGCCAGTATTGCAATATTGAATACCGACTTCATTGGCGTGCTGTGTGGCACACACTACAGGTTGAAAAATTCACTGGTGTCGGTGGTCATCCCTGTATTGATTCTTGCTGGGGTTCCTGGACCCCCGCGAGACCCGAAAGCGTCGATTCATTAACAAAAATGAATATCTTATTACCTCCCGGTCCATGTGTGTATCAAAGAGAATTTGAGGTTGCAAATCCCAGTCACCAAGTTTTCTAGAGGGTCAAGCATCACACCACACACATCATGAATTGCTGGTATTGTTGCAGGGAGTAACTTACAAGAATCAAGGGCGCGAGTTGTACAAACTAGATCCATGAATGGATGCCTGCACAACTAATTCGCCCACCGCACTGGGGGAATCATGTGTTAATGGGTGTTGGTCGGTTGCCTCGATAGTTGGAAATTACGTACAAATCAGAAGTCCTGTCGGTGATTCGGTGCAACCCCGGAACCCCAGTAGGAACGGATGAGGGAATATCGGCTTGTTTGTTGCTGTTGCCTGAGCATGTAAGTATTGGCCGCAGTATCACCATCCACAATGACTGACGGTTGACAGTCCCAACGCTTGGAGAAACCTTTGTCATACCCTTCGAGACGAATCATTGGCGGATGTTGGATGTGTTGGTGATGTGCCAACGAAATTTACCGGATTTGTCTTAGGAGCACTCCGCAACCTTATTAGATGCGACATCATCCCTTGTCCACCGGGCCAAAATCATGCATATTATCAAGCCTCAACTGCGGGATTGGCTACTAGAGTGGTGGCAAGCCGTGGGCTCGGAAAATCGATTGATCAACCAACACGAGATTTCCTGTTTCCTGGGACTATCTTGCCCCTGTTGGGCGGCCATGTCAGCCAGAAAAGAGCGAAGAGGTTGTTGGTCATGATGCGCAAATTCTGGACAAGGCTTTGTCACTTTGGCTGCTATCCTCAGTGGTGTATGTACAGTGAAAAATAAACAACCACCCCTCCCCTAATCAGATGCTTGCAATACCCATTGAGCACATACAAACAAGATAGTTTCTATCACCCACCACGCCTCTTCTATGTGCTAAAATGGTTCCCTTGCCCTCTCACAACATCTACCTCGAGCCCCAGACAGCATTCCTAAAACTCGTCAATATACACTGCCACCCATTAAATCAGAATCCCCCATATTCGTCAAGATGGCAACCACTCAAGAGATCCATGTTCGCAAACCTAAAGGTTCTGACGTTACTCTCTTTGACAAAGTATCCTGGAGGGTGAACAGCTCTTGCATCAAGCGGACACTGTGCCACTATGAACGCCAAATAACCACTCAAGGTGACCTCTATATCCCCCCGACAACTTTCCCACAGCGATTGCGGACGGATGAGGCCGTCTTACAATACCTATTTGCCAAGACTGACATACCTCTTCCTCGTTCGCTATGCGCTTTCGAATCGATAGGAGCGTTCTTTCATCTAACTGAGCATGTATCCGGCATTGCCATGAGCGACCTCAGCGAGCCGAACAAACAATTCGTTAAGCGGCAGCTTGTCCAACATGTCAAAGCCCTACAGAACCTACACTCAGACACTCCTGGAGTTCCCGGCCAGCAGCTGCTCTGCCCTCCGCTCCGAGTCAACGCCGGCAAGTGGAGAGTGAATAGCTGCTGGAAGCCGCGAGCAGACCTCCCGAAAGAAGACTACGTCTTCTGCCACAATGATTTGAGACAAGATAATGTCATCGTGAACCCCATCTCGTTGAAGATTGTGGCCATCCTCAACTGGGAATCTGGGGGCTTTTGGCCTGAATGGTTCGAAATGGCGTTTTGGGAACTTGCTGGACCCAACGCCGTGTTAGAGGGAGAGGTTAATAACACGGAACGATGTAGGGAGTGGCTTTTGAAGAATTGCGAGGAAGTGGTGATGCCGCCTTTGCTACGGCAAGATCAATAAGGTATAGTCCCGTCATTAGACAACGGGTTGCTTTGAAGCACTTACTTACATGTATACAGGTAGTCGCCATCTTTAAGATTGCTACGCCATGGCGAAAGAGATACAGACGCGCATGGGCAGAGAGAAAGTTCAAAGAAGTTCATCAATTATAACTACTTGCTCGTCAACCATTTTCTTTTCTTTAAACGCAAGCTCGACGAGGAATAGAAGCAGTGATGCAGGAAAATAGTCTGATTTTGAACGTTTCAAACACGCTCCTTATTTATGCCGTCCAGAATTACGCAAATGTGGCTTTCATTCAAAAACTCTTCTTTCCTTGACTCGCATCCAGTAAGTTTGTGGCTTTTTCTGTAATTATCAATGGCGGTATGCGCAGCCTCTGGTGGCCCCCAACCTGGGCTTGAGGACATGGCGACGAGAAACAGCCTGATATGCACATGCAAAGCATATCGCTGATTTCTTCTGTGAATTCGCTTTCTCGCCATCGACAATCCTAGCTTCCATACGCTCTATTTCTACGAGAGGTTCTCGGACATTGGCCACAGAGTTGCGCTCGTGTGGCACAAAACTATATTCAGATTCAGTTCGTCAATGGGGCTCAATCGAAATCCGGCGTGGAAAAGACTGAGAGACATTTCTTTCCCTTCTTTTGAAAGCTCAAGGCTGCGGTGTACAGATTTTGACACTAGCGGAATTAGAACACAAGATGGGATTGCCAATATTCGGTATTGTCGCATATACAGGCTTGTCGGCGACAAGTCTGGTCGCTCAGTTCCAGCACCTGGAATAGGGGTCATTGGCAATGCCTGAGAGTGAGCCTTCCCAGGCATGTCCAAACTCAGAGCAGACGCGATGTCCTGGCCATTATGGGATTGAAATTATTGACGTATGATGCTGTTGCGAGGAAAAGAACAGATTGCCGAATATGTCCACGGTAGCTTAGATCAACTTCAAAGCGAGGTTGATCAGCTGAAAGAGTCAAACTTGGAAATTCTGCAAAAGACGTGAACCAGTACTGGCCGAGCCAGGCCGCTGCCATCAAGGAAGAAGCTCGACGCCAGGAAGGCAATCTCCTGCCGTGTATATACTAGAAGTGGCTCACGGGGCGCTCAAAGGGAGCTGCGGGAGCCTGGATGATTAACGGCTGCCTCCAAATGATGAATTCAGGACTGATACCCGGCAATAGGAATGCCGATAGTGTAGATGAGAATTGAGACATAACCAGTACTTGTGATTCCCCAACGAAAGACTGTGAAATCGCGGTCAAACGGGCCTAAAAGCATGCTCCATCACGTCTTTTGGATTCGGGCAGAAAGGATCACAAGCACTTTTAATCCATCCTCGCTATTTGTATGCCACGATTTCTAAAACAGCATCTAGATTTTTCTGCTACCATTATTAACAAGACAGCCCACCACTAGTGGTCCAGTTCTACTATATCCAAGCGAGATATTATGCTCGATAAGCGTAGCAGAGCTGATAGTATACGACGGATATTGCGTTGGACGTTGAGCCGTGGAGCAAAGGGTCCAAGCATTATTGACCATCAGCCAGATACCTCGGATGCCTGGCTTATATGAGTGCTCTTTTGACCTCTTATAGTAACGGAGACTGGGTCTATCTCAAAGACTAGATTATTTTTGATCCTATTAGCATCCTTAATTATACTATCATATCGGAGAGTAGTATATCTTGTGCAATAGCTTCAATGAATTCCAAGTCGCAGCAAATATACAGCTCTAATAGAATTGAAATCTCTATTAAAAATTAGGTAAAACAACTCATGTTAACGTCTGATAGGCAAAGAGGTCAGGTCACTCGCACCTAATACTACTGGAAATAATAATAAAAATTGAGAAGACAATAAGTTAGGAGGGAGTTTCATTGTTTCTTTATTTCAAGAATGCTGGAAGCATGGCTACGGCTCATATTGAGACTTTGCTTGCCCCCTCTACAATGACCTACTTCAATGCTGCTGTTTTCATGGTAGCAATACCTTTCGGGATATAGAAGCTCTCACTAAGATGGGGAAATTATACGCGGTTAACCTTGTACACAGAGATGAAATATTTCCTGAGCCCCCGCCCGCAGTTTACATCGCACTGGAGATGCGTTGTGATGCGAGGCTATGACGGCTTTCTGACGGCGAATTATCGATTTTTAGTGATAAGCACCGGGAGATAATGAATGTAACTGACGGAAAGACTAGATGTACCAGTGGAAATAGCAAGGAAATGACGGGGGCCTCTGAACTTCTACGGTTTAGGCAGGGATTTGCCCTCCTCCAACAAACTGGTCTACCAACCGTGGTAAACGACGGATTTGATTCTGTGTAAGACAAATCCAGGAGTGAGAAACTAATTTCCTCAATGCCAGTACCCCTTGCGGCTTGCAACGCATTCCGTGAAAGCGGAGAGCAAGAAAGAAAGATGCTAATGTGATGAGCAATAACACCATCTCGTTCTATGCCTTGATAGGGATCGAAATCCGGGCGGCTAAAGAAAGCGGACATACGCATGTTCTGGCGATTGCTGGACATTCTGGAGATGGAGAAGCTGCCTGACAATGCAGAGGCCTAAGAATGTGGCAAGAAGACCATGTCGAAGTTGAGCAAATAGAGGGGAAATTCTTCAGTCGTACTCATTGCCGGGTGCAAAGAGATCCTCTTGGTAAATCGAATGGTACGAGCTGGTCCGATGATGACATGGGTTCGATGTTGCTTTTTATATTAGGTTAATATCATGATTTCGAGATGATCGATTTCTGGAACCTACCCCCAGTTCCCTTGTTTACCCTGGATGTCTCGGTTTTTCGTTCATCGTCATCGAACTATTATCAGGGAGACGACGATCTTAAGAGCGTGTACGTCATTTATTAAGAGGATCTAAGACATTGGCGATGACTGTATCCGCATCACTTTAGATCTGTTAATGTACTAGTAAAGTCTCCTACAAGAAGAACACCTTAAAAGAACTACCAGTCAATTAAATACACATACACATATATATGTATATCTATACATGTATTCTAATAATAAAATTATTATAAATTGTCTCTGGTATATTACTTGGTAATGTTTTAGGCCAAGATACAGGTAAAAGTGCCGAACATGGGTATTCTGGAGTAAATACAAGGGCGTCACCTCAACACAGTTAAAGGGATATTGATGCTTCTGTCGAGAGAAGGGTTTTTCAAACCAAAGCAGAGTACCAAAACAGTCTGCTTACACATGCCCTGGCAGAAACAATGCTTTATATCTACGGCCGAATATGGTGAGATACTCGAAGAGTAAAAAGCAACAGATCAGACCCTTTTTCTGTGCTTCGAGTGGCCGTCTAATTAATTCCAAGACGAATGATACATTATGTTTCAAAACGTAAGCAGAGTCTTGAGTGGGAGAAAATGTCAATGGTGGTCATTGCGGTGCCACGGTAACCCGGCATCATTCCGTCATATTGTTTGAGCTTGTCTGACTTACTTTGCAATCGCAGCCATGACAAGGAAGCGGATATTGGTATTAAAACAATGTCTCGGGACTCCTTTTGAAGCTGTCAAGGGAGTCTAATAAATGAGGCACGATACTCTTCTGCCCTCTTCTAGCAAATAATCTATCCAAAACTCGCCTTCAGCATAGGCATAGTTGGTTGCATACCGTTGATGATAAAATCGATGGCCCACGTCTCCTATTTTTGGTCAAACTGAGTTAGTAATTACATTCATGAGACAAATCATCCATATTTGTGCATCACGAGCCGCTCATCCCGGTGTCTGTGGTATGTGTCTCAGTGTACCAAGGTTTGTGTTGTGATTTACCAGCTACGGTATTCTCAAGGGATAGTTAAGCAGCTGGTATTTATGCACGCCCAGACTGTCCTTTATTGCATACTTTCGTTTCATTTCCGCGAATCTGGCAGCAAAATTCTGCCCGAGGAAAACCAAAATCATCCAACCTCGCTTCGTAGCCGAACATGCAACCCCCCGTGTGCGAGGCATCACTTGATCGGCCACCCGGTTCGATGGCAATGCCAAATGCCGTACATCGCTCCGAGAAGCATGAGTGGAAGTTTACGGCGCAAAATACCCTCACAGGGACTGGTCCGAAGATGCCACCATTGACTGAAGAGCCTGAAGATAGTCAGATCAGTCAAGAAAAGCCATTTTCTGTGATGGGAGACAATGGGGCCAAACACCAAACAGGGATGAAACTCTTTTGGATTGTTCTGGCTCTCTGTTTAAGTGTATTCCTTGAAGCGCTCGGTATATGCTCCCAACACCTACTATAAGATGCAGCTGCTCGAATTCAACTAACCGGCGGCCACAACTCCCCAGATCTCACCATTGTTACAACTGCCATTCCAACGATAACGGATCACTTTCATAGTTTACAGGATGTAGGATGGTACGGCAGTGGTATGTCTAACCCACGGCTCCTTCTGCAGCGCAAACCTTGTGCTAACATGATGTTCCTACGCACAGCCTACCTCCTTACCAGCGCTTCACTGCAACTCCTTTTCGGCCGAATATACAGCCAGTTTACCATAAAATGGGTCTACCTTTCTTCCATTGTAATCTTCGAACTGGGAAGTTTAATATGCGGCGTGGCCAACCAGAGCTCAATATTCATCATTGGCCGCGCCATTGCCGGCGTCGGCTCCGCCGGTATATTCACAGGCTCACTTGTTATCCTGTCTCAGTCGGTACGCCTTGAGCGCCGACCGTTCTTCACTGGTATTATCGGGAGTATGTACGGCATTGCGTCTGTCGTTGGCCCGGTCCTCGGGGGCATCTTCGCCAATAAGTTAACATGGCGTTGGTGTTTTCTTATCAACTTGCCCCTGGGCGCTGTCGCCGCCCTCGTCATCATCACGCTCCTCGAGCCGACGCGGCATTCAGGCGAACAAGACACGAAAGCAAATCGCCTGAGGCAATGCGACCCTTTCGGCAGCGTCCTTTTCATTGCTGCTACAGTCTGTCTACTCCTCGCCCTGCAGTGGGGAGGCACGCAACATGACTGGAATAGCTGGCGTGTCATTCTGTTATTCTGCAGTTTCGGCATCTTGATACTCGTCTTTGTGCTTGTCCAGTATATCCGGCAAGAGTGTGCTACCGTCCCGCCACGCATCTTCCTTCAGCGGACTGTCTGGTCCTCTTCTCTCTTTGGCTTTTGCCTCGGCGGCGCGGCTCTCAGTTCCGTCTACTTCCTACCAATCTGGTTCCAGGCCGTCAAGGGTGTGAGCCCTGTAGTCTCTGGCTTCATGATGCTCCCTATACTCATAAGCTTTGCTCTTGTGTCCGTCCTCTCGGGTATTTTGGTCACAGTCGCCGGCTACTACACGCCATTCATGTTGGCTGGCACTGTATTCTGCAGCTTTGCGTACGGCCTGATGAGCACGGCTACCCCGGACACCTCCATGCTTACTTGGGTCGGCTATCAGATTCTCGCTGGTGCTGGCGCTGGCTTTGCGACGAACCAGTGTCTTATTGCTATTCAGGTTGTCCTCGACACGGACGATATACCTACCGGTACTGCTCTCGTATTCTTCTTCCGCATACTCGGCAGTGCCATCTTTGTCTCCATCAGCGACTGTGTCTTTACAAACAAGCTCAGGCAGCTCCTTTTAGTAAATGTCCCTAGCCTAGACCCGGATGTCATTCTCAAGGCGGGCGCCACCAACTTTCGGGACGTTGTCTCTCTTGCTGACCAGCCGGCCGTGCTCGCGGCATACAACGGGGCTATTAGTAAAACTTTTATTGTGTTTGCTGTCATCTCTGCTGTAGGTATAATGGGTGCATTGAGCGCGGAGTGGAAGAGTGTCAGAGCAAGCAACGAGTCATCAAAAGTATGATGCCCGCTATATATGTAATTGAGGTTCAATAATTGTCATAATTCGATAAAGTACATTTCTTTCTACGAAATACTGTCGGCTATACATGTCTTCTTAGTAACCATCAACTGGAACTATGATCGGGAGCGAGTCTGCCACAGCAAAAAAGCAAGAAAAAGAATAGAAAACAGCAGAGGAAAAGTATACCAAGACCCCACCACTTAGAAGGCCCAATTCGTAGTCCTTCCAACATATACTCGCCCATCGACACGACCTTCTCACCATCGTTCTCTTGCCCGGAAGCCCAGTACATCCCTATCCCAATGGCCACGGCAACCCACAATCCTGCCTCCAACTTGCTAACTCTAGATACCGTATCATTCCAATTGAACGTTGTAGCAAGAAGCGTGTCGAGGTGTCCGTCGAGATGTCTTCGCTCCCGAAGGAGTTGCCAGGGAGCGGAAGCACCAACCGCCAGAGCGGTGGATGTCGACATCGAACCAAGCGACATGTTGCCTTTGCATGGTGAGTCATTGAACTTATCCCTAGTAACCGCAAACTGTATTTAGCCTCGAGAACCCCGTATCCGGGCTTGCGTATGGAAATCGGCATGCATCTTGCCACAACAAGAAAGATAAAAACCGCCAACTGAAGAAGAAGAACCAAGATTGCGTTGCGTCGGAATTTCTGTGGAAGCTTGATTTCTATTGTTCTTGGTACTTCTTTAGCTTGACTTTCAGTCTCAGTTTCCTCATCGCTTCTTGCTTCCTCGGTACGATCTTCCGAATACACCATGATTTCCAAAGTCGGCTACAAGATGCAGATTTGATGCGGTAAATTTGGAATAGAACAACCCTGGGAGGTTTTATGATGAGAAAGGGGGCAACTCAGCAACCTGAAGTGAATAAATGTTGGCAACTTTACGCCTCAGGACCGCCTTGGTTGGAAACCCCGTGGAAATGTGTAGTTTTCATGATTGATGTGCCCGTTACAGAGCATATGATTGAGGACGACATGGCCGCTTTTATGACTACGCTACAATCCTCTGGAGCAGACGAACCTAACACTACTACTGGTGCAAGACGTCTCACATGCAGGCGCTTAGGTGCATCCGACAAACTCCATTCAACTGCTACTCGCGACCCCCGGAATAGAACGAGGCCGAGCCTGGTTTCAGCTTTCAGAGTTGTCATAATTCCACATGAAAAATGATAGGTCCGTAGATGCATACTGCAACACCTCGCTCGGTGAGCCCTCGTACTGCCCACCATCTTGGTAGCTCGTGAAGCAACTTCAAGGCCTAGAACTCTTGCCACGGATGGCAGCCGGCTTTAATATTAGAAGAGAAATCAAAAAGCTTTAAATTAACATAAGGCTCTTTCTCTCCTGTCTAATCGTGCTGGCAATCCTGAACTTCCTTGAGGCGAAGTCGGCTACGTGGCTCTTATCACTGGGCGTGACATGCCCAAGTCCACAGGCTGGAGAGTTGTCGTTTATTTTGAGTTGGTAAATTAAGGGTAGTTCCTGAAACACCATATTTCTTGAGATGTTTAAATTCCCGAGCCAAGGTTGGCTATTGTTGGAGTGGAAAGCACAGTTGTACAGTTGTAAGACGGAATAGTTATGCCTAGTTATACCTAGTTATACAAAATCTTCATATCTAAACCGCCAGCCCGTTACGACTGATGTTGTACGATCCCCGCTGCCAAACTGGAAGAACCAACTCGACTCAACCTGGGTCGGGCCGTCGTCTCACGTCATCTTAACCCTTGCCAATGCAGGTGTTACACGGAAACTGCTGGTTACACAAGGGCTACGGTCACGGGATTAGGGCAGAAGGCCCTCACCGACTTCTTGTATAAATAGACATCTTCGGTCCCTCAAGGCCTTGAGGAAAACCAAGGACCTTTGATACCAAAGACTGTTATTAGATGAATTGAGTAATCGCTCCAAGCCCTCTATTGAGCCCTTGTCACAGCAGGCTTCACGACTCAGACATACAGTACATATCAAAGGGTTCCAACGGCCTCAACCCAATGAGTCAGAAGGCTGGTGAAACACCAGGATTGCATTACTGACAATTCCGGAGACCTCAATTCCGTAGCTAGATGGATTCGACCACGGACCAATTCATTCAACCATTCCATTCGGTTTACATATACAACTCATAATAAAGCACTTGGTCTTTACCAGTTTAGGGAAACCTGTCCCGTCCTATGATGCCCCGTGTCAGGGGCAAGGGCAATGCCACGGCTTCAGTGCTTGGTAGTCGGTGTTACCAAAGGCTTGCAGAATGTGTGTGTCATTTCTCCTCCAGATAGCAATTTTCTTCTGCAGCAAACACGAGGCTGCAAGGCAGAAATTGGTGTTGCCCGAATGTTTGACACGTCAGGACTAGCCGTGCCGCCGCGTATGCGCCTTGTTGATAACACGGAAGCAGGAATTGTGCGCGAGTTTCTCGGAGTAGGTATAATTACTAGTTAATATTAGTTCACCTGTTAGCAATAGGAAGCAATTCAGTCTATATTACTACTTACGTGTCATGACTATAGGGTTATTGACCAGGCGTAACAATAAGTTGCAGCGCCATGGCATTTCTCCATCAGCATGGAGTCTGTCACGGCGGAAACCCCAGTTCCTTAAACTGAATACTAGCCTCAGCTGACTGATGAGCATATGATGACAGATCTCACTCTCCTTAAAAGGTCTTATTTCACACAATCCTTCGGATATCGAGATCCTAATCGGTACTATTGTGAGTTATCTCGGTCCGACACTCCGTCACTGGCGGGCAAGGTTTAATTTCGAGGAATGCGGAATACGGCTACTGCAAGCCGGAACAAGTACATGAAACAACAGAACCAGACGCAGTGGTTTGAGGATAAACACATAGAAGAGACGATTGATAGCCAGATTGCTCAGGAGTCAGTACATCTCTCAGCCCGTCAACGGGACGAGTATGTCCGCTTGCTCGAGGATACGTTTACATACAACCCCGAGAAGCGCCTCTAGGCGATGGATGTAATAGGTCACCTGAGATTAGATTAGCCTCATTCTTGAGCGAGGAGTCGAGGACTCAAGCGACCCAGCCACATGTTTGTCAAATACTTGTAATGGACCCTTATAGTGTCATCACCACCCTGCAATCAGACCGTTGACAACTCGCAATCAGTTCTGAGCCTGACGCTGCCTTTTGTAAAACCGCTGCATGCGAACAATGCAAGTCCATCATATGCCTTGGTCGACGCGCGACTATAGTGTGTAATGCGGAGTTCTCTATAGTATTTGCTATATAGCAATTGAAGGTTGAGAATTTAAGAAACTTCGTTTTCTCTACAATGGCAACTCAACTGCTCAAGTTCGTAAGAGACCATCTTTCCACCGGCGCTTCACTTCAGCAAGGGAGAAGGATTGTTGAGAGTCCAACCCCCGACACCAACGGAATGCGATTACGATTATCGGACTATTAATAGCTTCATTATATATTTCGAACACACAACTCATTGCACTCCCTTTTTACATCCAAGCTTCTCTGCACAAAAGCCAGGGAACTCCTCCAGTGTTTTGCCCATGAAGCCCCATGGCGGGTCACAGCCATTGCCGCCAGCCTTCTTGTTCTCCGGGTTGAACAGGTAGAACCAGCCTAGAATTTTATGAGAGTGAATACTAAGCATTTCGCCATAAAAGGAGACGTACCGTTTCTGCACCAGCAGTAGTCCGGGATACAGCATGGCTCATATGCCCTAGGCGCGTGTCAGCTTTCAATGTTCTACTACAGGTATGGATCTAAAGGGGACTCAGACGGCCATGGGGTGCAGCCGCTCGCAGATGACAGAGCTCCGGTGGCGAGACGCCCTGTTTCCTTCTCCGGAGGGGTGGGCTTGGCCGAAGCCACGGCCGCAAGAGCGCCGAGAGAGGAAAGGATATGGCCGCTCTTCATTCTTCTTGAGATGTATCGTAAGCTTGTGCCAAGTGAGATGGATCCGGGGATAAAGATAATAAAGAAAGAAAAATGGCTTCTAGCATTGCGTGGACAGGGGAATCCCTAAATACTTATTCCTAGCATAAAACGCGTTTTTGACTCGAGGTAGCTGTCAACAACATCTATTTCCCATTACAGTAATTCACACGGGCCTCTTGTCCACCTGGCGCATGGAGCTTGTCATAGCTCCCTCTGTGCTTCTAGTTTCGCGATACCTTCTGCTCTTTGTCTTGAAAGGAAAACAATAGGGGCCGTGATCCGGGGTAGGGTCTTATAGTCGGTCCAAGCTCAACGATAGTTTGGGGGCTCCATGTCAGAGAAACGACTAGTAGTTGGCGAATGAAAAGAATGGAGTCATCTAGGCCTTTGCGATCATTGCCCATGGGGATGGCCAGCTATCTCTGTCACGTTTGAGATGCCTACTTGGGCCTCGCGAATTGATCTCACTGAACAATATGATAGCACGACATTACGCAACGCGACGCCAGAGAGGCTTCATGCTGCTAGGATCCCCGAAAAATTGTGTGGCCGAGTCTTTCCAGGTCGTTTGCTTCCAGCATGAATCCTTAATCCCATTGTCAAGACTAGACAGATCGCGAGTTATGAACAATGAGCCGACCATACTCTCGGTCTCCTATGTAAGAAACAGAAGTAGTTTTAGACTGGATAGGCATGGTGAAAAGTATCATATCTCTAAATAGTCAATGGTGATGCGAGAATACAGGTTCACGTGGGCCTGAATGCTGCTTCTCGCCAACGAAGTTGCCGATTTTTCCCAGGGCTTGGCGAGATACCTAGGTGGCTCGTGTATAGCACAATGTTAGCCGTGAACACTGCAATGGAGATGCCAAGTACTCATAGGCGAGGACAGATTCCAGCCATGCACAAAACCAACATGGAATTAGCTTGGGCAGCGTATCCAGGTTGGGACGGTCAGTCGTTGGCGTGCTTGTAGTCCCTCGGCGCCCAGGCATCAGAAGGGACTGGCTAGGGACCTAGGGTACTCCGTTGGAGTGTAGCGACGTAAAGATGGCGGACAAAGCAATTGATGGATTGCCGGCAACCGTGTCAAAGCTGGCTCATGGAATGCTGGCGCCTTGGTGCATGAAACATTGAACGTGGTGAGTCCCGGCGATTCGGAAACAAGATCGAGTGCATTTGGTGACTGGTCAACTGTCTGGTCTGGTCTAGTCAAGTCTGGACTTGGACTGGTGCTTGTGGAGCCGGCGACAACCAATGTTAACTCCGGCTGGCCGTGATGCACACCAACGCTTAGCCCCGCCACTGAGTAATGCTCAAGGCCAGCATCTGCGTATTCCGTGGATGGCGTCACTGCTACACCGACCTCTACCCTTCAATCGCACTCCATCAGCATCAGCAGTGGTGCCGTCTTTGCGCGCTTGCCATCCATCATATCCAATCTAGCCAATATTGAGAATATACCTGTACATATACCCGTTTACTTGCTCCTGCTTCAACATCGTAAACCATCCTTGTATCCTCGGATCTAGGAGTTCTGGAGCCCTGCGAGAGGGACCTCACTCGCCTTTCACAACCCGTTAAATAATCTATCCAATACCTGCACCGGCTGCTGAAGCCATCTTCCGATTTTTCGGCAACCGAATTTGTCCATGGATCTGAATGATCCTGATCGGAACTCAGATTCCTCAGATCCGTCTCAGCAACCTGATCCAGACGAGGGCAGTGCTGGGGATACAGCCAGCTGGTACTATGATTTAGACGATACGGCAGATGATGACGATCCGGACTACAGAGATGAACCCGACGAGGACGAGGACGAAGATGACGATTTTCAAGGTATGTGTGGAAAATGAGCAACGTGACATCCGTTCTTTCTAATATTCTGCGGGTTCTCTGGGAAGTTTGGTTACTAATGCATCGCTTTTCGCAGATGCATTGACTCATGAGGTAGAGTTTGAATTTATTATTGGAGGAGGCGGCGATGACGATGGAGAGGAAGACGAGGACGGGCATGATGAAGATGAGGGTGACGACGACGACGACGCGAATGATGCGGTTCGACACATCATGTCTCTCTTTAGAGGTGCGCTCCGCTGCTTACACTCGGTCAACGTATTTGTGCACTAACATCACCTTAGAAGGCGGAGGATCGGGATTGCTCACGAGAACTCAACTCATGGCCCTCTTGCGTAATCGTGACCTCACCAATGTCCTCTTCAGTGAAAACGCCGAGGACGAAGGCATCCTAAGTCACTGGGGGATCCGCAGACGACGTCAGCCCAAGGATCCTAATCGGTTTCCAAAAGTACCCAGTGAAGAAGGACTCCAGCTCATGCGTGCTGGTGCTTTTGGTACAAACGACTATGAGCTCCGCATGCGAAAGCACATTGCTAGGCGCATGTTGGAGAGAGAGCTTGGCGTCGGAGACGACGAAGAAAGGCGACGAAATGGCGACTTGATAACTCAGGTACGTTTTTTCGTTACTTCGGCTATCGCCAGAACCCCAATGCATCGTCGCTCACGTTGTCGATAGGCAATGATACCGGGAACGAGGACCGAACAGATCATTCACTACGACGACCCAGTCTATTCTGGGCAGTTCTCCGACGATGGCAACTTCTTCTATTCATGCTGCCAGGACTTCAAGGTTCGCATGTATGACACATCCAACCCATACAACTGGAAACATTACAAGACAGTTTCGTATCCCTGGGGCCAATGGACTTTGACCGACGCATCGCTCAGCCCAGACAACCGCTGGCTGGCATACACATCCATCCAGAGCATGGTGTCAATCGCCCCAACCGACCCGAATGACACTGGAGACCCCTATACTCTGGAATTGGACGATGGCCGCGGCAGACCGACCCAATGGGGTTGGAGAAACCGCGGAGGGTTCGGTATTTGGTCTATTCGGTTTTCAGGCGACGGACGAGAGCTCGTCGCGGGCACGAGCTCGAACTCGCTTGTGGTATATGACATCGAGTCGCGTCAAGTCCTACATCATGTCGACGGACACGATGACCATGTAAATGCTGTCTGCTTTGCAGACAAGTCTTCACCACACGTTCTATACTCTGGCTCTGACGACGCCACGATAAAGGTGTGGGATCGGAGAAGTATGGGAGACGGACGAGAAGCCGGCGCGTTTGTCGGTCACATCGAGGGCTTGACGTATATTGATAGTAAAGGCGACGGACGATATATTCTGAGCAACGGAAAGGATCAGAGCATGAAACTGTGGGATCTGCGAATGGTCATGTCTACCAACCGGTTTCGGGAAACCGAACCAGCTCAGTACAGCAACACTAGTGGTTTCGATTATCGCAGAGAATTATACGATGACGAGGATTGGGACGTACATCCTCACGACAACTCTGTCGTGACTTTCAGGGGCCACAAGGTCTTGCGAACTTTGATTAGATGCCACTTCTCGCCGCCTTCTGCGACCAACTCTCGATATGTGTACTCGGGTAGCGCCGATGGGAAAGTCTACATTTGGAACATGGACGCGACTCTGGCGGGCAAGATCGATGTCAAGAAGGCGACAATGGGGACGCGCCGCGTGGACCGCCATACACGACTGTATTTCGAGGAACCCACTGGTTGGGGTACGTGTGTGCGTGATGCAAGTTGGCATCCGAGTGCTCCTGTCATGGTCGGTAAGTGGCTCTTGCTTCTCCGAAGCTAGGCTTAAAATTTTAAACTCGTGAGGGACAATGCTAACTGGAGCACCAAAGCGTCGGCCTGGAATGGGTACAGCATGGCTCGGGGTACGTGCACTTTGCATGCATTTAATGAGTCTTCTGATGACGAGGGAGAGCCTGAGATGCGCCGGAGCGTGGACGCCATGTTGAGGCCTAATCCAGATGTATACCAAATGTCAAACTACTAAATGGGTATAATGAGTGCACATACATACTATTTCATCGGTAAATATAGCTAGGCATTTGGTGTTGAAGGCTTTGATCATCTTGTCGAGGATCTGATACGAGACCAACGATGGATCAAAAGTCATTCAGGTATGACGGAGAAGTCAAGTGATCCTGCCCAAAGGCCCTTTATAGTATCCCGAGATTCGTCCCAGGAGCCTGTCCGCCATCTCTCACATTGACAGCGGGATAGTTCTTCCTAGGATCGTTGATGCAATTCGGCGCATCTCTGTATGGGGAAGGGGGGCAGTCGTCATCACCAAGTCTCAATCTCGTAAGCAAACGTCACCGAAGAAACCCCAAGTCACCTATCTAATTCCTTGAATCTGCCTGTTGTGCAATCTCATTCGTCACACATGCACAAGCACCTGCCACGTAGATGGCCTATTGTTGCGCACCTCATTTGCGTCAAATGGTGGCTGAGACAGCTCGAGCCTCAGTACACCGCCATTCGTCAGCATGTGTGCTAAGCCCTCGGGGGGTCGCGGCCAGATTCGTCTGCCGCTGTTGGTATGGCAATTCAACAATAGGCAACAGAGGGTTTCAACGCCCAAGACAAACCAACCGTTGACGTGTGATGGGTCCGTGATGAGGTCGCGTCCTGTCGCACAGTGATGCACTGATGATGCCCGTGATGATGCATTGATGCCCGTGTATAAAGCAACACTGAATCCATGGCGAAAACAAATCTGGGAAAAGAGACACGCTAGCCGATCCAAGCAGAAAGATTCAATTCTTTTGCGATGGTGACTATGATTCCGTGTCTCCTTTTTCTTGCTGGACTCCCTGCAGCCCTCGCCCATGTAGGAGGTCATTGCCCGCCAGCAGGCCCGGTCCTACCGCCGCCGGAACTATCTGCAAGACTCGACCTGTCCAAACTCGATTCTCAGCTCGACAGTCTCGTGAGAAACGCGCCGAGGTCCTTCAATGCCACCGAAAATTCATTCTCTATACTACTTAGTTCCAGAAATGCCACTGTATACCAGTATCATCACACGGCTGCGGTCCGGGACCCGTCCGGCGTCAACAAGGTGGATGGCGATACAGTGTACCGGCTCTGTAGTGTTACGAAATTGTTCAATGTGTTGACGGTGTTGTTGAATGCGAGGGATCTTTTGGACACGCGTATTACCAAGTATGTTCCCGAATTGGCGGGAGACCAAGTGTACGAGGGTATTACGTTGAGGATGCTGAGCAGCCAGGTGTCTGGGTTGCCGAGAAGTGGTGAGTCGGCTCCATCATGGCAACCGTGTGCCGTTCCATGATATATCATCCCCTTCTCTTAGAATAGAGGTGGTTGAACTAACTTTTCTACTAGGTGATGCATTTGACCTGGCCAGTACAGACGCCAAGAGCTGGGAAGATGCCGGCTTTCCGGTTCCTGCCAAGGGGGATATGCCACCGTGCGACGTGATCGGAGGAGAAGTGTGTAGTCGTGCTCGTATGGATGCCACCGTCCAAGATTTGCCAACATGCTTGCTGACCTTTGAGAGCAGAGTTTTTTGAGAATCTCAAGAGCAACCAGTTGATTTGGCTGCCCGGGGCCAAGACGGCGTATTCGAACCAGGCGTACACCCTTCTGGGGATGGCTATGCAGAATATAACGGGAAAGACATTCGCTCAACTCCTACGGGATAGCGTCACGACGCCCCTTGGCATGCCACTTACTGGGCTGAGCACGCCCGATAATTCACGGGGCATCATTCCGAATGGGGCAGGCAAAGCCCTTTGGGACCAGGACATGGGGAATTACAATGCGTACGAGTGCTCACTGCCCTCTCCGAAACGCACCGTGTACTGACTGCGTCAAAGGACCGCCGGCCTTTTCTCGACTCCCAATGAGCTGGGCAAGTTTGTCCGCGGCATCATGAACCACGAGCTTCTGTCTGCCGCGAACACAAGAGAGTGGATGCGCCCAGCTAGCTTCGCTGGCTCATACTCCATGTCTGTTGGCGCGCCGTGGGAAATCTTCCGCGTTGCTCATCTCACGCCTGATCAGCGACCCATTGACATCTACACCAAGTCGGGTAGCATGCCCGGCTGGGGGGCATACGTATTTTTTGTACCCGACTACAATGTCGGAGGCGCCATTGCTGTTTCTGGAGATGATGGAGATGCGGCTAGTTTGGCACTGCTTGACATGGTTGCCGCTACATTCGTTCCGGCTGTCGACACTCTGGCAAGACAGCAAGCCAAAGCAGCTTACACGGGACAATATGGTGCATCGTCCAACGACAATAAACGCATGAATGAAACAGCCCATCTCGAGCTAGTCATTGACCAGGGGCCGGGATTGAAGGTCAAGTCATGGTTCAACAACGGAAAATCCATAATCAAGGCCATCGCAGATCATAAGGGAGTCAAGCCGGAGGGGATGGATCTTCGACTTTACCCAATTGGTGAGAATAACAGATGGCAACTGAGCGTTGAGACGCTAAAGCGATGGGTTAACGTGGCTAGGAAGCCGAGTGACGCTTGTTCGAATTGGTTTCAAACCGATTCCATGCGCTGGGCGACGCTGCCGGTTGATGAGTTTGACTTTGAGGTCACCAATGGACGGGTAGTTGGGGTTCGGAACCTGGGTTTGAGAGCAAATCTCAGCAAGATCCACTAGGTGCCAAAGATATATACGAGTTACCACTCAACAGTGCGAAGTATGTTGTCGTATATCATTGTATGACAACCAATGGCCATGTACCGGGTCTGGTGAAATACCTACCTGGGTACTTTCGCCTTCCACCGGAGCTGGGGAAGCTTGAGCACCACCATGATAGCGTCCGGGGTCCAAGAAACGTTGCACTAGTCAGCCCATCAAAATGATGTCATCGCGATGGGGAACGTCTGCCAAAGAAGAAGAAAAAGCGATCTATTTACGTCGATTTCCCATCTGCTGCCAAACTTTGTGTCCCGTGATGCTTGCGTTCTGCAGCGGTTGCAGGTTCCAGTGCCGCGCGAGCCCCCATTGAATCCCACCGTACGCCAGATGGCGGCGGAACAATAATGCTCCGTCACCGATGACGAGTAGCCTGCCTGCCCCAGTAAGCTTCACCAGCTGTCATGGCTCGTGCGCCGCCTTTGCAGCCTCGCCTTCGGACGGAAAGCTCCTCCAGAACTTCGCCTCTTTCCTCCGTCGCCCTTGTCACCTGCTCGTCATCCGCCATCCACATCGAGTCGATCAAGGTGCATTCAACGACCAAGTGGGAAGATTCGATTATTTCCACCATTGATTTCGTTCCGAAACCTGCCATCGTGACGCTTACGACGCGATCGGATTGATGGTCCTGCTGCTGAACCGCAAGAGGTGATCCGCGTTACAGCACCAACGGCCGAAAGAGGATCACGTATTTCTTGCAGGACTGTAGTATCTGATTCTAGACGATTGAGGTCTAGGAGATATTCATAGGAACGGGTTATTGGTCCGCATTGCCTGTACCATTCCAGGAACGGATTTGTTCACCTGGTCTCGTTGGGTTGATGATTGAGAACTACCAGGGACTATATGATACAGGAGTCCGTCTTCTAAGCTGATGCGATTACTTTGTTCTTTATTAATTTTCTACTACATTGTACGTATTAGAGCTTTTGTATCTCTCACTTTTTTGCTCTTTCTTTTCTTCTTTTTTGTCTTTTGCAGTCATCTTCCTCTATTGGCGGTTCTGGTTTCTTCGTTTTGTACCTAAGCCTCCCTTGATTTCCGAGGTAGTAACGATCACTTCGAGACTAATAAATATGATTACGAAAGACCAAGGGCCTCCTCACACCATCACTCGATTACATAATAAGGTCATAGGCAGCTGCTGTTCCGTCGATTCATACTGCCTGCAAATAAGCATCGCTCTGCTCTCTTCGGCTTGCGTATTTCAACATGGCGGAAGCTGACTTTGAGATCGACTTCTACGGAGATACTGCCACCGACCAGCAGTCGGAACACCAGGATGGAAACCAACACAACGAAAGTGACTACCAAGGCCATGACGAAACCAATGGAGGAGATGAACATACGGACAGCCACAAAGGCCATCACGATGACCATCACGAGCAAGCCGAAAGCCATACCCATCAACAAGGCATAAAACGAAAGTCAGAAGAGGATGACCGACCAGTTGATCCAGCAGCCACTTCTGCACTTATGGTCTCAGAACTGAGTTGGTGGACCACGGATGATGATATTCGAGGGTGGCTTCGGAAAGCAGACGGCGAAACCGACATCAAGGAGATGACATTTAGTGAGCACAAGGTAAATGGAAAAAGTAAAGGGTAAGATGATCCAATATGTAACACACGTTCTAAAGTGAGGAGCGACCCGCTCACAAGTCTTGCAGACAAGCATATATTGAGTTCTACTCACGCCAAGCCGCCACGTCGGCAAAACGTTGCATAGATCAGCTAGCCAACGATGGTGGCCAGTCTTGGCAGAAGAAGTTGTTGCCTACATATTGGAACTCGGCAGTGAACCCTTTCAGAACGCTGCCCAAGGATGCCCCAGCACGAGGAGTGAAGGAACAGCCGAGAGCCTCCCCGCCAGGCCCCTATGCCGAACGCGGCAACTACAGTGGAGGTTACCGCGGCCGTGGAGGATTTGGCAACCGAGGAAATATGAACCAGGGCAACTTCAACACTAACCGCAACTATAACAACAGCAACATGGGATTTAACAACAACATGGGCGGTGGGTTCAATGGCCCCATGGGTGGTAACTTTGGCTTCAACAACCGCGGTAATATGATGGGTGGCGGCATGCGCGGCGGGCCTGGAGGTATGAGAGGTAATCGTGGCGGCGGTAACATGATGGGAATGAACCCCATGGGCGGTATGCCGATGGGTATGCCCGGTAACATGGGCATGATGGGCATGGGCGGTGGGATGCCAGGTATGTGCACAATGTCTCTCGCCAACACGCTCTATATTTCAAGTCACGCTCTAACCCGCAGCAGGCTTCCAAGGCATGGGTCCCAACTTTGGAGGTGGCTTCGGTTTCGGCCAGAACCAAGGCGGTGGTGGCGGCGATTGGGGTAATCCGCATGGAGTGAAGCGTCCTCGACCAGAGTGAAGAGCTGCTGGTCGTCCAAACTGCAGGGGATCACGTTAACTCGTCATGAAATCGCTCCGTGTACAGCAACGGGTAGGATAATATACGCACAATTTTTTGGAGGCCTCGGGACTAGCTGCATTCATGTACTATAGACAAATTACGGACAGGTTGCTACGGAAATGGCGCGAATAGCGTTGGATGGGTTTGTTTTAATGGCATCTATTCAAAAGGGAAAAAAAAAAAATTCACCATCTGTCACTGCCTGTCTGGACATTCAACCAGCTGTGTGAACGTGTCATCTTCGACTCATGTCCTCAATTACGGAGCAAAACATGGCATTTTTATTGCAGTCTCACTATGGTGGCGGTAACCAGTTCACCCATCTGCAACCACCTCTCTCTTAAAGTACTCCTCGAAACCTCGTTCCCGGCAGTACACCGCTCCAGCTCAGTCAATTTGCTCCTCAGGTCCCTGTCGCACGCCCTCAAAACCTGCACCAGCTTGTCGTTGACAGCGTCCCGATCCACATCCTCGTCCCTCAAGCCGTCGAGCACGTCTCTCCACTGGGTATACGAGCAGCACAGCATGCGCAGCGCCGTGTGCGTCCTGTAGCAGGCCGTTTCCGAGTCGAGCATGTACCTGCCCCAGAAGCCGGTCTCTTCCAGCTCCGCTTTCTGTCTCTTCGTGAACAGCGGACACAGGTGGTCGTCTAGGCAGATCTCGTCCCAGGGGTTCGTGGCCCCCGGCAGCGTGAAGCCGTATTCTACCAGCAAGAAGTCATTGGAGTGCGAGCCGTACCGGATAAACAGCTCGTCGCCCTGCTCGACTGGGTGCGTCGTGGTGATGGTGAATGAGGCATCGTCAAAGGCAACTTTACACCCGTCGGGCGAGTGGTTGAACAGATCGGCGACGGGCTGGAGAACCATGTGGTCTGCCTTGGGGAGCTTCTCAGTCGCCCTGGTGACGTGGTAGAATGTTCGGCTGTTGACTAGGTGCCACGAGTAGAGGAATTGGCTCCTGGATATGGAGGGGTACGCGGCCGTGATAAGGGCCCAGTCCGTGTCAAACTTGGTCTTTTGCTTGGCAAGGAGAGCTTTTGCGTTGGGAGGCAGGAGATACTGTAGCTCCGAGGGCCAGCTTAGCGGCATGCAGGTCCTGATGTCGTCTTCCGTGGGGAATACGGCTCTCCATGTGGCGAATTCGGGGTCGGTTTCTAGACAGAGGGATGTGGCGAGGATGGCGTGGACGGTTGACCCTTTGAGGCTGTGGAGGATGGGTTGGGGGGTGTTTTTCAGAGTCCTGAGCATGTTTACTGGGACTGTAAGGATGTCTTCGCCGGTCTGTGGGATGCTTAGCTAGAGTTGGATGGATCATGGGGGTAGGGGAGATGAAAGACCTTCAAGGCGCGAGTTGCGACGATACCTATACCACGGCCTGGAAGCGGTTTAGGGCCGATTCCGTTGATGGTTACGCCCTTTTTCTCTGCCCAGTTGAGCAGGCGCTCGATTTCCTCCATTTTGAGTAATGGGTGAGACTGCCCGTTTGGCAATGGCGTCGAGGTCGCTTCTTTCTGTTTTCCCTACAGAGTGTTGGATGTTCCTGGTAGGAATTTTAGGCAATGGCATGAGTGAGCCAATGGCTTCAAGAGGTTGAATATAACATGGTTGTAGGACATGTGCGCTGTGCAGCCTTTTGAGGGTGATGTATAAAATTGGAAACGCTTAGCGTAAGCTCTCAAAGTGAGGTTGAAGCACACCATGACTCCATGAGCATCGAGTAATGGTGGAAGTGGGGAACCAGTCGAAATCATCAGCTCCAGGCAAACAACTCACAACAAGATGCAACAAGACGTCGACTGATGCCTGGCATCCAACGTGGCGAGTCGCATTGTTTGCCCGAGTTCTTCATAGTGCTAGACAACAATGAGGAGTTGACCCAAACGAGCTTCAGCCTAATCGACCATTTCGCCTCCCTCCCAACACCTAGCTTCATCTCACGCAATTTAAAGCGGTCAAAGTAATCACCTGTAGAATGGCGCATTTGCCAGTCCTAAGTCTGGCGGTGCCAATGCAATGCCAACGCGCTATCACGCAAAGCAACGTAATCTGGTGTGGTAAAATGAAGAGCTCTGCGAGCCTTGATGAGCCGAGAATTACGTTGAATCGATGGTGTATTATAAGACGAATCGCATGGTCTCTGCCTTAGAGAGGGTTGTGAATGGTGTTGATTTGATGCATAGCCGCGGACATGTGAAGTGCACTGGTCCGGAATGACTTAACCAGCGATACACAAGCTTGTTTGTTGAGAGCTAGTACATGGTAACAGCAAAGTACCGGAAGATTGACGGGTTGTAAATCGCATGACTTGGAGATTGCATCGTGCGTCGGCGCTTTGCGAGTTGTACAACCAACACAACACCGACACTTTGGTCCGTACACACGGCCTTCCGAGACTCACGCAGAGATAGAGAGCCAAGACGCTCTACGCCGCTGTTTACTTGAAAGCATGACAAGGATCAAGACGTCTGGAGGCATTGGTGTTGAGGATAAAGGTCACTGCGAGGAACTCATGAAGGTAACTACTACTTGGACCCACCAAATAGGAAAGCGTCTGGTCCCATCGTCGTTCCACCAAGGCACCTATGTACTAGGCTACATCTTCTACATGAACTTCCGTCTCACAACCTCTGACGCTGGTATAATCGCCAGCTTCCCAATTCGACAATTAAATGGATCTGGCATTGCGACGAGCTCAGCCAGCTACGACAGCTCGCCATGCTGTCCGCGCTCTAACATGCGCAAGCTGTTCGCAATCCAACCGTAGACAATTCTCGGTGCTGAACCGACCAGCGCCCAACTATCCCGGCCATGTGCCTCTCACGAAGCTCGAGCGACTCGGTATGGCAATCGGGTCCAGTGCCATGGCACTGATCAATCCCTACCGTGCCGGTATGCAACATATCCGTCATGGCTTCTCTCCCGAGCTTCTGTACCTAACATGTTTAGACCTCATCGCGCAAGTGGGCGAATCCACCGCGACACCATACTTCATCTACCGCCTCCGCGACGCCATGCTTGCCGACCCAACCGGTCGCCGCATCCTCCGCCTCCGGCCCCGAATCACATCCAAAACCCTCTCCATGTCCTATCTCCGCTCCCTCCCCGAGAACACCGTCGGCCGCACCTACGTGGGCTGGCTCGACCGCGAGGGCGTATCGCCCGACACCCGCTCCGAAACCCGCTACATCGACGACGAAGAGTGCGCATACGTCATGCAGCGCTACCGCGAATGCCACGACTTTTACCACTCCATCACCGGCTTGCCTATTGTTCGCGAAGGCGAAGTTGCTCTCAAGGCGTTTGAGTGGGCCAATACATTGCTGCCCATGCCGGGCTTGAGCATGTTTGCGGCCGCGACCATGAAGCCGCAGGAGAGACAGCGCTTCTGGGACATTTACCTGCCCTGGGCGTTGCGGAATGGATCCAGAAGCAAGGAGGTGATTAATGTCTTTTGGGAAGAGCAGCTGGAGCGGGATGTCGAGGAGCTGAGGGGGGAATTGGGCATTGAGCAGCCTCCTGATCTGAGGGCGATACGGAAGGCCGCGAGAGAGGAGAAGAAGAGATTGAACGAGATCAAGGCCAAGGGCATCTAAGTGTATCATATCAGAGCTGCGTTTTTTGTTGGAGTATTTTGCATAGTAAGCGCTTGTTTCAAATAGACATGGACTTGTCCCGTTGTATCAACCAAACCACAGTGGCACAAATCCACGCAAGAGAATCAGTACGAATCACCCGCAGCATCAAACGAATTGATTGACAAAAAATCATGGTATCGTAAGTATAATCCAGGCCGGGTTTCATCTCGCGCACAATATTCTCTTTTGCCCCTTCACAAGTCCAACAGGTCGTCGTCGTCGTCGTCCCAGCCCTTCCGTCTGCTCACCACAATCTTCTCCTCCTCCTTGTTATCCGCCATCGCATTCAGCAGCTCCTTCAGCTGCGTCTCAGTGACCTTCTGCCTCAGCTGGCCCGTCTGCGCCAGCGTGATCAATCTGTTCTCGATATCCGTCGCACGCTGCTCCTTCACGAGCCTGATGCGGCCCAGGCGGTCGGCGGCCTCGGGGTGCAGAATCTGATTCAATATGTGCTGGCGAGCATCATCTTGCTGTCTAAACATCCACAAGAAGGGTTAGTGCGCTGGGCCCGGTCGTCAGGGGGAACATGTGGGATGTGGGAGACGTGCTGTTTTTGGCGTTCTTGGTCCTGGCCGCCGTTGTTGGATGATGGGCCACCGCTGCTTGCGCCGGACTGCGCCTTGAGCTGCTCGAGGCGAGCCCTTCTGATCTATCGCGAGCTAGTTAGATGGGCTTGCAACGGAAAGGGGTACGAAGCAGAGGTACCTGCTCGAGTTCGGAGTCGTCCATGGTGACTTGTTTGGATTGGAGATGGTTCGAGGTAACGGCGGGGCAAGCTTGCTGCTGGAGGTGCAGCCTAGATAGCTTCAGTGGGCATCACGTGAGCACAGTAGAAACAATTCAACGAAACGCAAAATGACGGACTGGGCGAATAATGACGTTGTTTAGCAGCCTGTTAGGTAGGTGACCCTGTTTTTGGTACGGTATCTTCAGGCAAGACATGCTGGCAAGTCACGGAATAGTTGGCTAGGCTCGACTAGACTTCACCATTGAAAATGTAACCCTTTATACACGCCCTTGCTATGCTGAAATACATAATAAAAACAATACAGCTATTGTACAGCCATCACCGTGGCATTGTCCTATATCTGAATGCCAAATGGCTCGGTATGGATGTCTCCTCCACCGGTATAAATGAGTTGAGTCGCTCGATTGCTTGAGAATGCTTCGCCTTGATCATATCGCGCATCATCAAATTCATGTGCAGGTCCAATCCTAGCTTCTGACCACGGCGCAGAAAATATCCATTCAAATACTCCACGTCTGTTGGTAATCCGTTCTCAATTCGCCTCACCAGCTGGCTTGGCTGTGATCGCTTCCCCATTATTCTGCTGTACATAAACTTTCGAATGCCCTTGCTTTGGACATAGTCTCTGATAACTGTGGATCCTTCTAGTTCCGGCATGCTTTCGAGAACTTGGATTATCTCGGACAGTAAACTATGCATCATGCGTTGTGCCGCTGGGTTTTGCAGCAAGCCTTGGTATGGCATCTCCAGGAGCACACATACAGGCTCAACGACAGAATCGAAGATGACTGTAGGCAGCTTAAATCGAAGCCATTGGTCAAACGGAGTCAGTGTCGTATGTAGGTCCTTTGCTTCTTCTAATGTCTTGACAAAATTCGGTCGCGACTCGACTTTGTGCATATCCTTGACGCGCATACGAGGCGCCTCGGCAAAGGTCAACTTTGTTTGGCCTTGCTTGAGCTGGGTAACTGAGTCGTAGGTTCGATTAAAGGCCAGGCGGTGGCTCATGTGGCCTAGCAAGAAGTTTGGTGCGACATCCGATCCCTCAAAAATCTTCTTCCTCACATCCTCCAGCACACCAAGCCCATCATTCATCAAACATACTGTAGTATTTCCATCGATTCGATTTTTCACCGACTGTAGAGCCTCTACAGCTTCTTGACCTCGGCCTGATACCACGAGCTGGTCAATCCGTGAATCATCGCTCTGGGTAATGGCCCGAGGCATAGCGAGGTTGGCTTCGACGTTGACAGCTGACCGTCGGTTGTGAGGACGGACTTTCTGGATGTTTCGATATTTTGAGGAAGGGCTGCTTCTCCATCCAAGCATTTCGACGGAATCGTATACGCTTGACAACGCATGGGCAATAAATTTGGACCGTTCATCGTCGCCCAAAATATGAATTTTGTGTACAGTCGCTGAGTTTGCCGCTTCCTTGGGGAGCAGCACGGAAGGTACGTAGAACTGAGGTGTTGGCCGCGGCTTGGCTATTGATGGCTCGGGCTGAGATGAGATCGACCATGGCCGTTGTAGCGGGTTTGCTGTACTGCTCGGAGGCGCCGGCTCGCGCGATTTGCGTCCATCAGTGCTCGAAGCAACAGTGCCGTAACGACACCTGGCCACCCGGCCATCACAGGGACTACCTCGGATACATGATGTGTATTTCTGAGATATCCGTGCGGATAACCGCAAATTTCTTAGTCCAGCCACCTTGAAGGCTATTATGAGAGGCTCGCGAACGTCGCAAGGGGAAGGTGTGGCGAAGGCGGGTGTCCCGAAGAAGTACCCAGCTATCGCTCACATTAGACAATACAACAGGAAAGTAGAATGGATTGTCTTATCGGCTGTCTTGTTGACGGGTCGCAAGCTCGCGTCGAACGTCGAGTTGAGCTCAATCGCTGGAGAGTAGCAAGGCAATGAGGTGATGAAGATCCCGGCCCGAGAAATGATGGAGTTTTCCGGCTCCTTGAAAAATCGCCATCACGTGAGCCAATCAGGAGCCAGCAGTTCCTACTCAGAATAGCCCCATAAATTCTGCAAAACACAGCCTCTGATTTGCCAAGCTCAAACCATCACAGGTCGATCACAGACCTGGCCACACTTGACCGCAGCCAAACAGCACAGCCAGAGCCGCAGATGGCTTGCAGGGCTGTCCGTTTAGCATGAAGACGTAAGGTTCACTTGAATAGCTTTTGCCTTTTCCTATTTAGGGAGTTTCTATCTCTGTTCGTTCAATTTCACAAGTGTATCGAGCCCTGTTGCCTACCCTTCGGTCCTACGTCAACTGAAACCATGCAGATTCGCTCGGAATAGACTCCGGTCGCGACAATGCAGGGCCAAGAATGTGCCAGAAGTTGCCAACATGGCTGACCTTGTTGCCGTTAAGTGACTAGGCGAATCGGAAGAAACTCCCGCGAACAGACGAGAACAAGCATCGCTTTCCGAGGGAGAAATTACGCCTTTGGAGTGGGTCGCTTGTCACCTTGTTGAGTTGGAGGATTCTCTCGGTTTTAACTGGAATTTCCAGCCCAGACAGTGAATGTCGTGCGAAGCATGGTTGGGCCAATATAAATAAGGGCCGGTCCCTCGTTGACCGACATACGTTTATAGATATTGTTTAAACTACAAATCATTTCAGTAGTCGAAGAAGACAGTTTAAAGCCTTACGTCGTTGATGAGTCGATTATCATGGCAACCTGTACTCAAACGCAAGTGGCCTTGGCGCCATCTGTGACGCTCAACACTCGCGATACTGCTCAGCGGCAATTGTCAGAAACCAGCAGCGCCAGTGAGTCCAGTGATTCGTTTGACGAAGCTCGTCAGATGTCTCCGTTCCGCAAGGTGGCCGTGATCATACAACTATCCGGAGTCAACTTCGCTTCCAGCGCTGTCAATGGCCTTGTCGTCGTCAGCCTACCTACCATTACTGCCGATGTCAAGCTAGATCCGTCGTTGGCATTTTGGCCAACTTCGGTCTCAAACTTGGCCAATGCCTCTACCATCTTGCTTGCCGGCTCTCTGGCCGACTCAATTGGCCCACGAACGGTTAATCTTGCTGGCAGTATAGTGACAGGGGCCTTCATACTCGCCTCCGGTGCAAGCAAAACAGGTCCTCAGCTGGTTGTGATGCGAGCCTTGCAGGGCGTTGGCTATGCCATGCATCTTGCGTCGTCTGTCGCCATTGTCACGAGCACCCTTCCACGTGGAAGACCACGGAACTTTGCCTTCTCCTGCCTTGGTCTTAGCCAGCCCTTGGGTTTCTCGTTTGGCCTAGTTCTTGGGGGCGTTCTGCAAGATCTCCTCGGTTGGAGAGCAGGCTGGTATATTTACGGATCTTTGACTCTTGTCCTCTCTGCGGTTGCCACCTGGGCGTTGCCAAAGTCCCTCTACGGAAGAACGTTTTGGGGCACCTTGCGCAATTGCAAGGAGCGAGTAGACTGGGTTGGCGCATTGCTCGCATCGGCTTTCATGGCGTTGCTGTCCTACCTGTTTGCGTAAGTTCATGCCTGTTTACACCAGTTTTTCCCAAGCTTACAGTCTTTGAAGAACTATTAGTGTCGATCTAAAAAGGATCCGAAACCCGGAAAGTATTGTTTTCGTTTGCTTGATTGGGATTTTGTTGCCGCTGTTTATTGGCTGGGTTCATCGCCAAGTCCGGTTAGGCAAACCAGCATTGATTCCCAACTCACTGTGGAAGAATACTGCGTTTTCCAGCATTTGTGGTACAGTGGCTCTTTCGTTCGGTGTAACAACAGCCATGGAGTTGTTCTCCAGTCTGTTGTAAGTGCGAAACCAGTAACTAGCCAACATTTCTGTACTAACAAGGATTCCAGTTTCCAGGAGGTCCAGCACCTCTCTGCTCTTCAAACTGGCCTCAGAATCATACCCAGTCTAGTCGTTGGGGTTATTCTCAACTTCACTACAGGTCTATTTGTCGACAGAGTCCCAGCTCTGTGGCTTGTGACAGGGTCATCCGTGATCTGTTCAATCTCTCCTCTCCTAATGGCCGCGATCAAGGTGCAATCCCCGTATTGGACCAATGCCTTCATTGCCCAGCTGCTGTCACCGGTGAGCACGGATGTACTCTTCACAGTGGGTCTAATCATCATCTCGGATAACTTCCCTGATGACACGCAAGCACTGGCCGGTGCCGTGTTCAATACCGCATCTCAATTTGGCCAGGCGCTCGTCTTGGGCATAATGCAAATTGTGTCGACGGTTGTGACCAAGGACAACAGTGGCAAGAGCATGCCAATGGCTGTGATGGAGGGACTCAGGGCAAGCTTCTGGACCATGTTTGGCCTCATGATGGTCTGCACTTTATGGGGAGCAGTCGGTCTACGAAAGACGGGGAAAGTTGGGCTCAAGCGAGATTAGACTTGTGGTCATCGCCGCGCGACTGTGGTGGTCACAAGAGGAAGGAAGGAAGAAGTAGAAAAGTCAAATGCACCACATGTCATATGAAGTCATCACATAGCATAATTAGTGACAGCAAGCGACAAATACCACATTTTCGTCTTTGACACAGCCATGATACGCCACAAGGTACGTCTGGTTGTCTCATCGCAAATATTTCCAAAAACTGCATACTGAATTTGAATGGGTCAGCTCGGCAATCCTCAGAAGTCCGAGGTGGCATTCCTAAAGCGAAGGATACATACTTGCCGCGTGTGTTTCACCGCTGGCTGGTTCGCACCTGTCAGCCACCTGGCGCCTCATCAGGCCCCCAGGCCGAATTGGGAACATTTGATTAATTCATTCGATCAGTTATGTTTTTTTGGGTTTCTTTACACGGAACGTCATGGCTCAACAAAAAAGTATAAAACATGATGGGACGTCTCTTTCTTGGTTGAAAAAAGCTAGATGACGGACAAACACCTCTTTTCGCATACTTAACTTGCTCAGACCAACATCACAAATATGAAGATTATCATCATCGGAGCCGGAATCGCAGGCTGCACAATCTACCTTGAACTGCGGAAGCATCTTCCCAAACCACCCTCTGGAGAAGCGCACAAAATCACAATCTACGAGGCGTACGACACAAATATTGACACTACTTCTGATGATCGCGGCAATGGTCCAACCTATTCCTCCACTCTCATTGTGGGCGGCGGTCTGGGGGTTGCTGCTAATGGCCTCAACGTCATCAAGCGGCTGGATGAGAACATGCTGCGTGAAATCGTCCGCGGCGGATATAGCTGTGCCACGATGAACATGAAGTGCAAAAATGGCAAAGTTCTGGCACGGATGCAGCCCGCCGGTAAGCCAGCTTTAGATGGAAAGGGACAAGGGACCATGAATACCGTTGCGTGTAGTCGCCATGGGCTGTGGCGGGAACTTCGCAAGAGGATCCCGGACGACGTTATTGTCACAAGGAGAGTTTCTGAAGTGGTCGCAAGGTCTGATGGCCTTGATGTGGTGAGTTTCGTCGATGGGAGTCCTTCTGCGGAGGCAGATCTAGTCATCGGCGCCGATGGGCTCAAGGGCCTGGCCAAGAAGGCATTATTTCCGGGTGAAAAGACAGATCCATTCCCCCCGCATTATGAGTGAGTCTTTCGCATCACCTAGTTGAAAATCGGCATCTGACAGTGTTGCAGGGGTCTTTGCGGAGTTGGTGGCTTCGTCCCTTACTCGCTCGTCAAAGGTCACGTTGAGATTGGATCGATGAACTTTGTCATGGGCGGCAACGGTTTCTTTGGGTATTTCATCGCAGAGAGCGCACTCGACGCACCCCATCGCGACTCTCCTTATCATGTTTCACCACCAGGCGAGAGCGTCGGTTGGTGGTCAACATATTCTGTCGACGAGTGTCCCGATCCAAAGTCGGTGGACAAGGAAGACATACTCAAACAGCTGCGCGAGCGCCACAAGAACTGGAAGGATCCTGTTATATGCAAAGTCCTTGAGACTTCAAAGGTGACGAGCATGTATCCTACGTGGATCGTGCCTCCGCTGCCAACGTGGGAGCGGGACGGCGTCGTCTTGGTTGGGGATGCTGCGCATGCGCTGCCCCCTACCTCTGGCCAAGGCAGCTCCCAAGCGCTGGAAGACGTCGAGTGCTTCTCTCTCTTTCTCAGCCACCACTTGGGAAAAGCCTATGAGTCTGGTGGGCATGATCCCACGGACTACAAAGGGGTCATCAGGGCGGCAGCGAAACAATACATGGATCTCCGCCAGCCTCACGTAAAGAGGATTCTCGATCACGCTCAACAGTCACAGAACCGCAAGCGCGACAAGACGGCCATCGAGGAATACATCATGTACGCCTTTATGTGGATGATAGGTAAGCATGCCACCAAGATTATAGCCTTTTGTCCCATTTCTCTCCCTTCTTGTTTTTCCTTCTTTTTAGTGATTGAATCCTGTTGAGACACTGACACAGCACAGGGTGGTTCCCAAACGTAATGACGAAGCCGTTGAAACAGCTGGTGGAATACGATATTGCTTCCGAGGTATACAAGGTGTTACATGTCAAGTCATAAGCCTATATGCGCTCGTGTCTACTCTTGTGGCATAGGGACAACATGAGCTAGTGAAATCAACACATACTCCGCTATTTACAGAGGTCAATGTTAGTATGTAATAGATGATCTTCGCTCCGATCAACTTGCAGCCAGGTAGCAGCTTCTAGGTGAGCCACAATCAAGAGTTAACCGTTCTGTACGCATGTCTGGTCAGTATCGTACCATATACTCTATGCTTGAAAGCAAAACTTGAGCGGTGGATGTAGGACGGATTCTCTAGAACAAATATCGAAACCAGCTTGGAATCTCGGCAGGGTCAGGTCTGGAATAAGGTTGCGTCGGTCGGTAAACTCGATAAAAATGCCATTTTGGTCTTTTGTGAAACTCCTACTCTTGGACTGCGGACTACGGAGTTTAGAGTGCGGATTGTTTTATTTTCTTTGTCTTTTTTTTTTTCTCCAGATCTCCATACACGGACGATAACGGTGAAATTAGTGTTCGACGCAAAACTCCGACCCTTGATCAGCCTCGGCGCCTCATCTCCACTGACAAATCAAAAGTCGCTGGCAAATTTGTGGCTCAATTGGGTAGACTTGTCAAGCTGCTCCCACGAAATACAACTCTAGGCGAAAACGAGTCCGCATCTCCAGCAGATTGCCACACTCGTGAGTCGTCGGCACTGTTGTGCAGTTGCGGGTTAGACCTTACCGGCATGATGGTTGCACCGAGACATAAGCACCGGAATGGATCTGACCATGTAGATCCAGATGACTAAACAGAGGAAGTTCTCAAAGAAGGGAAGAGAATTGCAATAAAGACCTGCCATCGCGATACAAAAAGACAATCACGCGCAAATAGACTTTATCCTTTTGCAGCATCGCACCCGGATGTCAACTTGGCTGACGTGGAAACTTACCTCTCCTCACCGAAACCTAAAAGGAACCCCGGCGAGCCGCTCAACACTCACCTTGGCCGCGCATTAAAAACATTGCCATTTTGCATTCGCCATGGCCACGATGCAGTCTATTAACACGACGGCCTACTCGGATCCTTCCGGGTACCAGCTATCGTCTCTGCCCAAGCCCGAGGTCAGCGATCCTAGTGATGTGGTTATCCAGGTTCATGCGGCCAGCATCAACCCGATTGATGTGAAGAAAGCCGCCGGCGCCATGAAGATGGTGCTCAAGGACTCGTGAGTTGTATCCATCATTTCAAACCCCTTTCCCATGACCACATGTGATGGCCCAATTGTCGCTTACAAGTTACACGTCTCGCATAGTTTTCCATACAAGGTCGGATACGACTGCGCCGGCATCGTGCTGGCCGTTGGGGAAACCGTCACGCGAGTCAAAGTCGGCGACGAGGTGTACATCCGATTGCCTGAATCTCATCGAGGTACAGAGTCCCTCTTGACTTGGTACATCTAACCGCCGTAGCACTACTAACTCTGGCAACACAGGATCCTGGAGTCAGTTTGCGAAATGCCCCGAGAGCTACGTGGCTCTCAAGCCGGCATCCCTGTCCTTTGAGGCAGCCGCCTCGCTTCCTCTCGCTGCCATGACGGCCTTCCAGGCCCTCAAGAAGTACAACGGCTCACTAGCCGGGAAGACGGTATTTGTACCGGCCGGCCGTGCGTATTTCCCTCCTCCCACTCCATCCCGACAAGCACGAAGCAATCCAGTATAATCCATTAGCTAACAGATATTGCACCTTCTAGTCAGCGGAACAGGTTCCTATGCGTGCCAATTGGCCAAGAACGTGTTTGGAGCAGGCAAGGTCATTACCACCGTGTCGACATCCAAGGTGGCCAGAGTCCCCGAACTCCTTGGCCAAGGCGTCGTTGACGAGAGTATGTATTTTTTTTTTTTTCACGCCTACATGTCCAACAACTTACCAAAGAGTTGATTCTATGCCCCAAGTTTCAAATTCCTCCCCTCATGACGGGCCCCTTGCTGACGGGCAATTCGCACAGTCATCGACTACACCCAGGCAAACCCTGCGGCCAGCATCCCCGCCAAGTCGGTAGACTTCATGCTCGACACCACCGGCCAGGCAATGGAGTTCCTGAGCCGGATGGTCCCGGAAACAGGCCTCGTCGTCTCCATCTCCACCACGCCGTCCGGCAAACAGATGCAGGATGCGGCCGTCACCAGGTCGTCCGACTCGGGCAAGATTCCGTTCGTAGCCTCCACCGTGCTGAACACGCTGGATTCTATGCGCAAGTGGCGCGCGAAGCGGTGGCGCGTCAGCTACGAGTACATGTTCCTGGATCCCAGCGGTGCTGACCTAGATGCGCTGCGTGAGCATGTCGCCGCCGGAAAGCTGAAGCCTGTTGTAGGACTCACGGTCAAGTTTGAGGACATCGAGGCCGTTAGGCAGGCTGCCATGACTTCATACCAGGGAAAAGGCGGCATCGGGAAGACTGTGATTAAAATGGACGTCAAGTGAGATTCTGTCAATTTTTCCGAGTCTCTCTCGAACGGGCTCGCCTTGGTCATGGTCTTGTCGCGGTTAAAATCTGTTTTGCTAGGCTCCTTCACACAAAGGTTGGGTTTTTTTTTTTTAAGAATTTTTCATAATACCACTGATGTCCGTACAATGCGGCTAAAACTACTTCGCATTTTCATACTTATTTCATAGTCATCAGAAAACCTTGAACATGTCGGCGCACCAACCCCTAACGTGTGGACGAGCCCCCCAAAGCATCAATAACCTCCCTCGCGCCCCGAAGTCCAGAACGAACCGCGCCCTCCATATACCCCCTCCACACATCCGCCGTCTCCGTCCCAACAAAGTGAATGTTCCGAAACGGCTCATACAGTGCCTTGCCCGCCTCGCTTGTAAGCAGCCCAGGAGGCATCACGGGACTAGGCGCACCCAATGTCCAGGGGTCTTTTGTCCACTCCTTCTCGATGACGTTGACGGGATCGGGAATCCCCTCCCCCATCGCGGTTTCAAACGCCGTCTTGAATTCCGCGAGCACGGCGGTCCGCCTCTCCTCCGCGGACAAACGAGACCAGGAGCGCCCCGTCTCTCCCGTGTGAAAGCACGTAATGCTGTATTGGCCATCTTCAGGGACACAAGTATCCCGCGTGAAGGAAATCGCAGTACCAGTAGACGTGTATACCCCCGATAGGTCGGCGGCAAGCCACCACGGTTCTGCAAATACAAGAATTGTCTTTGAGTAGTAGCCCAGCTTGGTGGATTGGCTGAGAAGCCGCTTGGGCTGTGGCAGCCCGGGGGAGAATTGGACAGTGGGGAGGAGACAGCTTGGAAGGGACATGATGACTTTCTTGGCCGTGTATTTGTCCCCGGTTTTGGATTCGACGACGCATCCTGTGGCGGACTGGGTAATGCTCGTGACTGGGCTGGAGAGTTTGACGGCACCGGGTGTCAACCCTCGTTCTATTTCAACGCTGAAACCCTGGTTTCCTGAAGCCATGGACGTTAGTTTACTTCATGATCTTGTGACTGTGTTGATGTATACATCTACGCATGTCTTCATAGGAGATGGGTGGCATTCTCACCTTGGCGGTTTCGTAGGTACTGCCCCCCGTTCTTCCCATCAGAAATCATGTTTGCAAGTCCGGCTGCGCGCTTGATGGTGTCCAGAAAGTACAATGCGCTGGGATAGCTGCTTTCCAACCCCACAAGTGCCTTGACCAGCTCGTTCACGAGAGTGTTTGCATCCTCGTTTTTGAACTTGTCTGCCACAAAATCGTGCAGCGACACCGAGTCGAGTGTCTCTGCGTTGGGTGTGAGGCTAGGATCGCTGGTATTGCTTTTCTCGGCAAGCTCTCCGATCTTTTGTAGAAGATGCATGAGCCGCTCGAGTTGTTCTGGCTCCAACTATGACACGCGCATGGTTAATATTACGAGATTAGGAATACCGCGCTTTTCTTGGTATCATTGTATAACGTAAACGTACTTTTGCCAGCATTCCGTAGGGAACCTTGTCAATTTTGCCATCTGGGGCTCTGACCACTGAGTCCCCTTCATCTCGTTGCTTGACGAGATCAAAGCTGAATTCTTGGGCTAACGAATACATTTCAGACTGGTTTGTATCGTTGATCCAAGCCGCGCCCAGGTCTACAACGCCAGTGCCCTTGGATGATGCAGGAACCGAGAGCGTCTTGCCGCCCACGCGGTCCATAGCTTCCAGGACAACATATTTCAGGCCTGCGGCGTGTATTTCTCTTGCTGCTCGGAGACCGCTTAGGCCAGCTCCAACTATTACAACGTCCAAGTTGTCGATTTGGGTTGTCGCCATGTTGAGATGTCGTGCTTGGAAAATGATTCAGGGTGTACCTCTTGGAAAAGTGAAGGACGAATGAGTGAGTTATTCTTCCAGATGTCGAGCTGAGCTGGGCAATATATAGCAGAAAATGTATGTTTTCAATGTCACCATGTCTTCAAACACGATGGTTACCACATAAAATGCCAAGAGATATCGACAATCTAGCCGCGATGTGACCGAATCGAATCGCTGGCTCCCAATTCTCGGAGCTCAAAACACCATTGTGAGCCACAGTCCACGCGTCCTAGGCAAGGATGGCAAGGGCCTAAGCACCGCCATATATATGGATTCAGCCATGGCTCCAGCAATGACAGACACACTCACATCCTATGAGAACAGTTGCCGCCCCTCAGATCTCACGTCGTCCCGCTTCACCCACTTTCCACCCCGGGCAGCTTACTCTTAACTCTGGGGCTGAAGCTTCTCCGCATCTCATTCTTGTGCTGGATCTGAACAAGATGGATGGTATGGGCTGGGTCCATCGCCGGCCGCGGTCGCCGAGGCCTCCGGAGACTCCGGACTCCAGATCGGCCAGGTTCCCCACAAAGTTCCATATCAGGCATGCGCGAACGAAGACCGGATGTACGACATGTTGCTGCCGTAAGAAGAACTGCGACGAATCCCAGCCTCGCTGTACTGGTTGTATGAGAAACGGGCTGGGCTGCTGGCCCAAGGTTGATGAGCCTCCCAAACCCAATGTCGGGGCAGAGAGAGACGACAGCAGAGTCGGGGATATGCGTTCCAGACGGAAGAGTATCAGACCCCGTTGCACTTGAACGTAGTTTCCTTGCTTCCCATGGAGGCAGGGACAAGTCTGACCTCGCAATCGCATCTCCTCCTCCAACACTACTTAACAGACACGGCTACCATGGTCTTTGCCGGCGTGCTGTCTCCGAACCCATTCATAACATGCCTACTTCCGCGGGCGCTGACCAACCCGTTGCTCATGCATAGTATACTCGCTGTCAGTGGTTCTCATCTCGCCTACGGGCTTGCGGAAGAAGCACAGGGAGCAAATTCTCCGTCCAAGGACTTAAATATAGCCAAGGAAGCTTTGGTGAAGCGCATTAAGGCGTGGGCCATGGATCCGTTGCCAGATGTAGCCTCGAGCAGGAAACGGCAAGCCTCGAGGCTCGCATCTTTGACTGGGAGCAGGAGAGAAAAGCGGCAGAATGCCTACGCCAGACATTATACATTTATGCTGCGCTGTCGCTGCTTGGTTGTCGTCTCCTAGTGACGGTCCCAGACAGGAGGTTCAGCAAAGGATTGACAGCACAATCCGCCTGGCGGCATACCTGCGGAACTCGCCATGCTCAACAAATCTTCTATGGGCGATTTTCATTGCAGGCTCTTGCAAGGAGGATACAAAACAGCGTGAAGGACTCATTTATGGTCTCAAGAATAGCAGGTACCAAATGCAGCATCTGCGAGTTGTTCAACGAGGCTTGCAGTTGCTCTGGGCGGATGATGACACTCATGCCTATGGGCCGTTTGGTTTACGCTATGTCGCCCAGAAACATGGCCTTGGCCTGGTTATTGTGTAACTAAACAAGGGCTTCATTAAGCTGTACGTTTCTTTCAGCTTTGTGTAAAGCATTACTATGGATGACCAAGAATTGAGATAGACATCATATGCCACACTTACAGAGAGCTGACTGACATATTCTCTCATTGAGTTGCCTGCTAGCGAAATTCGTTGATGTCGCTGCAAGATCCTAACCCAGTCAATCATGCTATGGGGCCATGGCCATGTACTCGTCATGCTTTCATCAGAACACTACAGTGTAGGCGTTGCATCACTTGTTCTGTCAGAGTGTCAGTAATATCAAAAGACAACGCTGCGGGTTCCACCGTAACTGAAGACTTGAAACATTTCATCGAGCCCAGCGAAACCAACCACCTGGTTCATATGCGTGCATAAACATAGATAATTGTATACCCGCAAAGCCAAGGCATCGTGACTAGCTGTAGCTGGGGCCCCTTGTCCTCGAAGTACACACATCGGACTGTAGTCATATTATTCTTTTACACAGGACCTTGTTTGCTGATTCCACCTCTTCCAGCTGATGTTTGACGATACGTAGCTCTGGGCTGAGGTTGCAGTTCAACAATTGTGACCATCGCACTTGCCCTTTAACTACCCAGGTACCTAGGTTATGTAGCATCGTTGTTCAACGTGCCATCCTGGGGCCGAATGGCAACATTGAACCATTCACGCTTTAATGGCTCCACAACTGAAGCAATAAATAGGTCACTATCCCTTCGACAAAGCAGGCATCCCTAGCATTCTCTTTCAATAACGAGCAAGGTTGGTACGGTTGTTGGTTGACGAAACCTTGTCTTCGGGCGATAATGTTCTTGGGTTGTTGCCTCTAACTGCCATTCTCTGTCCAAACGGCCGGGTATCTTGTTGGTATTAGGACAAGGACCATAGACTCTGCCGGTTGCATGCAGCCTTCAGCTGGCGGGCCGAAGGCATGGAGGTTGCTGCATGCGCAGACGTACCATTACATGAAGGATTCGCGCAGGGTTTAGGGCTTGACATTTTCTAGCAATAGGACGGCCTTGTTGCAACCATGCCAAGCTTTCATGTCATGTAGACTGGCGGACTCGGACCAGGGCTCTTCAATGCACTGAGACGTGCCGGGGTCTTTTGTTTTCTTTATTTTGGGAATACTCCGTACTTTTTGTTAATATTGCTGGCATCATTTCTTGGGGACGTCTTGTGCGACACTGGCATCCGTCAGGAGTGTGGGACACTAATCCAGTCCTTCGGACAAAATTCGGCGGCGTTTGCTACTCGATAGGCAGAATGGCGAATGGCACGGTCTGGTCGTCACCTTGCAAGGCATGAGGATCTTCTGGGTACTATCGCTTGTGTAGGGATCTCGGAGTATACCGTTGCCTCATTCCAGACAACGGGGTTCCCAACATGTAACGCGGGGAAAGTTGAGGGGCCGAGGCCCAATGGCGACCGGTTGAAGCCTTCTAAGTTCTAGCCCTTGCTAGCCTTTGAAGGTAGCTCCCGAAGCCGAAACGAGACGCAAGCGCTCCTCCCGCCAGTTTTTATTCTGATGGTTAATCTGACCCAGCTCTGCGGCACCCAGTAGCCTCTAGTACTAGTACTACTAGGGGACGTTGGCCGAGCAGGGGTCCAGACGTCGCCTCGGACGGACAGCCCAGCTTGATGTCCACCCTTCCTCAGCACTGCCGGTCGATCATCACATGCGGCAACGGCAGCCGGACCAAACTAAAAAGCCATCGGCGTGGGGGAGAGACGGTTCGGAGTCGAAACGCGGCAGTGACTTTGTTGAATTGGTTTGGGTGAGTGCGTATGTGTCGCCAAATCAACCTAAAAGACGACCAAGAATCAGCGCAAGAGCATCACGGCCAGAGACCAGCGCTCGCTACTCCGTAGAAGAGATGCTCGGTCCCGCCTGCCTGAAGAAGTCAGGAGCTCTGGATATCAAATGTGACAACCATGCAAATACGAGACTTACGAAGCAAGGTCCAGGCACAAACCGACATGTATTATTCCTAGTCCAGGGCACTCCAATGGCTGCGCAGCAATGACACCACGGAGGGGTTCGACCTTGGTTTTTGAGATGACTGGCGGTAACATTGAAGTGCCTAAAATATTGTCACCGTGCTGCGTGCATGTAGATTCTTCAAGTACCATACCTACCTGGAACCCAAGGAATCAAATGGCAAGAGCGGACAGTACAGTCTTGGGCCTTGATGACAAAAAAAGGAAAGAGCACTTGACTGGCCAAAGCGTCATGATGCGCTCCTGCAGGACATTAAGTCCCCGACACAAAACTTTACTTGATCCAAACTTCCCGAAGGTAAGGTCACATCTCGACACCTCCCGTAACTACTTCATGCCGTTGTCGCAATGCCACCTGCAAGGGCACGGCACAGAATGCACGAACATGCAATCGCCTCCCGGAGCTACAAGCGATGCCCATTTTGGTTCTGCTTGCGCTGTGAGACACAAGGACCACAGGGCGGGCTGGTTGGACTCCTCGGAGCGGACCTGCATCACCACATTATTGCCCGTCGCCTTCATGAAACCCTCGGACCATCATCCTTGTTTGATCGAAGTTTAGGAAGCGGCGTGGCCTAGTCTGGCTACCTCAGGTACCTAAGTACTTAAGTAGGTACCTAGTACCTTGAGTTAGTACTTAAAGTAAGTAGTCATCGGCAAATTTGGCTACGGAAAACGTGCGCTGCGACCGCATGGACTGTACTCACACAGCTCAACAAGCCCTAACAAGACTCTGAGGACTCCGTCCACTCGGTCCCCAGCACCAATATCATCAGTCAATGATTCCGCCATCCTGCTAATAATAATAAATACTACCGAGTACCTGTCAGTGACCAAGTGGCTAGCCACTTCACTTGCTCCAGTGCCCCACAATTGGCGACGGCAGAAAAGATCACCACCCCTTGAAGCAACTAAGCCTGGCCACCTTGCCACTGGCGTAGCTCACCACGTACCGAGTACCCCGTTCCACGTATGTACTCCGTACATGATGGACTAAGGCGGCATTCTGATTGTTACTTTTGTGTAGCATTGGCTTTGGAACCATCAAACGCCTCTGGGAGTCTTCACTTCGGTAGCAAACACAAAACCACTTTTCCACACAGCGCCACAAATGCAGTTCCCTACAGCCGGGATTATGTGGAGGCCCAGACACTGATGTGTGGAGAAACGCCATAATCCATGATAATTGACATCGGCGGACTGATAATTAGTGGCCCATGCCAGCAAGCCTCCGACTTCTTCCTTTATCATGGAATGTGGCCCGCCTCTTTCTGGAAGCTCACGAATCTTCATCATGCTGTCATTTCATCCGAAGATAGAAATTGGATGAACCGCAACCATGGTGTACGGTGGCAAGCCTTCGCGGGGCTGCCAAATGTGCAGAATTCGCAGAATTAAGGTACATGATTTGCCCATGCCCATACTCAACTCTTCTGCTTGTACAGTCATGGAATAAACCAATTGGCGGGTTGTTGTCATTGCACTCGAAAAACTCGTTAACTGGTTCATAATACAGTGTGACGAAACAAAACCTACTTGCAAGCAGTGCGCAAAGGCCAGACGCGTATGTCCCGGGTATCGAGACGTCAACAAATCTCATCCGACTTCCGAAGGAGGTAGTGCAAGCTCACAAGTTCCCGACAAACCTCAGCAATCAGCAACACCATCACTCGCACCCAAGTCAGGAAGAAGCGACGGATTATCTATGGAAGGCACTGGCACGCCTTCTCCACGCTCGTCTAGCGACAAGTCGATTCAAGCTCCGCCACCGCTAGCTGTAGACGAGCTTGCGTCCTGTCACTTCATTTCCAACTATGTTTTGATTCCTAAACAAGGCTTAGCAACTACTCGTGGGTTCTTGGAGTTCGTACTCCCCTTGTTAAAAACACCGGAGCCATCGCAGCACTTTCTCTATGCGTTCAAAGCATGTTCTCTAGCGTCTCTCAACAACCGTGTTGGAACTGGAAATGATTTTGACCGGGCCGCCCTGGGCTGCTACACGAAGGCTTTGGCTTGTACCTTCACAGCTTTGAAGGACCCAGTCTTGACAAAACGAGACGACACTCTGGCTGCCATCTTGCTACTTGGACTTTTTGAGAATATCACTGCAAAGACACTTGGAATGCTAGCATGGAGCTCCCACATCGAAGGTGCGATTCAGCTTGTCAAGTCCAGAGGTCAGGAGCAACTTCGAAGCAAAATAGGCCTGGACCTATTCATTGCTGTCCGAACCCAGATGGTAAGTACTAGTATCGCCCGTCTTTGTTCCCACCACTCTCCTTCTTAAAGCAAGTCTAATGGGCCATGACTAGATTATTCATTCCCTTAGTACTGGCAAACCACCAACACTTGACGTAGACTGGTGGGTCACCGATCCGGGTAGTAACGAGTATAGCATGCAGCTCCAGCAACTCAGTAGTCGTGTGGGAGAGCTCAAGAGCGAGGTCAATGCCCTTCTCGCCACAGTGACTCGCTCGTCTGAAAATATGGAGTTAATGAAAGACACGATACAAAATTGCAAGTCCCTGGACAAGGAAATCGTCACCTGGCTTCGAGAACTGCCAGAGCAATATATGTGGAAAACAGTTGCATGGGAGCCGTACAATCCAAGGTGCGATTATTCAAAGGCCGAGGTCTTTCCCGGCCGTATCGACGCCTACGTCGATTTATGGGTTGTAAACTTCTGGAATGTTATGCGTTGTATGCGTATTGTACTGGCGTCACTCACGATACGCTGCACAGCCTGGATCAACTTCCCGGCTGATTACCGTACGACTTCAGAATACGCGACGACAGTAAGAACTTGCGTTGAGGCAATTTCGGATATTATTGCCTCGGTGCCTTACCAAATGGGGCTCTTCTCAAAGCGCAAGGACTTGCGGAGTCACGCGACGCATTCCGTGTTTGGTTGCGGAGAAGACACATCAGAGAAAGGCTTAGCCGGGTATTTCTTACTTTGGCCGTTGGCCTGTATTCAGGGCCAGGATTATCTCACAGACTCTCAGAGGACTTGGGTGAAGGGACGCTTGAAGTCTATTGGCAACACTCTTGGTGTAAGATATGGCAACCTGCTGTCTCAGGTACGTAAAGCTAGTTGTTGTATCAGGACTGTCTCTACGTTCGCACTGCTCGAGGCACATGACGTGTTGTAGCACTCGTATACTGACTCTCAATTAAAGTTAAACGTGCGGGTACCATCTATGCTGATTCTCAGGGACCGCCTGAAGAATGATCCTCACGAGATGCCAGCTGACATTGCAGCTATTATGGCCGGCACAGCAGCTAGCGGCGCCTCTCCTCCAAGCCCAGGCGCATCGACGGCTGGAGGAGCTATGCCACCGGGCTTACCTGGCATGTCAAACCCGGAGATATCAATACCTGGGATGTCCGAAATACCGTCAGCTCCTGGCGCTTCAGCGGATGCTTTGGCGAATCAGGAAGCCATCCGTAGGCAGATGCTTAAGCGTCAAACGGAAGAACTGGTAACAAAGGCTGTGGAGAAACCTGGGAAGCTTGATGACTGGACGGTAAAGACGTGGCTGCAATTATAGTGTACCGATATGTTGCGTAACGGTAATAGGAGCAACAAAGTGGTGCAAGTTTGCGGAGCAGATGAAATAGACTGCAATATGTTTCTGGACGATGCCAGCGTTAGGCATCGGGCTGCGAGAAGGAATCAATTGTCCTAGATGTGACAAGAATCGAGAAGATGGATAGAAATATCCTGGAGGGAGTGCGTCCCACTTCTACTGCTCGTGCAATAATGTGAGGGATGCGATGTCTCTCGCCAAGTTTCGGCCTGCGTTTCATACACCCGCAGTTATTGACATCCATGCTAGTGTTGAACCATGACTAGTATATCAAATATTCAAAAAAGACCATGGAGTTAACGAAGCCGGCCATAAAATAATAAACAAATGGATTAAATAGTGATGGCTGTTTATTTTATTTCCACAAAGCTGCCTCGGTAATGTGCTGTTCTTTAAGTCCTGTTGCGCTGGGTAATGCTCTAGGTTAGCCCGCAAGCAACCCAAAATTAAAGTGGAGACGCAACGCGATACTCCGTAGACAGTCGAACATCAAAAAAGCTCTGCGTCACCAGCACCCTGACTTTGCAAAATGATTTTACAAGCCATCCAAGACTTCCACTAAAACCAAGACGGGTCAAAAATAAATCGAAATCGACCAGCAGCGTAAGAACCGTCTCGACTTTCAGCATGAGCGACGTCAAAGACATCAGCCCCGACCTGGACAGGCTGGACCGGCAGCTTGACAACCTCGAAGATGCGCTCGCGCCGTTGCTCAACAACCTCAATGAGAAGGCGTCTCAATTACCGCTCCTCGACAAGGCCAAGCTATTTTCCCTGACAGCCTATTCAATCGAATCCCTTCTCTTCTGTGAGCATGCGTCACTCGCCCTCTGTTTGCGGGCGACGGGCTGTTACTGACTTGGCTGTTTAATAGCCTATCTGAGACTCCAGGGCGTAGACGCCCAGAACCACCCCGTATACGCTGAACTGAAGCGTGTGCAGCAGTATTTCGGCAAGATCAAAGCCGCCGAGGAGCCGGAGACGCAGAGAAGCCTGGTGGTGAACCAGGAAGCCGCGGCTCGGATCTTGAAGGCCGATTTGGTACGTGGATTCACGCCCCCCTTTTATCCATGAGAAATCTGCTGGGGGAGCATACGAGAGCTGACCTCTTTTGAAATGTAGGCCGACAACAAGTCTATCAGCAGCAAGCTGGCTGAAAAGATTGCTGAAGAGCGTGCCAAGGCGCTGCTCAAGTCGGTGGAGAGCAGGAAACGACCTGCTGATGAATCGGCTGCATCTGGGGGATCGGGAAGTGATGCGCAGGTGAACAAGAAGAGGAAGCAGAAGGGAAGGGGGAAGGGGAAGCAGAAATGATGGGGGTATCGTGGATGACACATCGTGGTGGTATGAGCCACGGAGATGTGGTGTTTGGCACTTCATGGCTTCTTTTTCCGGAAGCATTGCTGGCTGACCGGCTGGAAACTGGGTATTTTGTTGGACACGAATGACGCTTTTGTTCCCTTTCCATCCTTGGGTTTATTATGGTCATTCATAGTCACGGAGCATGGCGTCGGGATACACTGTTTTGATTAGATGGACCTGAACAAGAATAAATGCTTGAATTCCTCGCCAAACCATGATGCTGCAGCTGGAAAAACATGGTGGTTTACAAAACACCAGCAATATGAATATAAAACAAAAGCAACATTGAATCCTCCATGGGCTATAAACAGCCAAGGCACGATGACTACTTAAGTAGGTACCTGGACCCCTGCCACTCTCCCGAGGCCACCCGGCCCACGCCTGCAAACCCGCCCCCTCCCATTGGCCACGTCCTCCAGCCGCTCCAGAACATCGCCAACTCTTCTCCAAGCTTCCGCGTTGCCCATTTCTCCCATTTTTATATCCCCCTCATCCGCCACAACTCTCCTCCTCCTCCTCCTCCTCCACCGTTCCCAACCGCCAAAAACCTCATCACCGAAGAAGATGCCTCGCAACAGATCCGTCGGCCGCGCCCCCGCGCCTTCACGGGCACCCACCCGTCCCACGGTGCCTGCCTCCAACCCCATGCCTCAGCAGCAGCGTCCTGCCACCACCATGGCCGCTCCTCCCCAGCATGCTCCCCAGCAAATGGCTCCCGCGCCGGCCGCCTCACAAGGCCCCGGGCTGTTTGGCCAGATGGCCAGCACCGCCGCGTACGTATGACCACGCCCCGGGAAAAGAATCCGACCCAGAGCAAGCGTGGTGAGGGTTGCACCCAACAAGGACGATTCACTCTCCCGAATGCCCATGAGGAATTTAAAAAGACAATGGGAGGGGGGTAACATGCTAACTTTGTACGCAGTGGCGTCGCCATCGGCTCATCGGTCGGCCATGCCATCGGCGGCCTCTTCTCGGGCGGCTCGTCGGAGCCCGCGCCGCAGCCGGTGCAGGCCCAGGCCACCCAGCAGCAGCAGCAATGGGGCAACAACTGCCAGGCCGCTACGCAGCAGTTCACCAAGTGCATGGACGACAATGGCGGCAACATGCAAATTTGCAACTGGTACCTGGAGCAGCTGAAGGCTTGCCAGGCCGCTGCGAGCCAGTACTAGACAGCGTTGAAAAGGACAAAAGGAGAGGGCAAGGGAGCAGGGGGCAGAGAACACGGGGCAGTGTAACTATGGGACTTGAGGGAAACGGGTGATTTAAGCGCGTTCAATCCGTTGGGCCGCTATGGGAGTGTACGGGATTATACAGCATCGTCATTGAGTTGGGGGTTGTCTGACAGACTTACACCGGAATGGCTCGGTGGTTCTTGTATTATAGATGGAATTGCCGCTCTGGGAGAATCCAATCACCTCTCGGTTTGCTATCAAGCTCTTTTCTGCTGTGTTACATGGTGAATGTGTACATACTGACTGAGCACATGTGTTGCAGCATATGCTGCCGCCTTTGCGGGCTCAGGGACAATTACGAGACAGGGTCTGCTTTGCAGATATATCCAACGCATTTCGCCATTTCATGTTGCGGAATACGAAAGTTCAGCATTTTATTACTCGTGCAGAATATTGATATCTTCTGAGCTGATACACAGTATGCCTTGACTTTACTTTCAGACAGCTATTTCTCATCCTCGTCAGGTCTGGGTTCAAAGTTTAACTACGGTCGTGTTAGCCAGCACAGTTTCATCCCAGCAAAATTTCTAACTCCTGCTTACCGAATTCCCATTATACAACTGGTGGTCCCGTCGCTTATCATTGGGATTCTCAAACCCCTGAACACGACGGCTCTTGGCTTGTGTAGAGGCTGAATCTGACTGTTCGCCGACTGTCTCCTGGCTGTTGTTGCCGCCGCCTCTACCAAGACCGATCAAGCCGAGGACCCAGGTGAAAAAACCTAATATTGAGCCAATAATCCAAGAGAGGAGTCCTTGTGATGAGTTGTTATATGCAGAGGTATAGCTTCGGACATGGATCAAAATAAGTGTTGACGAAGGAGATAAGCCAATCTCTCCCAAAGACTTTCCCTCCTCTGTTTCGTCAATCGATTTATTGGGCAGCGGCGTAAGCAGTTGCGTGAATGTATAGGGCAGTTCACCGTCGGTTCTGTTCTCGTCGACCCACTTCCGAACCTCCTTCACAGGGTCCGAAGTCTTGAAACGGGATCGAATAGTCGAGCCATCAAACAGTCGGACTTGGATGGAGGTAAGACTGCTGTTCTTGGCTGCCGACGACATTGTCGACGGAGACGCGGTGCCCACTGGCAAGGAAGAGTCACTTTTTGAGTGGATCTCCTTCCTTTGCTGCTCTCGTTCGGCCGCCTGCTGGCGTCGTTCCTCTTTATCATCCTGGATACGCTTCAGGATTCGCTTCCGTTCCTCTGATTCTTGCTGTTTTTTCTTCCTGACCAAGGCCGCTTGTTTCTGCGCACTTTCGCTGGCTTCCGCGGCTGCCTTGGCGCTCCTCTTGGCCAACTCTTCCTTGGCCTTTTGTTCAGCGGCCTCTTTGGCGGCTTTTAGCCTCGCAGCTCGCTCTTCTAGGACGCGGCGTACGTTATCTGATCGCTCCACTGTTGGTGGGATTCCACTCGAGCTAGACAAAGTGGGGGACGAGGACGAAAGCGATTCGGAAGCTGGTTGCGCCGTGTGTGGTGGTGAAATATTGAACGAGTTTTGGATTCGGCGGAGGAAATCCTCTTTCGAAGTTCCGGCAGCAATGTACTCCTTGAGTTCGCCATTCTTCATGATGACGATGGTGGGTGTCTGAGGAAGAGGGAAGATTTGCGCCAGGTAGCCGAATTCTTCTGAACCGTGTGTCAACCTCAAGGCCACGGCCTGCTTGGCAATTACGTCTACCAACTTCAACGAAATGTCAACACTCGAATCAATTAAAACCCCCCCTTTTGGAAGAAAGGCATCATACTGAAGGATCCTGCAAGAACTCGTGCTCCCAAGTCTGGCTCTCGTCATTGTCATCTGGCCAGGTCAGCACGTAGCTTCGTCCATGCGTCAATGGGCGATTACCAGGCACGCTTACTCGTAACAAAGCAAAAGACGGATTTTTGCTGGCCAACAGCCGTGGAAATTCCCTCTTGGAGAGACCCTTGGTAAAACATGATGGCTAATTTCGACGGGACTCAGGCAGGCGTTCTCATGAAACACATGTGGCCATGTGGCAATGTGCGTGGGTGATGGATGCTCAACGCCACGTTTGGTGGACGAAGGAGGGCGTGAGGAAGTTCAGTTGCTGGTCAGCTCCGCAAATGGGCTATCACGAGACGAATTCAACATGCAGAAGAAATAAATAAGTACAAAAAAAAAGACGCGTTATCCCATGGCAATACGGACGACAAACGGGTACAGGGAAACAAGCTAATGCCAACGCTGCCGCGGAAAGCTCAACCAAACATTTCAACGTCAACAGTTGAGCTCGGGCATCTGCAGTTGGGGACACGACACTGGGTGGGCGATGAGTGGGGCAGGCGGTGAAGCTGGGATCGGGAGCCATGAGGAAGTCACCAACCCTAACCCTCCACTCCGACTCTCGGAGCTCGGCAGAAATTTCTTGGTGTGACGCATTGGAAGCCTCAAGCCACTATTTTCTCAGTGGCCTCGGACCGCTCCATTAAATCCAGGGACGATCTCTGAATCCACTAAATCTTGAGAGCTTCAATTCATCAACACCCTCAGCCGCCCAATCTCTTCACAGCCTTCGTCGGCCGTAGCCAGCAGTAATTTTTTGATATTGTGTACCAGTACGACCGCCATAATGTCGCTACCTGATCCTACCGAGGACCTCGACTGGGGAGGTTACCTTGGAGGCATTCATGAGATATTCCACAAGAATGCCGTGGCTCATCCTGACAGGCCTTGTGTGACAGAGACCAAGACGTCAAAGTGAGTGACGTCCCTTTGCATTGAGACAGGGCTATGTTGGTGCCAGTTACTGACAACGCATCCAGGGCGCCAACAAGAACATACACCTACCGCCAAATTGATGAGGCAAGCAACAACATCGCAAACTATTTGCGCGATGCTGGCATCCAGAATGGAGACGCAGTCATGATTTTTGCGCACCGCTCAGTTGAGTTGGTCTGTGCGTACATGGGAACCCTGGCTGCTGGTGCTATCGTCACCGTTCTTGATCCTCAATATCCTCCACAGAGACAACAAAGTATGATGTACCTCGGACGAGAACTGGAACGAGAATCAACTAACGTATCATACCAGTCTATCTTCAAGTCTCTCAGCCCAAGGCGCTGATCTCCATTCGCAAGGCTACGGAGGAGAGTGGGTAAGTGCAAACCCCCAACTCTTCCATGATCTGAGAACTCACAATATTGACATCTTGTTACATTACAGTCCTCTTGCTCCTCTCGTTCAGAAGTACATTGATGATGACCTTGCCATTAAGATCAAGATTCCAGACCTCCGCTTCACCGACGATAGCGCGTTGACTGGCGGCGACCAAGACAGCGGCGATATCTTCGCCAACGTTAAGGAGAGGGCCTCAACACCTCCTGATGTGCTCATTGGACCCGATTCCAACTGTACGCTGTCATTTACGAGCGGAACTCAAGGTTTGCCAAAGTGCGAGAAGTTCCTTTTTTTTTCTTTTTCGTCAAAAGTCGAGCTTTTACTAATGTTCAACAGGGGCGTGCTTGGCCGTCATTACAGCCTGGCAAAATATTTCCCATGGATGGCTGAGAAGTTCGGCCTCTCATCAGAGAGCGTGTACGCCTGTCTTTCTGGGATTGCCCATGACCCAATTCAGCGAGGTGCGAATTCGTTTGCCATGTAGTTCAAAAGCTATTACTAATTGTGGCCTCAGATATCATGACGCCCCTTTTCTTGGGCGCTCAGCTCCTGATACCCGCCAAGGAGGATATCCAGCACGAGAGGTTGAGTGAATGGATGAGAGAGTGGTCACCAACGACGACTCACCTTACGCCTGCTATGGGGCAGATTCTGGTCGGTGGCGCCACAGCTCAGTTTCCCAACCTGCGCCAGGTCTTCTTTGTTGGTGACGTCCTCACCACTCGCGACTGCAAGGCCCTTCGTAAGCTTGGTCCTGCCTGCACTATCATCAACATGTACGGAACCACTGAAACTTCTCGCGCCGTGTCCTACTTTGAGGTCCCTTCCGCCCAGGAAGACCCGACAGCCCTGGATTCACTCGGCGACTCTGTTCCCGCTGGCTGGGGCATGAAGAATGTCCAGGTGCTGGTCGTGGATCGGGAAGATCGCACCAAGATCTGTCCGATTGGTGTGGTTGGAGAGATCTATATCCGCGCCGCTGGTCTTGCCGAAGGATACCTTAATGATCCTGAGAAGAACAAGGAGAAGTTTATTGACAATTGGTTCGTCGACAACAACAAGTGGGTGGAAGCAGACAAGGCCAACGACAAGCGCGAACCGTGGCGCAAGTACTACAAGGGACCGCGAGACAGACTTTACGTCACAGGGGACCTCGGAGAATATCGATCGGACGGGGCTGTGCGTGTCTCAGGCCGTATCGACTCACAAGTCAAGGTAGCTAATGATTCATTTATTCACTCGTTTTTTCAAAGCTAACTCAACAGATCCGTGGATTCCGGGTTGAACTTAACGAGATTGATGCGAACCTCGGTGGCAGTCCTCTGATCCGAGACTGCAAGACCCTGGTTCGAAGAGATCGTAACGAGGAGCCGACGCTCGTCAGCTACATCGTGCCTGAAATTGCTGAATGGAAGCGCTGGCTTGAGACCCAGGGCCTCCAGGATATCGAAGAGGAGGGTGTGGAAATGGGACCCTGTATTGTCTATCTCAAGAAGAGGTTCCGCCGAATCCAAGCCGAGGTGCGAGACCACCTCAAGTCTCGCTTACCAGCACACTCGGTTCCCTCGATCTACATTGTGTTACAGAAGTTGCCTCTTAACCCGAACGGAAAGGTTGACTCTCCTAATTTACCTTTCCCCGATGCTTCTCTCATGATGGAGGATGCCTCAGAGGAGGATCTGAAGAGCTGGGAGAGCCTTTCTGACACTGAGAAGACTATTGCGACACAATGGTCAACTCTGATCCCGGGTCTAAATGCCCAGACCGTCAGGTATGCCTCTGCTGATAGTTCACTTCTCTACAGTTCAAACACTGACCCTCAATTCTTAGGCCGGACTCAAGCTTCTTCGACTGCGGTGGTCACAGTCTTCTTGCCCAGCAGCTCCTGCTTGACATTCGCAAGAACCTGGGCGTCGACATCACCATCGGTGTCCTCTATGCAAACCCTACTCTTCGCGGGCTGAGCACCCAAGTCGACCGTCTTCGCAGCGGCCAGGCTGTTGCAGTCGACCATTCTGACGATACTGTCTACTCTAACTCCCTCGATGAACTTACCAAGACCCTGGATGCAAAGTACCAAAGCGCGGATCCCGATGCTCTGAGCCCTTCCAACAGCACCACATTCTTCCTTACCGGTGCTACTGGCTTCCTCGGCGCATACCTAGCCAAGGACATACTAGAAAGGAAGAACACAAAGCTTATCGCTCATATCCGTGGAGCCAAGGACCTGAAGTTCGCCAAGGAGCGTCTTGTAAGGTCCCTTAAGGGCTACAGTCTCTGGCAAGACTCCTGGGCCAATAGGATCTCCTGCGTTATTGGTGATCTCTCTAAGCCTCATCTTGGCCTTGATGATGCTAGCTGGAAGCATGTCGCTAATACAGCTGATGTACTTATCCACAACGCTGCGTATGTCCACTGGATTGCTCGTTACGAGCAGATGATGCGTCCCAATGTTCTCTCTACTATCGACGCTATGAAGCTCTGCAACGAGGGCAAGCCTAAGCTCTTCACCTTTGTATCCTCGACTTCCACCCTCGACACAGACTACTATATTAACCTATCCAACGCTCAGACTGCTACCGGCCGCAGCGCTATTCTCGAGTCCGACGACATGATCGGTAGCCGTGCCGGTCTTGGCACCGGCTACGGTCAAACTAAGTGGGTGTCTGAGCAACTCGTCCGCGAGGCCGGCCGCCGTGGTCTCCGCGGCGCAGTCGTCCGACCAGGCTATATCCTTGGCAGCCGCAATGGCGGTGTCTCTAACACAGATGACTTTCTTATTCGCCTCTGCAAGGGCTGTGTCCAACTCGGTGCTCGTCCTCGCATTGTCAACTCGGTCAACGCCGTCCCTGTCGACCACGTCGCTCGCGTTGTTGTCGCTTCGGCGCTGAACCCCCTTCCCGGCGTTAACGTTGTGCACGTTACTGCCCACCCGCGTCTGCGGATGAACGAGTTCCTCTCTGTACTAAACTACTATGGTTACGAGGTGCCTGAGGTCGACTACGATGACTGGAAAATGCAGCTGGAGGAGTTTGTCTCAGCTGGACCCGTCGAGAAGGATCAGGAGCAAAGCGCGCTAATGCCGCTGTTCCACATGGCTACGTCAAACCTCCCGAGCACCACTCGTGCTCCTGAGCTGGATGATAGGAACGCCGTGGCTATTCTCAAGGCTGATGCAGAGCGCTGGACAGGCGTCGATGATAGTGCAGGAGAGGGCATCACTCGTGAGGATATCGGTAGGTATCTCCGGTACCTCGTTGAGATCAAGTTCATGGCCGCACCCACGGGTAGAGGTCGTGAGTTGCCCGCGATTGACACCTCGATCGCCGAGGCGCAGGCACAGTGGGGAGTCGGTGGTCGCGGGGGTGCTTCTTAAGAATGCTCTTTTGGCTAGAGATATGAGGCTATGTTTTGTTGATAAACATGTTTGCATGTTCAAAGGGGGTACGACTTGGAAAACAAATTCTGGGGGCGCTCACGGGTAGAACACGAGCATAGGACAGCATTTGTTATAAGGAGAAATTGAGTACACTCGGAGATGGCAACACCTGGGAAAGAGCAATATGATGGTTGCGATTTGACGGCAAGCGACTGTCCAGTCGCTCATGAGACCGGGTACATTGACAGCTGATTCTCGGATCAAGGGCCCTCAGATACCTTGCTCCCTGCTGCACCTCGAGATTCAAATAAAAAAAGCTCATCACAGGCTTGTGTTTATAATACCTCGGGATCATTGCAGATTAGCTACTTTAAAACCTCTGGTTGCATTTCACATTCGGACCATAGACAATGTCGGGAGTTGGCGATGCATGACCAAGGGAATGAGGGGCATATACAATAAATAGAATACATCAAATACAGATCTAATAAACCTCGATAAGATATATGCACCATACAATCAGTGAACAAAGGGGTCCATGTATATATAAACTACAAGCGGGAACCTGCTCAAAGCTGTCAGCCCTGGATCCGATCCGTCGCCGGCCATCCTTGTGGGGCCAAGCTCAAACACCACGACGTCAGCCGCCGCAGAAAGCTCATCCATCGTCCCCTCGCCACGCCACTCCGTCACATCAACGCCGTAGAGGCCGCACCTCAAAACATGAACTGCCCGAGCAGTTTCTTGCGAGGCCTTCGCGCGGGCAGCATCCCCCCACGGCTCAGCCAACCCACAGCCCTCGCGACACGCCGCCCCCCGTCAAGGCCAATCCATCATCGCCATCGACAACTGACCACGACTCCCCGGCGCCGCCTCGCAGACAAGCAAGCCGCCGACGACCCGGGCTTCACATCCATCCTCGACGCGCCGCCGCAAATCGTCCGCGCCGGCAAACGCCACGGCCCGGGCATCATCCTCCTGGCCCTCATCCCCATCACGGCCTTCGCCCTCGGGACGTGGCAGGTCCAGCGCCTCGGGTGGAAGACGGACCTCATCGCCAAGCTGGAGGACCGCCTCGTCCGCGACCCCCTCCCGCTCCCGCCGTCCGTCGACCCCTCGGCCGTCCACGACTTCGACTACCGCCGCGTCCGCGCGACCGGCACCTTCCGCCACGACCAGGAGATGCTCATCGGGCCCCGCATGCGCGACGGCAAGGACGGCTACATGGTCGTCACGCCGCTCGAGCGCGACGGCGGCACCACCGTCCTCGTCAACAGGGGCTGGATCAGCAAGGCGCACCGGGACCAGCGCACTCGCCCCGACAGCCTGCCCACCGGCCAGGTCACCGTCGAGGGACTGCTGCGCGAGCCCTGGAAGAAGAACATGTTTACGCCCGAGAACCGGCCCGACCGGGGCATGTTCTACTTCCCGGACGTCAAGCAGATGGCCGAGCTGACGGGCAGCCAGCCCGTTTGGATCGAGGTGACAATGGGTATGTCGTGAGAGTTCCCAACCCCCATGCGTGAGCCACGGGTGGGAGACGGCGCTTGCTGGGTCGCTAACTGGACAAAGAACCCGAATTTATGCGAATGATGGACTTTGAGGCAAGGGGCATTCCCTACGGGCGACCGGCAGAGGTCAACTTGAGGAATAATCACGCACAGTACATTTTTACATGGTACGCCGCACAATGTGATACATTTTTTTCTTCCTTTTCCCGGTACGAAACTCGTGGTACCATCATCGTTGCTGACATTGTGTAGGTATGGCTTATCTGTTGCCACCGCAATCATGTTGTACATGGTTCTCAAAAAGCCTGCATCCAGCATTACACGCCGTGTTCAAGCTACTAAAAAATTCTAGCTGTAGCAGTATGGGTATTCTTGTAACATTAGCCAAAGCAAAAAAAGCCACGTGTCGGTACATCATAAACAGAGCATACACCCTTCAATAATACTGTAATATACAGGCCCAAGTCTGGGCTCAGGACATCTCAGAGCTAGCCTCGGTTGTTTCATCATCTCGTAATCTTTTGCGGCGTGCGCCTACACTTTGTATAGGCATCCTCAACTCTTGCAGCAACTCCCTCGGTAAATGTCTCTGCGCAAGTGAGAACATTGTGCTATCCGAAGTAATTTGACGTTGTCTGTACACTGTTAGAAATCGGTCCAAATGGAAGGAAATTTTCGACACTGTGCCTAACTTACCGCCTCATCAAGGTAGCCATGTCACTCTCCTCGATAGTTTTCCGTTTTGCGTGGTTTGCGTAAGCACCCAAGTCATCACCTAGCTGTTCAAAGAACCACTCTGAGGCTTGGGTCAGCGCGGTGAGGGTATCAGCCGATACCCGAGGGTTACTGAGACCCGAAGACTGGAGGGCTGTTTGGGCTACTCTCTTGACAAATGTTGGCGGCAGCGCAGGGTATTCTATACCATGTTTTGAGACCCTTCGCTGGCGCTTCTTGGGCTTTAATCTCTCCCTTGAGGGTTTTGCCGCAGATGAGGGTTCGACTGGTTCCTCCTCATCCACGGATTGCTCCTCAATTTCTTCGATGTATGGTTCAAAGTCGTCATCTCCATCATCCTCCCCAACAGGTTCTGGCTCCTCCGTTTGTATGATTGGAACCGGGTCGGGGTCGTTATAAACGTCAACCATATTGTCGCTTGCGCCGTCATCGGGGCCGGACGGCCTTATCGGAGTGACGTCTCCGATGCCGCCTTGATTGGCGGCATTGTTTGCCCTTGTCTCAGCTATGGATTTTTCAACCATAAGGGGAGATGTACCACCGCCATCTGCGGGCGGCTCCGACATCATGAAGGTTGTTTCTTCCGCACCAGGGGGTATTTGCAGACCAAACTCACTCCCTCGCCCAGTGACTGTATTTCGCCTTGATTCGTCATCAATTCTAACTCGTGTCAGCAGTCTCATTCACAGACACCAAAAAAAAAAAAGGAAAGGAAGAGAAGAGAAAATAGCCAGCAAGCTACATACCGAGTAATTGTTTGGTTGCCACTTGCAATCGCCTGAGCTCGAATGTTGTCCAGCAACGAGCCAGGGAAAAAATCCGATACCCTTCCCATCTCCCCAGTGACTTCATTAGGATCAAAAGCATCACTGTCAAAGCCGCCGCCAAAATCGGGCCCCGAAAGTCTGCTCGGCTGCTCACTATAAGCTCTCCTTGGCTTTTCAACAATTGGGAGGGTGTGCTCTGATTCCAAACCCGAAGACCGCGGTGGTATCAGATCAGAATCGTCGTCCTGATCGATTGGCAGCGACAGACGTGGTCTGGGCAAGTCAGCATCGTCGTCATCCTCTTCTTGAATGGGCGCAAAGCTTGAGCGCTTATCCTGCGGCGGGGACGACGACACAATGGGCTTGCTACCGGATGCCAATACTCCAGCCAGGCGTCCCAAAAGACCCATCGGGGTTTCCCTCTGGTCTACCAGGCTTTGGCGCCTAATCTTTCCCGGAGTGAGCAGGGCATTGCGACGCTGGTCGAGGGCCTGGCGCGCAGCTTTCGCATGGGGCGTTGGTGCATTGTTGCGATGCCCGCCGGATGCTGAGACGCCGCGTCGGACGGAGCTGAGGAATTCCCGAGTGGAAGTGCGGTCAAGAGGCGTATGAACAGCGGAACGGTGTGATGAGGGCGGATCGGCGCTGACGGCGCGACGGGCATTTGGGGTTCGGGCTGCGGCAGGCGTTCGTGACGGAGTCTTGGTACGCGAAGAATCTACATTTTGGGGGGACGACTCGATTGAGTCCATGGTGGGCCAGGCCGATGCAGTTGGCATAAACAGACGGCCATGTCCCAGGAACAGGAGGTTGTTGTTGATGGCGGATGTGCGGATGGTGGATGCAAGACGCGGAGACGACGTGACGTTTGAGTAAGTGGGCTCCAAGGCCAGATGCAACTTGACAGTTAGTCCTCCATAGTTACTACTAGCCACGACAGGCGGGGCACTTGCCGTGCCTGCATGGGTACCTGCCCAGGCGGGTACCTCCAACCAACAATGAAGGTTCAACGTTGGTTCCTGCCTTGCCCGCCTGGGGCCTGCAGCTTGGCCCTGCTGCCCTGTCAGAAACGACGACAAACTTGGCTTGCTATTTTTATCAACCTCAAACTCACTTGATAATTGATCCATCTCCCGTCCTCATCAGCCGTACCCCAGGCTTCAATGGTCATGCCGCTATGGAACTTGAGGCACTCAAGCTTACTGTACATCTGATTATTTGCCATTCTGCATGCTAAAATAGGAGGGGAGCAGCCATAGATGACTCTTCAGGCTGAGCATATGGTTTCATTGGCACATTCAACGTTGTACCGAGCTTCCGCAAGAAAGGCATGATTGTTATTATTAGCAGCAGATTTCCCTCGTTAATCCCAGGCACTGCAGCCTCGACATATCAGGGGGCGGACCAGGGTCGGCGGCAAAAGTCCATTTGTTCGGCACACAACTATGCTATTCTCCATCCACCACCCGCAAGACCGTCTTTGGGCGCTCGCCCCTTGCCACGGATCGATCAATCTATACGTTCAGGTGAGAGCTGAGATATCCCCAAGTGACGATCAATTTCCCTTCCGGCTTTTACGGAACTGCTTTGGGCGTACACTACTGCAGAAGGAGGCGGGCGTTGGACTTGTCTGCACGCTGCCTTAGTGTCTGGCGGATCTTATAGTTGTAGAGATGAAGAAAAGACCCTTGAAACCAGATACGAGGTCTACTCCTTGGACAGTCTCAAATGGACACCACTACATTTTCGGTATTGAAACAAAACATTCCAGTTGTTGGCCAACTTCTTCGACACAGTGACAAAACAAAATATCAGAGACTCCGCTGGACTTTTGCCTCCACAGCTTGCGATTCAACAGCGTGACCATCGAACAGCATTGAAGCTTTTGTCAGGAAGCGGGCAAATCCTTTGTGATATATCTGCCGATTATTAGAGATCGATATTGCCCGGCGCTATTGATAGACATCTTGAAATCGCCGCAGGAGAACTTCCGACTGTGTTGAAACGACTAGAATATGATATCGGAAGGGAGTATGATCCTCTGCCGCTAAAGGTTCCCACTCGTACTCAAAAATATCGCCACTATGATTTCCCGCACGGCATGCTACTATACAAACTACGAATGCGTCGAGTCACCCATCTACGTACGAGGCCATGGCAATGACGGCAGAGGTGAAACGGATTTTGCATGTACAGTATATTGGGGCCAGTGTTAATAAGTGAGACCGACGTATAATGGGGAGGGTAGTAGCTTACTTTAAAAGACGGCTCACTATCGCAATCTGGCACTAGCGGGATTATGTGTGTGCGTTGGGAAGCAGAAAGGATTTCCGAGTGACCGGGGTTCCTCGGTCTCACCAACAAGCCATGTTCCGTCCAAAGCAGCGTTTGGTCTACTTGAGCCAGACTCACGTACGCAGGAGAAACAAATATCCTCTCTTTTCTCCTTCTTGATACCGTTGCAGTCCGCCACTAAGAGACAGTGTGGGTTTCAGTTATTGCCCATTTGCAACCTCTTCGATTAAGTTGGATAATTCCGGACGATACTCCTGGCCAACGTCCACGTATTAGAGCAATTCTGAGCCTGTCCTTCGGCCAACAACAGGGAACGATGGGTATGTCGACCAGCGGGATATCGGCAAACACAACTCTAGGGAATGGAACTCTCAGAAGAGTCGAGATGTTGAGCAGGAAGACATGTTGGCGTGTTTCGATTACAGCGAGCAGTTAAAGGCGGTGGCCGAAGCAACACAATACTTGATTCAGCTGCAGGGTATATTGATAGCTACCTTCACCATCAGTACTGACTGACAGTCAGTTGCTGAGAAGGTACTGGAGTTTAGTCTTACCTCCATTTTGGAAGCCCAAAAGTCAACAAAAACGAATTTTTTGTATGTAACCCTCGAATTTGGTCGCGGTAAGTCACACTTGGCGCGCCAGAATTACGAGTTGGTAGTTGCGGCTAACGTCGGGGTTTGTGGCAGTTCATCTTTTTATGCTGCCTACAAGATGCAACTATTGCGGTTGGTATACAAGTATTGTCCAATTGTGAGTCGTCCCCACTTCGCAGCACATTAAGATATGAAGGAACATTTGCTGGCTCAGTACAACATCTCGAGAGTCGAATTGAAAGGGCCTGCGATGGCTTGATTGGTCTGCTGAAGGCTCCCAGGGTTAGATGTCGGGATATTGAGCAAGGGTGGAAGCGAAGGCTGACACCCAGCGAAAACACTATGCGGTTCCCTTCCTCCGGCAAAAAGCGCGCGTAGATTGACATAGGATTCTGTAATGTGTACTATTCACACGCCCTGGCTTCTTGGGTAGATGGACATGTCAAAGGCTACTGTAGCTGAAAAGCTGGCCTGTGAAGCAACAAAGACGCCTAAATTTGCTTCATGCAATGCCGTCCGTCCCAAGGCCAGTATCCGTATCTGTCGTATACCTACCTGCGCACGTCCAAGACAATCCCACGCTCTTTCTTATTCCTCCATTGCGCTGAACCCTACGGCTACAGCTATTCTTAGAATTTGACATTTGTCGCATTCTCCATTGTATGAACCAGTGGTCTGTTCCTGTCTCAGCGCTTGCCCCCTTCTGAGTGTTCTCGAGACCTCGGGATAACTGCCGAACCAGCGAACCATGAACAGGCAATCCCTACTCCGTAGACCCGAAGGTATGCAATAGATCCTAGTTCCGTGTGCAAAGAGTCGAAATCCATCCATGTTAGGCGACGGACATGGCTCCGACATTGACTCCCCCCTGGCCTTGGGCCTGCGTTCCCGAGTTGCCCGCGCCCTGCCATAATTAGCTTGGGCTATTCACAGCGCAACTATTTGTGCTCGCCCCAAAACATCCATCATCCATCATCCATCATCCATCAGCAAACCAATCTGACCAACATGGGAGACGACTCGGCCCACTAACAAAGACAGGGGGGGCCAACGGCATTTGCAAATTGGTCAATCGACTGATGACCCAGGTTCTCCGCAGCCGCAGCACGTATTATTCCCGTCCTCGGCTCCCGCGCGTCTTGGCTCCAGATTGTGATCAGTTGCCAGTCCATCCGATTCCCAAAACAACCTGAACACCTTGCATACCGGGATGCTTCGTAATCCGTCCTACAGCATGCATGTGTCAAATCTTTCCAACAGTCGGGTCATTACCGAGATTGCACAGTGCACACGTCTCAGACGAAAGCCCGGACAAACGACACCCACTCAGGTATTCCCACCACTCTCCACGTCTCCAGTCACACACTCGTCTTCCGTAGCAATCCCACTGGACAACAGCCCTGTTGGCGCATTCTGGAGTCCTGGAGTCCTGGAGTCCCATTCCATGATTCGTTTCCTGGCCTTCTGCAGGTGGTCTGATTTAACCAACTCGTGCCAACATCATACATACACAGAGCTTGTACTCGGACTTCATGTTGGTCTGACCAGACCAGGTCTGCCTTGGCCGCACAGGGAAGGTGCAAAATTGCTCCCATGTCCGTCTCAAGCCTCGTGTTACTGTGTGAACTCGCCAGGCAGCGGAGCATTGCTGGCAAGTGTCAACAAGGTCAGCCTGGTTCGAGCCTTTTTGCAATGCAAAGCAAGTGTGCCCCTGTCCAGCTTCATTTTTCGCTCCCTGGTCGATCAAGCGGTTCTGTACTCCATGTGGACAGGCGGTGCCATTTTTCTCTCTCTGTGTAACTCAAGATCCAGGTTCCAATTTTACCTCGTTATTGCTTTTTTAATTGCAATTGCCGGCGCTTCCCGTGTAGATAATTTTGTCATTGAAGCTCATAGTATATATCCTATGTGGCTCGCTGTCTTGGACCGCTTTTTCTGCACAATGCATTAATGTTCCTCACCTGACATAGTTCCTATCTTCCTGTCGGGTGCAAAAAATGGCTGGCCTTTGCTGTCTCTTGTCGCCGCTTCGGGCGAATAGATTTCCCTGCAACAAACCTCGACTTTATGTCGGGCTCTATGTCCGTGGTAGCTCAGCAAAGATGCCAGGCAGAGAAGACTCGTATGCAAACCTCGAACACAAGGAAGCACAAGAAACCTAAGCGGCCGCTAACCAGATTCTTCCAGTTACCATTGGGCCCTTTTGTCAGGCCCTAAAAACGATGTTAAGCCAGGTTTGCAGCACACCATGTACCATGTCAAGGACAAGTTGGTAATTGAGGGTGAGCCAAAAGCTGCCAGCTCAGTATGGGAATACTCAGTTGAATCGGACCGTTCTTCAATGCTATTAGTTCGTATAGTGGTGGGAAAGATCCGTGACATCCATCGACTTGAGAACATCCTGCGATCGGTTCCTGTTCGTAGCGATAAAGAAGGGTGGAATTCTATTTCCTGGATTCGAGAGGCTTTCCATCTTATTTCAATCGCACCAGGCGTTCTGGGTTCTCATACGGAAGACTGGGAGGAAATTCGACAGACTGCCATGTCGTATGTCGACGAGAAAAAGGCCAAGCATCGGTTCGATGGCTTAGGTAGATTCGATCTTTCGAAACCAGCTACATGGGACATGCTTCAGGGCAAAGAGATAATTGTCTAGCGTCAAGAAACCTCTCGGGCAGAGGTCAACTTCGTTTTCTGTTAAGCAGAAAAGAGAGCAACCATTACCACTCGGTTGAAGGCCATGCTCTCGTTAGTCTTGGCTTTTTTCTCAGGCGTTTGTTTTCTTTTGGTCCAAGAATTCCAAGAGATGCGAGACTTGTAGTCGGGGCGGGACATGGAGTCGGTGGCCTATACTTGTCAAAGTTGTTATCAAATGATAGATGATTGTCCATGAGTTGGAGTTGGCAGAGGCAGTGAAGCCGTGCAATTATGCAAAATACATATAATATACTTTTCGTCATGTTCGTAATAACAAGGAGATTCATTTACCCCGAAGAAGATAAAGACGAAGATGATGATACATGCCACACCAAGGTTGAGATGGCGGAGACGCGGACAGCATTCCTGTACAACTAGCCGTCTATCGTCGTTTATGACAGCCCTAGGTATTGAACTGGGCGCACTATGTGGCGTCAACGGCTTGGATGGCGGTCGGCAATCCCTGAGCTAGGCTAGCCCTGGTCGCAATCCCTCCATCGTTTTCGGGACCGGTCCGCGGCTGCTTGTGGAGTTGGATGTCCCCATAGATGGATGCTAGTGGCCACGGTTGCTGGCAAGAAATTATGCGACTATAGAGGGTAAGTCGAGTACAATAAATAGAAGCAAGAATTCCTCAGGACAAGCTTGGATGACACCGAACATCACCCATATTTCTAGTTCGCGCCTGGGTGGTGGGTTTGTTGTCTTTTTGTTCATGATTTGTTGATAAAGATCCTGGTGATCCAAGATGCTGGAACCGATGCTAGACGATCTGGCTTTGGTTTCCGAAATTCCTGGACCATGAGCGCCCCACAAACACCGTGAACCAGTCCCCGAGACATCGAGGGCTTTTAGCAGGGCCAGTGAGTGCGACATTCGGTACCAAAGCCGCAGTGGGTCTAGATAAAAACAGCATCTTATATTAACAGTGCAGAAGGATGTGTTGCGAAATCAATTAAATACCTACCCTAGGATGGCAGTAGACGTATAGTTGATGCGGAAGTCAATGCTCGGCGGATCGGAAACAAGGTCCCGCACCGCGGGCTCTCAGCCACCCAGAGAGACTTTTGTAGGAACCGACTTCATGGAAATTCCGGAATTGAACGATCTCGTTGCATAGGACTTTTAGGAGAACTGGACCATGCTCTATCTGCGACGTCAGAGGCGGTGATGCAATGGGAAAATGCCTACAGGGGCGTGCCGTCGTTGCCTTGGGCCCTAGATGTTTGACAGCTCGTTTTGTTTCCGCCCTGTTTCCGCCAAGTGTGTGGCTGTCATAATTGAAGCGTGCCTCGTCACAGATTGGCATCAAACGACTCGCACTCATCGCGTCCTCGAACGGCCGAGGCGACACAATCAAGAGAGATAATGCCTAGGGCCCGCCACAAATGACCTGGTGGTCTGTTAAGCATGGACCTTTGTCAGCAGAAATTGATAATACGTAGCCACCTACCATAACTGTTCGGTGGGAGCAGGATGCTGAAGCGGTGCTTAGAGGTCGGCTTCATATCCACTTGGATGCTCTAAGGACTCTCTGGCCCTTTTGTGGGGTTGACCGAGACGGGTTTGGTTGATGACATTGTGACTATTCATCGTGACAGAAAGGCACACGAATGGAGTCAAGCAAGTGTGTTAGTGATGGAAGCGACGGTGCAATTGCTATCTCTGACTCAGCCGGCCAGGTGTGGTTTTGCTTCAGGTCGATACTCGAATGGTGTTTCAGTCAAGTTGAATAGCAGCGGGGCGAATCGACCTGTCACTGGATGTGCCTTCCCAATTGGATACTTGAGAGGGTTGCCTCAGGCTCTAGTACAAAGGGAATGAACGGCAGGCAAATCTAGGCCGGATGCAATGTGCAGTAATGAGATGCAGATGCCAACACAAACGAATAAAGGCTGAAACAAAGACAAAGAACGCAGCTCATCCGGTGGCTGGCAGTCTCGGACAATTTATTTATTTTAAGTTTAAGGTGACGTGCGAGCGGCGGACGTGTTGACTGCCGTCTGCGCCAGTCAGTCTAGGTCAGACGCCGCGCTTGTGGTTGACAACAGACATGCGAATAAATCTGCTCGCTGGTTCGATGAAACGAAGAAATTCCTCGCATCTACGGAGTGGGCAACTAGTCCGTGGCAGATCTCGTGCGGCCTCATCTTATGATCTCCGTCACCTCGTTCCATCTCCACCGCTTGAGCAGCCACCGTCGGCGCTAGTGCACCAAACCGACAGCCCTTGAGACATCCAGTCATCCACCCAGAATCGGGAGTCTCGAGTTCGACCTGTGCGAGCGTTGGCGCCAAGCAGAAACGCAGTCCAAACCCCAAGCGAAGCCCTCCCCATCTGCCGCTCAGCTGCTCAGCTGCTCTGCTAACCCTGCTTTGCTTGAGCGATTCGGCCATCGACGACCATCGACGATTGGATCATCAGCCCAACCACACACCACACACCACGTCAAGCGAACTACTCATACTTAAGCAGGATACGGCTGGGACTCTGGGAGGCTCCATCAAGCGAAGAAAGCGTCTGGTCTGGTCTGGTCTGGTCTGGCCGCCCTCGCCCACCCGCCGCCCACTCGTCCCCCTCGTGCTCCTGAAGCCTGAAGCAGTGCGGCTTAGAGTGGTTCCGCTGTGTCGACTTGTTTCCAACGCTTTTAATGCAGCCTTTGAAACTTGCGTCTGGCCTCGCTCGATCCTTTCCGTCACCACATCTCCTGGCTGCTCCTCGACCGCGACCCCCGAATCTCTGACCAACTTATTCTTGTTTTAATTCCACCTTCTTTTTGCTAGCTGTCCGCCTCGATCTGCCCTGCGATACAACAATCATCGGCTGGCCGAATCTTCACCAGCCGTCTGAAGCACGAGCCCTCGACTCCTCCTCCTCCTCCTCCTCTCCTCATCCTCCACCAATAACCACCAACCACACCAACCACCTCCTGACTCCTCAGCTTTCCCCTCCACGCCTCGCCGCATCACGACAAAGCCGCGTAGTACGGTACTCTATCCTCGGCGTCACGGCAGAATGGCTCAGCCTAACGTTCAATCCTTGAAGGTTTGCTTGCCTTGTCCAGCTCGGGCTGCATCCGTGATTTCAATTTGATCCTGTGCTGACGGCCAACCCCTCTCAATAGTGCGTCGTGACCGGTGACGGTGCTGTTGGCAAGGTTCGCATCTCGATACCGACACTTTCCTCATCTCTGTCCAATTCTATCGCTACAGCCGTCAAGAATCTCATCGAGACTGATGCAGTATTATAGACATGTCTTCTCATTTCATACACGACAAATGCCTTCCCCGGCGAGTACATTCCTACAGTGTGAGTTTGTCCTGCGAGCTGCTCCCGACACACGTGCTGGATGGATGCAAGAAATGTGCGCTGACGTGCAACCCTAGCTTTGATAACTATACGACTAGTTTAATGGTCGACGGCAAGCCCATCAGCCTGGGACTGTGGGATACGGCTGGTCAGGAAGACTACGACCGGTTGCGGCCGCTGTCATACCCCCAAACCGACGTATTCCTGCTTTGCTTCTCTCTCATAAATCCGGCCTCATTTGACAACGTCCGATCCAAGGTAGGTTCACCTTGTTGCTGGCACTTGCAAGCATGGTGCACTGACCACTGGTTGATATAGTGGTACCCTGAGATTGATCACCACGCTCCCAATATCCCTATCATCCTGGTCGGTACCAAACTTGACTTGAAAGAAGAGTACGACAGAAGAGAGGATGCCGAAAAGAATGGAGACAGACATGCATTCGAAAACGCCTCAAAAGAAGTAAAAGAACTGAAGGAGAAGAAGAGACAGCGACCGATAGAATTTCGGGATGGATTGGCTTGTGCACGAGAAATTGGCGCGTACAAATACCTCGTGTGCTCCGCACTGACCCAAAGCAACCTGAAAGGCGTGTTCGATGAAGCTATTCGGTGAGTAGATGCGATTGCATGATCCCCCCCCCCCCCCCCCCCCCC
>NW_011942171.1:2028621-2117592 GCF_000187425.2 Metarhizium robertsii ARSEF 23 | reverse complement strand
CCCGGTTGTACGAAACCTAATTTGATGTGATTCCAGTGCTGTTTTGAATCCACGGCCGCCACCCAAGGCGAAGAAGTCTAAATGCACCGTTTTGTAAACCTCTGCGTAGACCAGTTGCCGCAGGCAGAGGGAGGTTTTCCGCCACCGATACACTTTAATATCTTTATTTGGCTATGTGAAGTGGCAAAAAGAAGAACGAGCAATCAAGCGACAAATGTTAAGTCGGCAAAGATGAAGGACTTTTCGATAGACGACTCTCGACTCCGACCGAAGCTACTCTTCCTCTCGCTCTAGCATAATTGCAAAAATGAAACATCTTTAGCGGAATCAACAGCACACTCGATGTATAATTGGTGTTTCTCATTTCCAGCACAAATAGACCGATAATAGGGCGCGAAATAACGGACGAAAGCCAAGAGACACACACAAACAACCAGTTGACTGCAGCGCAGGTATGTGTTTGGGCTTGAACCTGTTTCATGACATGTCGCCGTTGTTACTAGTCAATTTACTTTTACACTGGCTGGTGGGTGCAAGTGCAACAAGTAGCAGAACTGCGATATTGTACCTCGTCCACTGGTCAACCTGTACATATCCAGCTCCTCGTCTACTTTGCCGCCGGGAGGCACAGAGACCCTCATCGCTAGCCGAGTATGCTTGAAGGAGCAAAGAAGCACCCGGAGGCGTCTTGTTTCAGAAGATTTGGGTGTCTTTTTGTCTCCTGTAATTTTTTTAAAACTTTTTTTGTTTTTTTTTTATTAAATCTCTCGGTATTCGTCTCTCCCTAGTGTCAAGGATATCCAACCCAAATTCTTTTTTTTTGCTCGTAGATAGCACCAAGACATGTTCAGATGTGTATTGAAGTCGTACGGGAGTGAATTTGTCAGAACCTATTTTCCTGCCCGACATGACATGTTCCGCTCCAATGCATGTGACGTGATGGAATTAATCCATACAAAGGGGGGTATCTAAGTGAAGGGGTTCTAGCATGATGACACACAACAAAGCCAGCCTTTTTCATTGTTCCAAACGTTCTTGCACCCAGAATAGAAAAAAAAAATCACAGCATCCCACACTGAGGCAACTTTTATTCCCCCAGTCCCGGAATCCTAGCCAAACGACTGGGATGAATGCCCGCCGAGCCCTCCTCCCTCTGGCCACCGCCATCCTCCTTCGCAGCCCTCTCCCTCTCGATCCTCTTGGCCCTATTCTCATCCAGCTTCTGGTTCTTTTCGCGAATCTTGTCTTTTCTAAACTTGGTCTTGCCCCCGCCGCCGGCCCTTAAAAAACGGTCAGCATCCCCATGCCACTTATACACGGTTAGAAAAAAAAAAAAGAAAAACTCACGTCAGCTCAACGTTGATCCTGCGCCCCTCAAACTCGGTATGGTGGAACTTGTCCAGACACGTCCTCATGGTCCACACGTTGGCAAACTCGACAAATGCGATGCCCCGGCACGGCTTGTCGTCGTCCTTGTTCTTCATGCACCGCACGGAAATGGGCTTCAGCGACGCAAAGTGCGCCTTGATGCTGTCCGCCGTCGCCGTGAAGGGCAGGTTGCCCACGAAGACGATGTGGCGGGAGGACTTGGCGTCTGGCGCGCCCTCGGCGTCGTTTGATGCCGCTGGTGCTGGTGTTTCTTGGGTGGGAACCGCCTCGTCCTTGGACTTTTTCTTCTTGTCCTTCTTTTCTTTCTTTGGCTCGTCGCTGACGTCTCCGTTGGCTGCTTCCTTGCGCTTCTTCTCCTTCTTCTCCTTCTTCTTGGACTTCTTCTCGTCGCTTACATCCGGGGTTTGCGATACGTCTGCGTCATCTTTTGCAGCATCTTCCTCTTCCTCCTTCTCCTCCTCAGGTAAATCCTGCAGATCCTTTCGCTTATCCTTCCTCTCTTTTCTGCTCTCCTTTTTATCCTTCTTTTTATCCTTCTTGTCCTTCTTAGCCTTCTTAGCCTTCTTCTGCTTCACTTCAGCAGGTTCATCGTCGCTTCTCTTGCGCTTCTTCTCCACTGGGGCGTCGTCGACGGGCAGGAAGTCTTCGGCTGCCGTAGCGGCTTCGTGAGCTCGTTTGCTTTTCATTGCCGTCTAATTACAGACAATTCGTGGATTTTGGGGCTTGCGCGCGTGTTGCGAAGTGCTGAATTGCCAGAACCTGGACTATTCAGTCGAGATAGAGATTTGCCAGAAATTTTAGCGGAGCCGGTACTCCGTACGGAGTGTACGTAGTTTACCTGTCGAGGTTGGTTTCACCGGACCCTTCAATGCTGGCTCGACCCCACCCGGCTCCACTACAATATCAAGGACTCTAGTGATATCTGCATCAAGAACACTTTCAATCACCGACCCCGTACATATATTTTCAGCCTGGCTCTTTGTTGACGCCAATTTCGCATGTTCTCACTGCAGAAATGACTATGTCCTTAGAAAAAACTTGTTATAGATTATTGACTCCTGCAATGTTACAGAAAGGGCGAGTGCCAATGTCTAACAATATACATTGAAAACGCAATCATATAAAATCCCTAATCTTGCTCTGCAATCCATCACAATCGTTGCAAAAAGCAGCTATCCCATATTCATTTCTGATATGCGTTACAAGATGCAAATTGCGAAACCAGCTGCAAGAGACACGGTGCTTATTAGTACATATATGCTGGGGTCGGTCGTCGCCGATCCTCCGGCAAAAAAAGCCGGCATTGGCGTCTCAAAGCCTACGCTGCTAGAATTGTTAACTTCATCACTTGGGCCAGAATTCTGATGACTTGATTCAGAGCCCTCTGGTTCTGATGTACTTGAATCGGGTCTCCCCTCTACCGGACTGTTCAAGGCCAAGGCCAAAGGCATGGCAAGTGAAGTAGCCTGAGCCTCGTTTACCGTAATGATTGTGGTTTGAAATCCTTCTCCCAGGACTGAAGATATGAGGGTGACCTCAACTGGGCTGGACGTATCCTGAAGCGCTGTTTTGTCGTGATTTGTATTAGTGTCATGAGCTGGAGCAGCATGTGCCATTCGTGTCGGTCTGGCCATGCTGGTATCATACGCAGCTGGGCTTCCGTCTTGTCGTCCTGATCCGGAGCTAAAATGTTGATCGAGCGACGACGTCGGATACGAGCTCCTTGATGATCGAGGTTCGTCACCACCATTTCCTTGGCTTGGAAAGTCATATACTGGTGGTGGGGTGCCGTATCCATATTCTTCCAATGGCGGGGTATATGCTGGTGGTAAGGAAGAAGGAGATGGAAAGGTATAAGCGGCCGGTGTAGCGGCAAAGTTTCCTCCAGAGCTGGAAGATGTAGTGAATGTGGAGCTAGTAGTACTAGACATAGTATTGGTGGTACAAGCCGTCTCAAATTGGTCACGAGATGTCCTAGCTATTGTAGATGAGGAGGAGGAGGTAGAGCCGGAATGTGCAAAGGATGAGCTCGAGCTTGGACTACTAGCTGTGCAAGGGGTGGATGTGATACTGTTTCGACTTATAGCCGAAGTCAGTGTAAAGCCCTGATCCTGACCTGAATACACACTGGAACGCGCCAAATCTGACGAACAGGGTGTATCCGAGCTTGAGAGTCTGCTCGTGCTCCATTCATTAGAGTCCAAGGTCCAGGACTCATGTGTCGACGTTTGGAGTCTTGTCGACATAGTCCAGCGGCCTATATCATCAGAACAATCCGTCGTTTGCGTATTTGGGTTATCTGACGGCAAATGACGAGATCTAGCGTCAGTCTGAGACGATGACGAAGTGCAGCTGGATGTCGAATGTTGCGAAGTCTGGGATATTGATTCTGTAGAGGAAGTCACCTGTGCTGGGTGGCGACTGACTCCAAAGTTTGAAGCACCAGACAACGTACACGAAGCAGATGAATGCGTTTGGCTCGTCGTAGACTTGTCTTGTTCAAAACTACCACAGATTGTGGACGTGGGGGTGCTGCCGAAACGGGAACCACTTGATTTGCAAGGAATACTCTGTGTCGGCGTAGTTGTTGTCCCAGAAGTCGTTCGGGGGCTGTCATTGGAAGATTCACAGTCAGTTGTAGAGTCACTCCCATGGCCCCGAGATTCATCCATGGAAGTAGCCGTATGCAGAGACAGTGTAGCTTGTCCGTGAGACAAAACGGCTGTGCTTGGTGTTAACTGGCTAGACACTTTGGATACTTTATCGGGGACGCATGGGCACACCTACTGGTCTTGAATCCATCCGCAAAAAGCAAAGCCTCATCATCAGCCATCGATGCTGGAGCTACAGATGCCTGAGGGGATCCTAGAGACACTGTGATAACGCCATCTTGCCCAGTATTGCAGGTCAAAGCAACAGCAAGGTCGCGTTTCGAATCGATCTCTTGGTTGAAAGCTGTGAATTTGTCACCAGTTTGCGTCTTGCCGGACACTTTTGATTGCAGGCTCCGCTTGTGCTGAGAAGGCCGGCTAATCTCGATGGGATGCAAGGGGATGATATTGACGCCAGTATCACAGCAAGCAGAAACTGAGTATGCCAATGCTCGACCGTAGGATTCAGGACTGCAAAGATTGATGAGACACTGAAAGTGTGCCTATTTCAACCTGTTAGAGCATGTGTGTTGAGATGGGTGGAACAAAGCCTACTCGTTGAAGTTTGGGAGTAGCACAAGTGCTCTTCATGCTATCAGTGAGCAGCCCATGTTCAGCGAGAGACTTCTGACAGTCTGTGACGCAGGCTGATGGGCACGATTAGCCTCACAGCATCTGCCAAACCGGCACCATGATTACCTACCAGGCACCGTTCTCCCTACAACACGTTGACAACGTGCCAAGGCTGAGAACAGCAAAAGTGTACCAATCAATGTGATCCGCATGTTGGGGATGCCGTACTCTAAAAGTGAAAGGCTGTCAAAATGGCTAGTCGTAATTAACGATGGTCACCAAAAAATGGGTAGAGCGAAAGAGGCTGAGAAGGAAATCCAAAAATGAGTGATGGTGTGCCGAAGCGTGATAATGAGAAGGGATAGTTGCAATGAGCGACGAAGGTTGAGGTTGAAGAGAAAGAAAAAAAGCAGAAGAAAACAGGGCCGAGCCAACGTATGATGATTTACAAGCGGCTGCTGTAGTCAAAACATTGAAGGCAGGAGCGGCATTTCACTGCAAGGGTGTTGGTTGCCGAGGAAGAAGGTGAATTCGGATCAACTGATGCGACAGTCTACCAAACACTTTTACAGACTTGTGACCTTCCTTCCACGGGCCCAAAGTCAACCTCGCTTAACTGTCGTCATAGAGTGCGAGCGGATAGCGGTTACTGACCATTCAGTGGCATTGACATAGATTATTCCCAGTATTTGAAGATACGTACAATCAGCACCGCCGAAGAAATGCAAGTCTACCCCCCCTTTGAAATGTAATGGTGCCAACGCCGCAAAAGCAGAAGGGTATCTAGTAGAAGAGCAACGCCAAGGGCTTCTTCTCGGCTCTATAACGCTCCTTGAATTCTGGACGAGTCAAAAATCTGGCAAGTGGCATCATGGTATCCTTCATGTCCATAATGCCTCTCTTCTTCTGGTCGACATGCGAGGCATCTACAACAAGCCTGTGCAGATTATCCAATGACAAGGCGCCTGCGCCAGTGTTAGTGGGATGCAGTTGCAGCCGATACGGCATCTGGGCTCATACCATTGTCGATCAACTCTATCAGACGGGCGGGCGTACCGACACCAATTCCCGTCTTTCTATTTTTGAGAAACGTCACCTGGTCGTCCACTTTCATGTGCTTGGCGAACTGTAACGTGATTAGCATTTTTCGCACGACTAAGTTAACCCAGTGGCATTCATGCCTACCAGCTTCGCCACGGTGTTGTCCTTGCTCGAAAACTTTCGTACAGCTCTTTGATACAGTCAATCAGCATGTCTGGAGTGAGTGTGCAATTGTAGTGTCTGGAGATCACCATACCTGACCATGTCGGCCGCCCTCAGCCCAGCACCAGCGACGATGAGAGTGTGAGGTGAGCCCTTCTTCTTTGGGACTTTCTTGAGAGACTCCTCGCCTTCTGAGAACTTTTCAAGGAAGCCAGGCAGATTCTCGAGCGTTCTATTTTCCTGCCATGAGGTGGTATCTTGTATTGAGTTGGCTATGAGGCTGATTAGCACTGTCACTCTCAGTTCATCTCACCGAATCATCCACTCTTAGCCAACAGACATACCAGATACGGTCAGATCTGAAAGCTCAACCGAGCTGAGGTCGCTTCCGAATCGGCCAAGTTTTTGTGCCAGGTGATCAGCCAGCAATTGGTTGTCCATGCGATTGAACAGTGTGTTCAGACCAAGTTCCATGTCCAGAGCCTCATCGTCTTTTGAAAGCTTGGCCTTTTTCTTCTTCTTTTTGGCCTCGGGCGCAGGCTCCGCGGCGCGCTTCTTCGAATTCGACATGATGAGCCAGGAGCAAAGGACTATACCGTATTCCAAATAGAAAAGTGCAAGCCAGTTAAAAGGCTAGGTTGGTCTTTCTGGTCAAGGAACGTTCATGTCTTGGATCGCTCATCAGAATTTTTGAGCAGCCAACACTGGCAGCGGAGTGTGGACTCTGTGGAGTCGGCTTCATCGACCAGACCAGACGCTAGCCAACTAACTGGTCGTCGAAATTAGTGGGGCATTTTCCTACATGTATGTATGCACATGCATGTGCAGTTGCATACTCCGTGGTGGTGTTTGAGATGGTGCTGCCTCCCTTCCAGCGTTGATGAAGTGAAGTACGGAGTAAATACGTGCATATTTGGAGGTCCATATCTGACGTGGCATCAATTACTATTTGAGAAAACAGTGCGATTCAATTTGACTGTGAAACCTCCGGATATACTGATGCCAAAAAATATATGCCACATTGCCCAAACGCCAAACATCATAGCCCATTATACCCACGTAGATGCCTATATCTTCCTGCATCTCCATCCAAGCTCTAAAAGATGCTGTTGACAATATTACCACCAATAGTGGCACCCGCACCGAAAATGGCAGCATTGCCGAGCTTCTTGCCAAACTTCTTACCATACTCTCCAACTTTGCTATCTCCGCCTTGCTGTTGTTCTCCGTTGGCAGGTTGCCCACCCTCAGCAACAGCCATGGGCGGCACATTAGAGTTGTACGGGTTCTGCTGCTGCGGTGGACCCTGTCCAGGAGGGGGATATCCATACTGAGGCTGCGCGTAGGGGGCGGCAGCGTACGGGGCAGACTTTTGCTCCTCGTGCTCAACGAGGACATAGTTCCTGGGGAATATGCCCTCCTGGCCGGTTCGGGTGTTCTGGCCCATCCACCAGTCCTGATTCATGTACTGATGCACAACAATCTTGTCATCTTTATCGAACGACACATCGCGGTTATCAGAAGCGACATAACGGTACAAAGCTCGTGCATGGGCAAGCACAGGCTTGATGGATCGGCTGGGTAAGCTTGGCGCGGGCGTCTGGTCGTATGAAGGGGGCCCTGGCGAAGGCGATGTGGTAGTGGGATTGCCGTTGTTTATACCCAGGTTCTGCATCTGCTGCGTGGGCGGGGGCGGAGAAGTAGTGCTGCTTGTGGCGGGGGCAGGACTATCTCGAGCGGCAGTCGTTGACGTGTTGCCGTTTGTTGTGCGGAGAGGTCCCGAGAGGGGTGACTCTTGTGGTAGAGCCGCGTGGATCTGGTCGAAGACTGCTTCGTCGATGACGCCTTTTTCGAGGAGATTCTCAAGTTCCTGGTGAATGATGGTCAGCGCGGTGGTTTAAAAAAAAATAAGACAAGGTGCGCAGAGGGAGTCGTACTGTTTTGATATTCCGAAGCGACCGGTTGGTCTCCATGATGAGCTGGCGGTCGGCGGATACCATTTTGAAGTCTGGTTCAGAGCCGGCTCGCCTACGGTTGAGATGGAGTATAACACGATTTGCAGCGTTTTAGGCTGCCGTTGATGTATCGACCGACGGGTATGCGATTCAAGGGCACTATGTTTAAAGAGACTGGGAGATGAAAGGCGAGGGTGGCGCGGAGGGGCAAGAAGGTTTATGAACAGACTGAGCGTCTTGGCTTCCGTTTCAAAGTTCCGGAGTGGCGCATAATGATTGGGGCCGAAGGGAGGCCGTTGAGGCTGTGCTGACTGGCAAGCCCATAACGTTGCTGCTGCGGGAACACAACACACCGCGAGTGCCCAATCCCAATGCCGACATGCTCAAAAATGCTGTGCAGCCGCAATCCATCAGTTGATCAACATTACAGACTCGTAAACTTCTGAAAGGTTAGAGGACACGCCCGACCGCTGCGTTGTGCAGACAACACGTGATTTTCATGTTGTTCGAAGCTCCGTGGCACAATCGGCCCTCCATTCATAATTACAGTATTGCGGTGCCCCGGCTCCCCGAATTCACCGTCAGTCCGTGCATTCCGACTTGTGCACCTGGTATGCGTGACCTGTAAGTCTTGGCAGTATTTCATAACCAATGCCACGATATTTCCTTCGATGCGCATCCGACATTAAGGTAGTTTCTAGAAATTTCATTTGGCCCTCCTCTATAGTGTACGACCTATCTATAGTTATATGATACTATATCGTACTATGCCATGTGGCCTGGCGTATATTGTGCATTGTCCTGCTGTCTCCTCTCGCCGTTTAGAGCACATCCCCTGTGGCCTATACCCCTGTCACTATCCTCGTATCGGTAACTCCATATCGTGGACACTGGATGCCCGATTTCTCACTTCATTCACGACAGGGGTAACTGGTAAACTTGCTGCATTCAACATTGTTGATGCGGAAACTGTCTGTATTATTCTTGTGCTTGTTCTTTCGTCCCTTGGGCGCGCTGAAGCCCCTTACTACATCGACTTTCTTGTCAGATACACCGGCGTTAACTTTGATTTCCGGTTACGGTTCGCGGTTCTTTGCGCCTCCTTGCTCATTGTCTCACTCGGCGACTTTCTCACCCCCTCACGACATAAAACGTCAAATTTGCAGTTTCTTTTCTAGCTAACGAACATGTTATTTCTCATAACTTTGTTGATTTTACCAGCCACACTGCTGGCGATGGCCTTCTCAGACGATATGCCCCAACAGGCAATGGCCCTTTTCAACGCATCATGGGCCGACAATTATACAGACATGCAACAGCTCCTCGCCTCTGGCGCTAATTATACATTTGCGAAATATGATGGTGTTACTGCGTTGCATGTTGCAGCGGCAGCAGGATCTCGAGCAGCAGCACAGCTACTGATTGATGCTGGGGCTAATATCTCGGCTGTGAACGTCGATTTTGAAACACCATTGCACGTTGCCGCACATTTTGGACACGACGAGGTTTCACAGAAGCTAGTTGCGGCGGGAGCAGATATCTTGGCAAGGAACTGCTATGGCGAAACACCGCTTCAGGTCGCCGCCTCACGGGGCTATCAAGACGTCGTTCGGCTTCTCATACATGAGGCCAAGAACAGGATGATACTGTCCGAAATCCTATCGACAAAAAATAATAATGGAGACACAGCATTGCATAGCGCTATATCGGGAGGTTATGCAATGGCCAAGATGCTGCTCGATGCGGGGGCGGATGTCCATTCAAGAGGTGAAGGACAAGATACGGTTCTTTTCAGGGCTGCAGAAGATTCCGAGGACATGGTCGAGCTGATTCTCGCTGCAGGAGGTGACGTCTTGGCTCGCACTGACGATGGGACAACTGTGCTACATCGAGCTGCCGCTTGGGGCAGTGCAAACATACTCCAGCAACTCATTGCGGTAGGTGCCGACGTATCTCTGGCAACCAATGATGGCCAAACGCCCCTCCATTGCGCAGCGGAGAGAGGGACTGAAGAAAAGATACGAATACTCCTGGATGCTGGTGTTGACATATCTGCCCAAACCATCAATGCCAGAGAGACGGCACTGCACCTAGCCTCAGCTGCATTTTCAGACATGCGAGCCAAGGTTCTACTTGACCGAGGTGCCGATCCTAACACGCCTAAACTGGGCGGAGAGACGCCGTTACATCTAGCAGTTGCTGCAGCCAAGAGAGGAGGCGACGTCTCGGTGGTCGCGTATCTGTTAGAAGCTGGAGCAAATTCCAACGCCGCAACTGATGCGGGAGAAACGCCATTACATGTCGCCGTGATGAATGGTTCTCCGACGTCAATTAGGTTGCTCTTGAATGCCGGAGCCGATCCCTCGGCCACGACACATGACGGAAAGACCCCATTATTGTTAGCACAGGAGAAGAGAACTGAAGCAAAGGCATATTGCATTGAGGTCTCTAAGGAGCCGTGGGCCGAGCCAGGAATGTGTGACGAATACCTTTCGCGCATGGAAGAAGTGGCTATGTTGGTTGAAGAGACGCAGGACACTGGGCTGCAGGAACTAAAGCTGTAGTATCCAGGCTCGCCAACATCAGAGCACTGGATAACATGGTATAACGCCCTTTCCGAGCCCAGGACGTGTTATCCGTCGCAACAACCAAGATGGTTTCGCACATTGTCTTGTCACCACTAACGAAGTGTAAGCTTAAACCAAGAGCGCTTCTATATCGCGAAGCAACATATGGATGGATAGATTCGGCATGCTGGAAACAGAGCCACGTACTTAACATTTACGTATTTGGGGTGGAATGGATCAGGAACAATGTCTTGAACTTGTTGAATGGATAACTGCCTCCGTCAGGGACCGAGAAGACTGAAAATCCGAGTAGTGGCGACATGTTAGCAACTATATATCACCGACTCTCACCCCCTTTCGGCTTATGCACGTCGCCAGCTCAACTAAAGTAGCATCTATTTCGTCATAGTGGTGGGCTGCTTGATGGTAGAAATGAGCTCAAATATCGAAAGAACAGCTTCATGCACAATACCTCTCGTCCGCATATGGGACACGACAGTCCAAGTCACAAATATTTATCTCGAACTACCAGCGGTAACAGTGAACGTCTCAAGCGACCGGCTATGGATACGATTGAGACACGCAATCAACTTTGGAAAAGCTCGTTTACATTCTCAAGCCCATGCTTCGCTGCATTCAAAAAGCGTGGGAACGTCGATGAAGTGAACGATGTACGACGATGACTCCGGCTCAACGCCCGGATTCCGGATTCTCCTCTTATCATGTTGTGACATTGACAACAGCTCGCGGGGTAAAAACATACACCGAGTCTCCTGAAAACAAAACGACAAGGAGGTGGATGCACCTTGCCAGGCCGATCACGGTAGCACAACCGGAACCGTCGCCTATTCGCGCGGACAAACGAACATGCAACCCGTAAACCAAATGCGAGGAATTCCGTCCCAGTGTAACCTGCCCTGTCCTCGGCCCTCGCAATCTTCATTTGCCGTTACTTGGGGCTTTCGCCTTCGAGGCTATTGCCGAACAGTCGGTCGGCGGCATTCTATACATGGATCGAACCATAGAATAGATGCGGACGGGACTTGGCTGTTGAGTGTATAGGTTTTCGCCTTGATACTTTCAAACGGCATCTGGCAAAAATTCGTCCTGGCGACAATCGATTGAGCTCGGCGTGTTGTCGGCTGAATCCGGCATTCGACATCTTCATGGCGGCAGCAGAGTCGTATCGGACGGAGTGAGCCTTTGCCAGGCTCAAATAAAAAGCCGCCTCTCTCACACTTTCAGCATTTATGTCATCAACATCTGTCAGGCCACAACACCACGATGAGTGGAAGCTATATCCTAGCGCTTCTAAGCGCATTGACCCGTACAACTGCAGAAACGTACAACATCCCGTCCAACCCAACTGTCTCGGGCCAACCTTTCGACAGCTTCGTCAGCTACTCTATCGAATTCTCGTCCTTTCCAGACTTTGCCGGTCCGTCTTGCTTCTCATTCCCCAGCCACGGAAGAGTCGTGCTCACACCAATCTCTCAGGCAACCACTCCCACCCCAACAAATACTCATACAACCTCATCAACAACATCCACGCCATATCCAACAACTACCCCGTCATCCGCGTCGGCGGCAACACCCAGGACTTTGCCCTCTACAACGCCTCGCAGCCCACGTCCCTCGTTGGCGTCGTTGACCCCGACAAGTCCCCTGATTACCCTACCACCATCACCATCGGCAAGTCCTACTTCGAGAGCTACAGGACATGGCCGGGCGTCAGGTTTTCCCACGGCTTCAACATGGGACTCGGCGGGAAGACTGCCAGGGGACGTGAGACTCTGGTTGATACCGCGCCATTGGCGTGCGAGGCCCTGCGGCACGGCAACCTCTACACGTGGGAGTACAGCAACGAGCCCGACTTATTTACGTCTGGGACGTATGCGCCACGGCCGAAGGGGTGGAACGAGACGGACATGGTGGCCGAGTGGCTAGCCGGAACAGACGAGATCAGGAATCAAGTCAAGAAGCAGTGTCCAGAAACCCAAGTGAGCTTCATAGCGCCGTCGAATGCCGGCGTGAGCAATGCCCTAAAGGCAAGCAAGATGTGGGCAGCTGGGCTGAATAAACGCGGCGACATCGCCATGTTTTCCACGCACAAGTACGTCTCCCCCCCATTCTACCCCCAGTACTCGTACAACTTTCCCATTCCCCGTCAATTCCTGGTCGATACTGACGGGCACGGGGGGAACAGCTACATCGACGGCGCCAAGGTGCCCGGGGTAACGCTCCAAGGCACACTCATGAACCACACGCGCACCAAGCTCTCCGTCAACAACCACGTCGCCGAGTACAACTCCATCTTCCGCGCCGCCGGGTCGCCGCCGCCCCTCATATTCGGCGAAACCAACTCCCTCTACAACCAGGGACGGCCGGGGCTCTCCAACACATTCGGCGCCGCCCTGTGGTGCGTCGACTTCAACATGTACTCGGCCGCCGTGGGATTCAAACGAGTCCACATGCACCAGGGCACCAACTACCGCGTACGTACGCCGGCCCTGCCTGCCCCCGGGCACACACGAACATGTCAGCTCTAACCGTGAAGCAGTACCAGGCCTGGCAGCCCGTCGCCACCGACCTCGCCGCCATCGGCACCAAAGCGCCCTACTATGCGTCCATAACGGCCGCCCACATGACGCGCCGCGCCGCCCGCGCCCCCGTTTCCATTTCCCACGTCCCGCTGTCCTCGGACGCCGCCGAGTCCGCGTACGCGGCGCACTGCGCCTCCCGCAGCGGAGAGAAACACCTCGCCCGGCTGATGGTGGTCAATATGCACGGGTACAATACTACCGTTGGCGGGGCGGGATTGGAACCGCTCCCCAGCCCGCCGCCGAGGACGGTCCGCAAGTACAAGTTTCGTGTGGAAGGGGTGAGGGACGGTGTGCGCGCCAGTGTGCACCGGCTGATGGCGAATGGGAGCGACGCCATTACGGGCATCACGTACGACGGCTGGAGCTACAATTATGACTTGGACGAGGGCAGGGGCGTCAGGTTGACAAATGTCACGGTTGGCGAGACGATTGTAGTCGAGGGCGGAGAGGTGGTGGTCCATGTGGCGGACTCGTCGGCCGTTATTTTGAGTTTTGGAAAGGATTGATGATTTTGTGCGCAGGACCGAAAGGGGGTGCAGTCATGGCGACACTTGACCGATTTTTGCCTGGGTCTGCGTCAGTTTGTTGATACGCATAGGACAAGTTGAAAAGTCTAGTTAGTTAGTTGTTGCCATTATATATGCGCTCGGCACACACACTTGGAAGACGCGCTACAAGCAGTGGGTAGTAATTGGTCATTATGTCAATTGAACTCCTGGATTCTACAAACACGAGTCCTCTACATTTTTTTTCTGCTCTTACATTCTGGCGACACTTCCCACACACGCAACCTCCCCACTTACAAGAACTTGCTCTCCTTGACAGTGTACAGGTCAACATACTCGTCAACAGACATGTTGTCGAGCTTGCTGCTGTTCTGGCTGAGCTCAACAAGCTCCGCGACACGGCTTGCGGACAAGTGAGGTTCGAGGTGGCGCTTGAACTTGGCAAGGATGACGGGTTTGGCCTCGTCACGGCGGAGACGGTGGCCGAGAGGAGCCTCAACAGAAACCTCGTCAAGGACAGTGCCGTCGTTGAGCTCAACGGTGAGGGCGTTGGAGATGGTTCGGAGAGAGGGGTCGTGGTAGTCCTGGGTGTACTGGGTGTCCTCGACGCACTTGATCTTCTGGCGGAGGGACTCGACGAGCTCCGAGGTGGCAGCCTCGCCGCCGTCGGTGTAGTCGGTGGCCTCGAGGCGGCCGAAGACGAGCATGACGGAGCACATGTACTGAATGCAGTGGTCACGGTCGGCGAAGTTGTCCATGGGCTTGAACTGCTTGTCGATGATGCGGATGCAGGCCTCGTGAGTGCGGCAGGTGACGGCCTTGATGTCGGCAGCGGACTTGCCCAAAGCCTTGAGCTGGTGGAAGATCTTCTCAGAGGCCTCGACGGCGGTCTGAGAGTGGAATTCGGCTGGGCGCGAGGGTTAGTTTTTTTGACTTGACCATTCACATAATACGAGTATTACAGGGCCACTCCCGAGAAGGGGTGGGGGAAAAGGGGCGGGAATAGGAACAACGACATACCAGGGTAGGAGACCTTGAACAGAACATTCTCCATGACGTAGCTGCCATAAGGACGCTGGAACTCAAACTTGTTGCCCTTGAAGAGGACATCGTAGAAACCCCAAGTAGGAGCAGACAGCACAGTAGGAACACCCTGCTCGCCCTTCATGACCTTGAGAGCCAGGTTGACAGCACGCTGGCAAGCATCACCGGCAGCCCAAGACTTGCGGGACATGGTGTTGGGGGAGTGGCGGTAGGTTCGCAGAGACTGGCCGTCAACCCAGGCCTGGGTAACAGCGTCGGCAATCTGCTTCTCGTTGAGGCCGAGCATCTTGGAGACGACGGCGGTGGAGGCCACCTTGACGAGCACGACGTGGTCCAGACCGACCTTGTTGAAGGAGTTGAGGAGGGCCAGGCAGCCCTGGATCTCGTGGGCCTTGATCATGGCCTCGAGCACATCCTTGACGGTATAGATCTTGCCGCCGGCCAGGTTACCGCCGGCCTTGTTGGTGCGGTTGATCCAGTCGGCGACGGCCAAGATGGCACCCAAGTTGTCCGAGGGGTGACCCCACTCAGCAGCCAGCCAGCAGTCGTTGAAGTCGAGCCATCGGATCATGGCACCAATGTTGAAGGCGCCGTTGACGGGGTCCAAGACGAAGGGAGTACCGGGAACCTTGGTGCCGTTGGGGACGACGGTGCCAGGGACAATGGGACCAAGGAGCTTGGTGCACTCCTTGAATCTCAGACCCTCGAGACCACAGCCCAGGGTATCGAGGAGGATCCATCGGGCAGTATCAAACTGAGCAAACAGCGCGTTAGTGTCTGGTCTGATGCCGCCAAGTGGAAAAGAAAGAGAAAAAAAATAGAGTAATGACAGCAATAGATATCCCCCCGCGTCCAGTCGTCTTGGTCAATCTTCAAGCAAACCTCCAAACCTCCCTCTCGACGTTTGTTGTTGGCGGGGTAGCTCCAGAGGTGTTTTTTTTGCCGAGGAGCCCACCCCGAATCGCGGGGGAAGGAACGATGGAGAAGCAGGGACCTCGACAGACGGGCCCCGGAGTAATAGCAAAGGGGAGCAGCGGCAGAAAGTAAAATACTCACAGCCAGGTCCGAGTCAATGGCCTTGTTGGCGACATAGTCGGCAATGTCCTTGATCTCAGGATCGTACTCGCGCGGTTGAGAAGCCATGACGGGCGCACCAGAGTGTCTTGTGGCAGAGGTGGAAAAGTTGCTGCGCAATGTCGAGGACGGAGTCGCAAAGACACGAGCCGCAGCGCCGACGGAGGCCGAGCGGCCCACGGAGAGCCACGACGAACGAGAGACGCGAATCTGCTTCGATGCCGTCCGCAGGCCACGGGTGACAGCAGACATTGTTGCAGGCGAGCGCGATGAGGCCTTGCACAGAGATCTGGAGCGGAGCGGAGCGGTGTTCAATTGACAATTGAACCAGAAAAGGGGGAGTTGAAGAAAGAGTTCAATTGCGGGAAGAGTAGGAAAGATAGGAAAAAATGTTAGCCAGCTCGGCTCATGGCGATGGTTTGTTTGGCAGGCGCCCAGCCAGCCGTTGGTGCGTTGCCGGTCGCTGTATTGCCGTTGCATGCCGCGCTTGCATCCTCGGTTAAGCCGAAAGGGGACGGTTGCGTTCCTTGTGCCCCCATCTTCCCCAGAGCCGCAAACAGTCTGGTGACTCTGGCCTTGTCTGTCTCTCGCTGCTCAGGGTGGCGGCACGCTCCAAGCTCCAATTGATGGGGTAAATTGAACCGGAGAGACGGTGCAACACCACTGGTCGGTGCCCTCTCCCTGGGTTGGGTGAAGATAAATGAAGACAGCAGAGCTGCTGTTGTCTGGTCCCCACTTTTCAACAACATTGTAACATGGATGGCATTGCGGACGAGCCAGCGGATGCTCCCTCCGTCTTAAATCTCGAATCTCGAATCCGTTGCGCTCTACAGATGTATCTGCAAAAGCCGTGCCGAGTCATGACCAACACAACCACCACAACGGCGCCCTTGGAGTATAAATACTCGCCACGACCCTCGATCAAAGACTGCATCATTTTGCTGCATCAGGCTGTTGCACGTGTGGGACAGTATTTGGCACATATTCCAACAAGCTCGCGTCGTCACCCAGGAGCGATAGGCAGTCCAGCATGGCTCGACTACCACCAAGTATATTAGTACCAGACGAAGGTATCATCACCTCTTCAATGTTGGAGAGACGGGGCCAAGCAGGCACCCGTGGCCTCTTCTATCTAAGCTGAAATTGTTCAAGACCTCCTCTTGAAGGAGGCCTCCCCTTTTGGCAGAGACGAACAGAAATCATAGGCCCGCCCGTGCCCACTCCAAGTCGAGTCTCGCGCTTCAACACTGAGTTTACATCTTGGACCGTACCAGACATCCAGAACCTAGTCCCCATTGCCAGACTTCTCCCCTGAAACCCCTTAGGGCCCTTACACCCTTTATAGAGTTTGGCGTTTGGATATTGCACCCCAGGTCCATCTCATTGCCGCGATTATTGCCGTCCGTGCCATGATAGTAGAGTTGAGTTGGGCATCCCGGACAACCAGCCTGTTCTCCCAGCTCTTCGGCCACTCAGACTGTAAATAGTCATCTATTGTACCTGGACACTGTTTGTTCCTCCCAGCAACTAGTTGAACCTCCCAGCATCAGGACACACAACACCCCTACGCTCCACGTTTTGCCACCCCGCAGGCGGCCTCATCGAGCGCCCTATTCCGGCAAGACGTCGTCCAAAAATAGTATTGTCTAGCAACCTCCCGGAAAGGTCGACACCGAAAATGGTGTTTCAACGACGTTTCAAGCCCCGGAGGGCGGCGGAGGGAGAGGCAGCTGGTAGGGTTCATCCGGCAACGTTAACCGCCAAGGTTGCGGGATGAAACGCGCCACCATGGCAGAAACTCACAGCTTCAAGCGCAAAGAAAGTACGGCCAAGCCCATTGTTGTACAAGACACCCTGCAGGACAAGGAAATCCGCAGGCCACCCTTCAAACTGGGCACCCAACCAACCTTGGACTGAACCTGGAACCAGAGACTAAACAGGTCGAAATTCCTGCTAAAGAGATGGCCCGTCGCCAGTCGATGCGGCATAGATGAATGTATGGCTCAAGACCCAGAATCCCAAACCGGCCCAGCGTGCCCCCGGACTCTGAGGATTCTGCGACATGTCAACTGCGGATTTTAATGGATGCGTCCACATCAGACAAACCGACATCATGCAGCAGTCTTGGCCTTTGGTTGCTTTAGTCGCTTAGGTCGCTTTTGCTCCTGGTGCTTGATGCTGTAATCGCCCCTGGCTGGATTCCTGTTTGCATTTCGGCATTCTTGCTGGCCTCTCTCGTTATTACGACCGAACCTAGCCAATAATCTAGCTAGTAAATATAAAATATGGTACATTTACCTGGCCCAGGTACGGCCAGAATATAGTGTTACTGGATGTCGTACATGTTCATCCGGCCTTTACTATTATTACCAACATTTAATTAATTTAATGAACATGATACATCAGGGCAAGACATGCGGCATGATCCTAGAGCCACGGGTTCCTTGTCCTAAAGTCAAACACGGACTTTCTGGCCGCCACCAACTCCAGGCCGCAGCCCATCCTGACGTTGTGCGTCTCATCACCGATGCCGCACAACCCGAGACGACGGTGACAAACAGCCCATGAGGATCAGTGAGCCAGCCTGCAGCGTACTGACGAATGGCAGTCAGCCATTTGAGCTTGACCTCCGACAGGATCATGTGTATCGGGTTCGTTTCCTTTGGCGCCTTGCTTTGTAAATCCCCCAACGCTCGTTGGGTATAAAGGGGTTGGCTTTCCCATCCAATTGTTCCACGACTAATACAGATCCCATCTCTTCTCATAGGCCAACGTGTTTGACTCGATTGAATCTTGTCCTTGATCTTTACTCTCCCCATCACCAGACCCACAGCTGTCGACCTTTGGAAGCCAAAACTTCTTATATAACACCATCCACACATATCAGCAGTTGCAATGCTCTTCACAGCCGTCAAGGTCGCTGCCCTCTCCGCCCTTGCTGCCCAGGCAAGCGCAAAGACAATCAGAATTGATGTCGGTAAAGATGGCCTGGCATTTTCTCCTGATTCGGTTACGGCTGCCAACGGAGACATGTTGGAGTACCACTTCTACAAACAGCACAGCGTAGCTATGGGTGACTTTGCAAACGGATGCAGACCGGCTGCCCAAGGTGGTTTCTTTTCTGGTGTAATGAGAACCTCGGGTAACGGAGAAAATGTAAGCTGTTATCCTTCTGCTGGTCTTGTGGTTGATAATGGCGTGCCCGTGGCTGTAAGCTGACTTGAGTGTTCTTTTTGTAGGACCAGGTTTTCCAGGTCATGGTGAATAACACAAACCCAATGGCCTTCTACTGTACTGTCGCTAGCCACTGTCAGAACGGCATGGTCGGCGTCGTCAATCCATCATCCACGGATTCACTCGACAAGTACAAATCTACAGCGAAGAGCGCCTCCACAAACCAGGCTCCTCCGGCCGTGTTCGGCGGAAGGATGGCCCAAGGCTCAGCGACATCGCCGAGCGGAGCTTCAGGCACAGCTTCTGGTGCCCAACCGACAAAATCGGGAGCTGCTTCGCATATGCAGGCTTCTCTTGGGGGCATCGGTGCTGCTGCTCTCGGATTCGCTGCCTTCCTCATGTAAATGAAAGAGAGTTTGGCTGGTATGTGGGCGTGGTTGTGTACTTGATAGTTTTTAGGCGATGGCAAAACGGAGAACTGATTATCTGGCCATGTAACATTTGTGTCTGATTTGGAAGCACGCTTCATTGTTGCGTCTCTCAAGACTGGGTACTGTGGATAGCACCTTTGCACACGAACTTAATTTACTCCGTACTCCAAGCTGGGATATTTTCTGCTTCCGCATCCAACAGCAAATCCTGCCATTTTATGGGAGTAGAGTCGACATCCCAGGTGATACTCTGCTGTGTGGGAATGACAGTCAGATGTTGACAAGGGCAGAGAAGAAGCGGCTGTCAAGATTCTAGTCGTACTTGCGACAGGACAGTCAGACACTCAAAAGCCACACGGCTGTTGCGACGACAAGCATCTGCAAAGTGCGAGACATTCTTCGCCAACCATGACTGACGACGCGTGGGCGAGCCTTTTTCACAACGCCAATGACGCCTGTCATTAATGAGATGGTCCCAACTAGTAGCACAAGTCAGCTTGGTTGCTAGTTCGTAGTAGTAATTGCTTGCACGGGAGTGCCGAGTACCTGCTGCAGGCCAGGCCCAACCCCCGAAACAAAAATAAAGAAAAGAAAAAGAAAAAAACCGAGGTTAGAAGTGAGGAAAAAAAGTGATGGCACAACGAATGCACGAGTGAGTCGGAATGCCCCGGCCTGCTTACTCCTTCGGAGTAAGCATTGGGTCAGTTAGTGTTCGATGCCGATGGGTGCAGCCCCAGCCATCAAAATCGATGCGGGGAAGTCAAGATGAATCTTGGACTGGCAAGACTACGGAGTAGACCTGCCTCCCTTGATTCCGACCTGTCTGAACTATGCTCGTCACTATGCAAGGAAGGAGCGCGGCACGGGCTGGAAGGGAAAAGCCGTTAAGTTGCGGAGCAAGTCTCTCTAAGCGGCGTCCTGGCCACCAGGGCATCCAGCAATATCCTTGCTCAACATGCAGATTTGCCAATGCACCAAGCGGTATTCGTTTTACCAGAACATGGGGAATTTGAATTTCACCATGTGCGCTCAACAAGGTCTTTTGCAGGTACCAAGTTACTCGGTGCTCCGTACACGTGCAAGGGCGGGAAGGCTGCGCGGCTGGGCAGTTGGCAGACAATCTCGAGGCTGCCTGTGGCACACCGCCCCTTCAATGTTTCCACGCGTGGCGCGTAGGACCGCGGCGGCTCTTGCTTTTTTGGTCAGCTACTATCTAGCAGGCAAGAACGACCGCGTGGGCTGAAAGCAGGTACAAAGTTTGTGAAGCGCTGAAACCCGAAAAGTCTTCAAATGTTACAATGTGACAGCTCTGCCTCTGCAACCCCCAGACAACAACATCCTGAACGTCGCGCCAGCATCGTGTATACATGCTACTCTGCCGGGCCGCCAAGGTACCTGCCGCCAACCCACGCATCACCAGCCGAATTATTGGTCTGGTCCATGCCGGCGTCTAGACATCTGAGTGTGTCCAAGGTGCTCCTCACGAGCTTGCCGAGAGATGTACTACTGCATTCCACCACTATTGACTGCGACGCCGACTTAAACAATGGAAACATCGGGCAGGAGCAAGTCGGAAGAAAGATCCTTTAACTCTGGACCCACCCATCCGCAGCCGCTAAGCCGCCACAAACTCGTCACCCTGGCTCGACCTGGTTCGACTCCGGCAGAGTGGGCTGCAATGCCCCTGCTGCCTCGATCTGGACTGCGTGGAGACGGCCTTTGACATCGGCCACAATAACGTCGAATCTGCACATGGGCACCCGGTCTGGTGCTGGTGCTGGCCCTGCTGGCCCCGAAACCGACTCGGCATGGCTCCTGCCACCTTTTCTTGACGCAATGACGCCTACATGGACAATACTTCTCGGGCTCTGGCCCGGTCCTTCTCCCATCTGAACGGTTGGGAGGGTCAAACAGTCAGTTATTAACTCATCTATGATTCGCATTGGGCCAATCGGGGAGTAAACTGATGTTAGTCTAAACTCTGATAAACTCGGGTCCCCCAGAGAAGCTAGTACCCAAGTCAGTGCCAGTCAAGCTGTCAACGACACAAGAAATACTTGCAACACGGGCCGGAACTAACCCCAGCATTAGCAAACCTTGGTCGAGGACCCCTGCCTCGTATCCGGCATTTTTCTTCCTTCAACTCGTCTGTATTCTATTTGGTCATTCTCAATCAATTTCGCACTCCTCACACGCAACTTGGCGACATGCAAGTGCCGTTTGAACAATTATTCTAACTTGGATTTGCTCCGCCGGCGTGTCATTTTGTCTGTGGAGGGACATACATAGGGACGACACTTGCAAACTCAATTGATCATTTCCCGGTAGCTTTGTTTGATATACATACACCACCAATACTCTCGGCAGTACGCGGCTACGCCATCCCAAGACAACGGGCCCCTGCATCACCATACCGGGCTCCTCAGCGGGCAGATTTGCCCAAACGAGGGCCTTACGAGCCCCGAAATCCGCTACATTGGTTGTCTAGTAACTACCTACAGTGGTGTAGGTACACACATGCCAACACCCTGGCAGGCCCTCAAACGGTTACCCTGGGACTGAACACAGTGAACAGTCCAGGCTCGAATGGTCGTTGGTAGAAGTCTTTAGGCACCGATGTAGAGCTAGTGGGGGAGGTCACAGCTGTCTGGTCTGGTTCATTTGCCCGATTTGCTCTATATTCTGAAGCCGCTTGCTTCCCTGTCTCTTTTTCTCAGGGCATCCACTACCTACCCGTGGGTAGAAACCTAGGCTGGCAGTCTACCCATCTTCACTCGACGATTTCATCCGCTCTTCCGAGACAAGCTTCATGACGTATCATAGATAGGGCTTCAATGTTCTGAAGGCACCGGCATTTCACGCGCTGCAGCATCTCAGATCGTCTGACCCACAAGCCCCTAGACACCAAATACTATTTGTTTCCCCCCGAGCCAGGCTCTGTCCCCTGCGAATTCGTCACGGCTACCTCGGGCCTGTCAGCTTTATCGGTCCCATTGACGCACTTTGTTGTCGACGTGGTGCCTGAAGTGGGCTCTCACAGCTCAAAGGGAGGGAAGGAAAAAAAAGACATACCTGTTCACAATTCAAAATAGCCCCAGTCCCAAAGCCCTGGCTCTTTTACAATTTCACGCACCATCGAGAATCGCAGCTGGTTTTATTGTAGCCGCTCGCCGACAACCTGGCTTAGCCAGTCTGTTTATTGCAAAGATAGGAACAGATCAAGCCCAGCCCGAATCCTCAGCTAGTGACGAGACATGTCTAGAGGTAAACTCTTGGTTTACCTCCTGAGGCGGGACTTGAGAGTCGCTGACAATCCTATCTTGCACCACCTGGCCACCGCTTCCGACCATGGCTTCACTCATTTGTTGCCTGTATATGTGTTTCCTGCCCAACAGGTAGAACTTTCTGGGTTTCTTAAGGACGGCGAGCAGTCACCATATCCCCCAGCTCGAAGTCAGGTGGGCAAGTTCTGGCGTTGTGGACCTCATCGAGCCAAATTTACCGCAGAAGCGGTTTGGAATTTGAAGAGAAGCCTTGAAGAATTGGGCAGTGGCCTTGTAATTCGATGCGGGAGCGTAAAGGACGTCTTCGATCACCTCGTCAATGAGCTCAAAGATGCAGTGCCATGCGTCAGCAGTGTCTGGATGACAGAAGAACCCTCTTGGGAAGAAGTGCAGGAGCAAGAATCAATATCCTCTCTGTGCTCCAAGCGAGGAATTGAATTCAAGCTATGGAAAGATGAAAAGTATTTTGTCGACGAGTGAGTTGTCATTCTTTTCTTATACATGACTGGCTTCGTGTCACACTAAGCATGCTTCTAGCCGTGACACTGGCCTGGAAAACCCAGCGGATTTACCCGATGTTTTCACAACCTATCGAAAGTCTCAAGAACCTCTTCGAGAGAAGCCTCGCAAGGTTTTACCAAGGCCAGCTAAATCAGCGCTTCCAGCGTTCCCCCAAGAAGGGTCAATCCCTGCCCAAGCACATCCCTTCCTTTCGCCAGTATCTTTGGAAGATCTGCAGAAAAGATTAGTGAAGCCAGTCGAGAACATAATGGATAATCCTCCCAAACGCCCCGAGGATGCCACAGATGGTCATCCTTTCACTGGTGGTGAGACAAGCGGTTGGGCAAGGCTGAGGCACCTGGGAAAGTCCAGTGCCATGACATCGTACAAGGATACCCGCAATGGCCTCGTTGGTGTGGATTATAGCCTCAAGTTATCCGGCTATTTGTCACTGGGCTGTCTCACCGCCAGGCAGATTCATGAGGAGCTCTTGAAGCTGGAAGACGGAACCGACGAACAATACAAGGACGCTGTTGGATATGGCGAGGGCGAGAATGACGGAACAAAAGGCATTCGATTCGAACTCCTGTGGCGGGACTACATGCGGCTCTGCACGGCCAAATTTGGGCGGAAACTCTTCAGGCTCTCTGGATTTCGACAGGACAGTAGCTACGACAAGAAATGGAAAACTGCAGACGAGGAGAAAGCGGGCCCCGAGCAAGAACCAGATCCTGCTCAAATCTCGAAGATCCTCGAACGATTTCAAAATGGAACCACAGGGATGGGACTCATAGATGCATCGCAACGTGAGCTCTTTCACACAGGATATACGTCGAACCGAGCACGGCAAAATGCAGCCAGTTTCTTCTCGAAGCACCTGGAGATTGACTGGAGGTATGGAGCAGAGTGGTACGAAATGATGCTTGTGGACTATGACGTATCTTCCAACTGGGCCAATTGGCAGTATGTGGCTGGCATAGGAAACGATCCTCGAGGCGACGCTCGCACATTTAACCCTGTCAAACAGGCTTTCGATTATGATAAAGAGGGCATCTACGTTCGAATGTGGGTTCCTGAGTTGCAAGGGCTCGAGAAGCTTGAGAACATCTTTCAGGTGTGTACGACCGAAGCGGCTGAATTAGAGAGCTGCGGTCTATCCGAAAACATCATGGTCACGGATCCTGTTAAAAAAATTGATTTCTACGTGGACCGCAAACCCAGGGCAACTCGACGACCTTATAATAACAAACGACGAGGGCACCCCCGAGGTGGCCGCCGGGGTGGCAATTATAATAATCAGCATCACAACGGATCTGGAACATCAAGCGACGCAGCCGCCAGTGAGTCGGTTGGTGCTTCAGGCGCGGATGTAGAGGCTAGGAATAAAACCCGACCGGATAGCACGCCACGCCAACTCCAGGATTCATCATGGAGAGGAAACCACAAAGGAGGTCAGCCCGTGAATATGCAGGCACACCACGGCAGAGGTTGGCAATGTGGCGACCACACCCGGGGTCGTGGAAATTTTGGTCAATTCCGGGGTACTTGGCGCCCGTATGGACAAAGAGGAGGGTTTAGAGGAAGATATCCATATGGGCACCAGATGACTTATCAGTAGTTTCCCAACGGAGGGCAGTAGAGACTGCTGGCCGATCAGCGAACGAGCCCAAAGAATTCCGGGCAGCCTGGCACCGACATCGTTGGGAGATGAGTTTAGACGGAGATACACGCTTGACAATCTAAGGCAGCTGCCTCGTGTGATGGGTTTCGGTAGCAAGCCTAGTTTTTGGGATATGAAACAGCAACTATTTCAACAACCAAGCACATGGCAAGGAAACTTGAAAATTTCAGCAGCAGCATATCACGAGGGAGAAAAGAGGGGTTGGGAGAGATGGACATGAGCAAGTCCCAAAAAGGGCGGCAAGCCTAATGCCTGATGACTGGTTCCTTATTTTTTGCGTTTTGCCTCTTGACTACCTAGGTAGGTAACTCATGATACATGCACACACGAAACAGTACATGAGTAGTAATAAAACATGCAATAGCACAGCGTCGATAAGTTGAGAAGACAGCCGCGTAACATGACGAATCTAGAGGCCGTATTTCTTATCCTTGTCGGCGACGAAGAAGTCCTTTCCGGTGGTTTCCTTGTACTTGTCGCGAATGAAATCAGATATGGCCTCGTCCTTGGCCTGCTCTGCCGCGCTCTCGTTGGACTGGTCGCCTTCCCCGAGGACCTTTTCTTGAACAAAGTCGACGGCTGCACCTGAGAGTTAGTGCTCGAGTCCAATCAACCCAGAAGCGTATGGAGCGGCACGGCCATGCTGTGTTACAACCCGATGCATTCACATACCTTTATCAAGCCCATCCTCGTTCGCCTCGCCCTGCTTGCCCCCACCAGCCATGCTGTTAAACGAATCCATCAGCTTGGCTCCAGCATCACTGTTGCTGCCGTTGCTTCCCTGGTTGTTCTCATTCTCCCGACCCGGCTGGTTGTTGCCACTGCCACCAATCCCGTCGGCCACTTTCTTGACAAAGTCCATTGTAGGAGGGGCGAGAAAAGAAGAGGGGGGAAAAGCCTCGACGAATGATATCCTTGACAGGTGCCGTGCAGGATGCAATGCCGAATACGCCGCGAGAGATGTAAGATTCGAGCAGAAAATCAAAGACTTGTCTCGCGGAGATGAGTTGATGCTGCAAGATGAGCCATGACTCCGATTGAGGGGTGGTAAGTCGGTCGCGCAGGAGATGCCCTCATTGGAGGGGATACGTCATAGGCTGGGTGCGTCATCGCAGAGGATGTGGGCCGCGCCATCTCCGGCCGTGAGCTTAATGGCCATGACTTTTTTTTTTCACAGAGACATGGCGAGAATGCTGGTTGCTGCGCGCGTCTGTGGTTCTGGATGCCGATTCAGGTCTCAAGTGGCGTGGATGGTTCAGCGTGGCCGCCATGGCGGTTGGGGAAACGAGGATCAAGGTGCAAGTTCAGCTTGACAGGGTTTCCCCACCCACCGTCTCGGATGAGATTGATTGTTTTTGGGATGCACCGGGGTCTGGCTTTTGTCTTGCTTTTTTTGTCCAAGTGGGCGCCGGGATGATCCATGCGTATCCATGCGCAAGATGCTCAATGCAGTAGTTTTCTGCAGCAAATTCGGGATACGTGCTCAGAGCTGGATTTAGTTTTGTGGTCTGGTGGTGCGTGGGCAAAGAGGCAACATAGCCTTGTATCAGGAAAAGTTGGGCAAAAAGGCTGCAAGATTTCTGGTGTCTCATCAAGGTCGGTCTAGTTGGGTGTGGGCGGTTTGGTACCCGATTGGTGGTGTTGACTACGTTGCCATCGACTTATACCATCATGGATCGGGAATTTGGCTTGATGCTATTTGCACCAAGTAGTAGTATTGAATATTTCAATGTGGGCTCCGGGAATATGCTGCATCAATTCGGTATCCTACATAATCAGGAGTGTTTGCCAAAAGCAAAACAACTTGCTCCGCGTCCACGTCCTCGCGCAGATGCAAGACCTCGGGGTGGGAACGTTTGAAACAAGGACGATTTTCATCGGCCCGCCCTCCGGGTAATTCTAACATTGAGATCGGTCTGGCTAAACAGCCCTGCGTTGAACGACTTCCACGGATTCAATGGGTTAAGCAGCGTAAAGTCGAATCGTCGAAGGAGCTGAACCCAAGTTAGCATTTTTGTTCAGAGGCGAAGAAAAAAATACCAATACCGAGTTCGTATGCTCACCTCGACATAGACCTTGTTCAATTCAATCATGGCGATATTCCGCCCCAGGCATTCCCAGCGACTGCCGCTTGCAAAGGCCATCATGACAGTCTGTTCCATGGGCTTGGACTTTTCAGTGCAGTCCAGCCAGCGCTCTGGCCGAAATATATCGGCATCATTGCCGAATACGTCCCGGTCTCGCATGATGGACCAAGGGGACCAGGCGACGTTTGTGCCTGCGGGAATGGGCACTCCGCACAAGACTTCATCTTGGGTAGAAACCTTGGGATACAAGGCTGCCGCGGGGGGGAACATGCGCAAACCTTCGAGGATGACGGCCTGGAGGTATGGAAACCCCCGTGCTTCGGCATCGGTGATGGGAGACGAGATGCGTCCGTTCTCGATTTCTTGGTCGATTTCAGCTTGCAGACGTGCATATACCTGTGGTGAAGTCATGATGAACAGCATGGTCGATTGGATGGCCGTGGCAGTGGTATCCGATCCGGCGATTAGCTGTACCAGTGCCTCTGTTTCGCTGTCCTTTTGGTCCAACCCGTGCTTTACAAACGATCCCAACATGTCTTGTTTGACGAGAGGATCAGCGCCATACCGCTCGCCAACGGTTTCCTTGGCAAACTTGATTACGTTGCCGACACCAGCCATATCCTCGATCCGGGGCATGATCCATTTCAAGTAGGGAGACTGCAAAACACTAATCATGCCGGGTATGAGTGTAGTGGACACCAGGATATACACGGTCTGGTTCGTAGTTTCAATGTAGCGAAACTTGTCCTGGTCCTCGACCAGATAGCCCAAGGTTTTGCCAAACGCAAGCGTGGATATGACGTCGAGTGCAAAATACTGGACCTTTTGTGCAAGGTCAACAGCCTTGTAGCGGCTCTGGTCAGTCGACACATACTTTGTGTCTATAAGCCTGACCAGGTTGGCAATTTGGTCGTCGATATGCTGGTGCAGGTTGTCGACATCTTTGCCACCATAGCCGGGGAGCAGCTTGTTCCGGATAGCATTGTGCAACCTGTCGTCTATGGTGGAAAACGAGCTGTCCCTGTAAGGGTCGATGCGCATTCCGCGATACCACCATGATCGCGTCCAGTTGGATCTCACTGCCCAGATGCGGCGGAGCTCAGAGGCATCGCCGCATACGACCCAGTTGGGGCCGATTCTCGCAACGGGTCCTACGGAGATGATGGGTTTTGTCTCAGCTCACGGCTTGCTTCTTGACTTATTATCGGCCTTGGTGGCACTTACCGTATTTCTTGGTCAGGTCGTGCAGGATATGGTGCATCCGTCCCGTCAATTGCGTGAGCACAAGCCAAAACGGCGTCCAGGCCGCCCACCAGGGGCCAGGAACATGGCGTAGACGCAGGAACGACGTTAGCTGGTAGGCGAGGGCCAAGGTCACGATCGAGGCTGCCACTGTCGAGAACCACGACATTGCGGGCAGTTACAGACTAGTATGATGAAGATTTTGTTGCGGGACGCGGTGGCAAGGATTCGAAGGAATTATGTGATATATCACCAGTGACCACACGGCTGGGACGCTGAATCACGTGCCGCGTGATGAGGCGCCCGGCTTCATGCGTCTTGATGCATAATCCCGAGTCTATTGTCGTACGCACCGTCGCCTTTTGGCCCCGAAATGACAAGGCGTTTGAGACAATATTCCTTTGGCGCCTGTATAGGTGTACGATGCTCAGGCATGTCTGCGAGCGGTGCGGATCTTTGAACGAAGTTGGTGGGTAAACGGGTTTGTGCGACGATAAACTCAGCAACAGGGGATAGCAGGTCCCTGGCATCTTCACCTTCTTGGGATATAACTTTGCATACATGCTGCTTTAATCCCTCGATGGCGTCAAATTAGTGCCGATCATGATACTGATCCAAGAGGAAGTCTCTCGCCAATTGATACATGTCTAAGCCTGAGAAGCAGTTTAGCTCAACGGCGGCAAAGCCATCTTTGGCGCCTGCAATTGCCATATAAATAGCTGCGCTTGCGAGCTGCGAAAATGAGCATCAACCTGGACCGTTTCGTACGATGTTACTCCGTATGGGCGCCCCCAGGTTGACGGTGGAGCATCTGGAAGAAGGGGAAATAGGCTTAGAGTAGTAGTGGCCTTTGCCACAGGACAGGCGGAATAAGCGACATTTGGGCCGGCCGGTTGCTGGAAGCGAGAGTAAAGTAGACATGAAGTAGCATCGAAAAGAGATTCTACTAGACTACAAAGTAACCGTCATGGTAATATCAAAGTCGTGAGAACCAACGCCCGCATTTCGATGCTCAGCTCTCCGACTGGTACTTCCGGGAGCCACATAGCCACGTTGATTAGAAATTATTCGAACACCGTTTCGTACTATGTCGGTGGAATAGTGAGTATGGCCAAAATCCCAGACTTTGACATGGTCCAAGCCATCTTAGGCACCATCTTGGGTAATGAGGTCGGTAGCGAAAGCCGCCGTCCAAGGGTTGTTACTTCGTACTATGATCAGGACTGGAAGTGCCTTCTATACACGGTGCAAGGTGCGTCGCCACTAATGGTTTTCTAGGCTTCTGCCCTCCTTCCGCTGCCAGAAGAGCAATTTGCTCGCGTAGTCAAGCAGCCTCGACTTGATGAATCTCGTCGTGCTTTTGCGGGTTCCAATCGTCGATCTTGCTGAAATCGTTGATCTTTAACTGTACAATATCGTACGCGTGATTTGGTATTGAGGACCAGAGTGTGCAGTCTAGAATATTCATGTCGGAATCTGGACTATCCCATCGAGACTGGGTTAAGAGCACGAGACGATCCGCAAACAAAGGGTCCTTGACTCCTTGGAGAGACGCTGGGCTGTTGCCAGGCCCGAGCCATGACCAGTGCCGTAGAACTCGTGGTTTCCTAGGACTAGGAAACCCTTTTCGTAACGAGATGTCTGCTCTCAGAGGAATGTTCTGTAATTATTGTAGTCAATCAGCCGGCCGATATCGCCAGCCAGTAGCAGAAATGGCGCTATCACGGGGAATTCGAAGGACAAGTATTGCCGACCGACTTCAAGATGAAGATCCGAGAGTATCTGCACGCGCCGTCGCCATTGTGGGCGTCAATATTTTGAAAATTTCAATCGCATATCTTGCAGCGCTGGGCCCTGAGCAGACGAAGTTGGCTGCTGAGACAACATTGAAGCGGACTGGAGCCTCAAGGTGTGTGCGTAAACCCGAACGAGTACCAAGTACATCCACGTGCCCCGAGACACCACGTGAGCTTCATTTACCGCCCAGGTCAAACAAGCAACCAGGGGCACTCCAGCTGCCGACGAACCATTATGGCATGTGTGGATTTTCCATCATCGGAGATTTGGTTTTGAATTGTTTCAACGTCCCACGCGTGGGCCATGCTTGTGACCTTCAACCTTTATTGAGACGCTGGTAACCAGCCATGAACAGTCTTGAGAACTTTGCACCCCGAGGTCGAGGTCTGCATTATCTGCTGTCCGATCACGCTACTAAACGACCTTAATTTAAATATAACGCTGTTCCTATAGGAATGCCTACCGCCCAACCGAGAAGCGCCGTCAAGCTAACGTCAATATGAGCCAGACGCCAAAACAGGTCTATCATTTCCATCCCATTCTGGATCCGTCTTGATCGCTTCGAAGTGTCACATCCACCTTCACTTCCAAGTGGCCGTGGTTTCCAACCTCTGACCTTTCACATGGCGGCATAGGCAACACCTATTTGCATAGAACAAAATCCGCACAAGCGCAGACACGCCCAACTTCGTCCAGCTTCCAACGCAAAACGTCGTGCAAATCTCGAACCGGTCACTTCCTCCATTGGCACCTGATACTTCCAGTGACATCGTTGGACCCAATCACGCTCAAATCCGGGATGTTTTGGTTAATCCCCGCCCAAATCATGTCCTCGCAAAAGATGTCTCTAGAGCTCAAGTCAGGCACGGCACCATGCGAGAAGGGGAAAAGGCATTCAAGTCCACATATCAGCTTACTCGAAAATAGAGCACTCGGCTGACTTGTGTATAATCGATATAGAAGACACCTTGTATACACTGTTTCACGCTGTTAGCGTTTCTTTGTTTCGCCATTCGTTTTATTTTTTCAATTTGAACCCAATAGAGCATATTGGACCCGAGCTTATGTCCATACACTGATTTTGGCAGACGGATACAGATGGATTCGTCCAACGGGATAACAACGTAGATGCCCTCGAAGTTGACATCCTGCCATACTGCTGCCTGGTACATTGCGAAATACTCGTGTTAGCTCGTGGCGTTGCAGACGGATACGTGGCAACTGACCGCAGGAATCCCCATAATGTTCATGCCCCCAGTGGTTGAGCCATGGTGTTGGCCAGTGTGTTGGCGTTCTTGTTTAGGTAAAAGCGCAGCAGCAGAGACAAGAGTCGCACATAAGGCTATGAACAGAATCGGGAGGTACATGGTCAAGGATGGGGGAATATATCTTGCGTAGATTCGATGGCGTTGGCGATGCTAATAGAGGTGAAGAGTATAAGCAAAGAAGCAACAACACACCACGAATGGTATTTGAGGTCTATGGAAGTGGGCTAGCCATTGTTCTCATCCAGCCTTCGAGGGATTCGACAACTATTTATATCGTCTTGTTTTGATGACCTACAATTTCCAGCCGACTTCCAGAAACCTGTAGTTAGTCGAAACTTAATACTCTCGCGTTTCGTAATGGCGCCCTCGGCACCGTGCTTTCTGCGATTTACTGATGTCATGGTCAAAAAGGAGTGCTGACTAGTTCCACAGGCCGCAAAAACTTCGCCAGTGTTGGCAGGATTGTACGCGTGGCGCTTTGCAACTATGTATGAGCAGCTCATTCGATAGCTGCTGTCGCCCTGGGTAGGTAGCCCTATCTACCTTTTCCTTCAAATTCTTTATTGTCCAACCCTGGCACAAAGCAGAGTAATAATTACTTACTTCGGTTTTTGGATGTCATGGCAAGCGGCATTCAAGAGCACGGATTACTGTCTTATTGCGGAATAATTTTCGAGTGAATATTTACTGTGTGTTTTCTTACTCACGCTTGACATCTTATGTGCCATGACGTGATGGAAATCCCCCGACTTGGTAGGAGAAGGGCATAATGAGCCAACGCTAACAGCATTGGCGCGTCGCACGCACAACTTGGCCAAAGGCTTATGAACATCCTAGGCCAATGTAGTGATCACCACAGATACTTGGGACGCCTCTCGGCGCTTGGGGCCTATAAGTTGTTGTAAAGCGTGCAATCCGACTGCCGGCTGCCGCAAGTGATGCCGTGCCGTGGATGACCAAGTCGGTTGAATCTCATCAGTCGCACGCCGCCATCGTAGGCTTGAAAATGTACGCTTGAATATTCAGTATTGTGAGAAGAAGTATATTTAGAGTAGGGCATATTTGATGCTGCGCGACGGAAACAAGGTGTTGGCTACGTTCTTCTCGTTAGACCTTCTTTAGAGTTGTCGTATATTTTAGTGTCTGATGAGGATGTACATCTCCAGTGCAACGCACTACTCTTTAAAGGATGCATCACTGACGACTGTCAAAACAATTCGATACGAAATATTCCAAGTCTACCGTAATGGTACACTTTCTCTTGGATGCCCAATTTTGAAACTTTATCGTCGCCTGTGTATACTCATTATCCTTAGTCCTGTACACATTAGCGTGAAGCTCGGCAGCACCCGGGAATACATGAATATATTCCATCGTACCTTTCAGAGACGGAGCCTCGTTCCAGACTTATTGGTAACTTTGGTCATAGCCTGATGAAGAATCGTCTATGTGCTTTCCTCCCTCTTGGGCCTCCCCGCTCTCATAAACGGGTCAGTCAAAAGCACCGCCACTAGAGTCCGTTCGTCAGAACTTGTCACAACCATTTTCATGACGAGGTTGAGAAAATCCAACCCCTCACGCGGAGTGAGCTTTTCCTTGCGTTTCTGCCACATATTTTATTTCTTCGGTCGTACGAGGATGGTGCTGAAACGTCGGTACAAATCAAGCTACACGAGAAATAATTGATAAACCTAATAATTTCCAGGTTGCTCAGCCTGAGTATTGTCAAGTTCAGGCCAAGATTCCGGTGCGCGTCCGCCAAATTGCATGGCCCAGGAGAGGCGGTCATTCAGGGACCTCCATCTTGGAATGAGCCCACCTCCTATCTCGATATGAAACAACTATAGACAATCAGATCTATACCTTTCAGACTTGTCAAGAATGACGTACCATACACCCAACAGCCCAGATATCCGCTATTTCGCTCCAAGCAGAGCCTATTTTGCCACTAGATATGTCATGGACTATATATTCTGGGGGACGAATCTCCAATAGAGGTGCTCTAGACAAATTTGGTATTGTCTTGCTCGGCGTGTAGGCTATCGATAATAGAATGTTACGTCGTTGACTGTGGCACAAAGGAATACTTCAAAGTCTAGTATCTTAATCGATATTTCGGAGCTCGCAGGGAAGGCGTCGCGGAATCGTAACTTGCCATCCCTACTGATTCAACGAAATAGGGGGGCAGCGAGCGTAATAGGAATGTTGGATCACATGGAACGACAGGAATACATTCAGGGCTCGTATAGTGTTCCGTGATTTCGTCTTCCGTGAATTGTTCTAGTTGGGGCAAGGCGATTCCCGAGTTGCCGAGGTGAGAATCTATCTAGGTAATTATCGGTTCACACAAGCAAGAGTAGTGGGCTGTACCAGTTAATCACCTCCATGCACTACGCCTTCTTCATGAAGGTAAGTAGGCAAAGCCTTGTATAACTTGGCGTATTGCTCTCAATGAACAGGTTATCTTGATTGCTTAGCGGCCATTTGGTCCTTAGAGAATAAACGCATCGAAGAGTCCAATGATCTTCTGGTGTTCATATTTTTCACGCCCGGTTTTACAAAGCTGGGACAAATTCTGCCACAGACTGTAACTCCGAGGGATAAGATGTACATCGCTTTCACCGATAAATCAGTTGGTCAACGCTTGGTTGGGAGTCGGCGAAGACGGTACCCGAGTAGCAACTACTCCGAGGAGAACCCTGTCGCAGCCACGGAAAGGAGGGGGAAAGATTGAACAAGGGCCTGCCTGGTGTTGGTTTGGGTGGCAGTCGGCATCAGATGCCGAATCCGTGTTGGGTGCCGAAAATTTCTGGTTGAAATCTTGAAATAAAAACAGTGTGCGTCAGTGCCACTTGAGGATTCGTTCGGTACAGAAATATAGGGGGCGTACTTTGTAATACTAATATGTGACGCACAAACAGCCGCCTCTGTGCAACATTTTTGTGTAACAATATACACGGCCAACAAAGGGACGAGGTCAATTTTGAACAACTATTCGTCCTCTTTTCGTACGTGCGGTCAAAACTGGACTGAGCTTGGTGCCACCTGAGCATCGTGATTCGTGATCACAACTATGGGTGCCCGTGCCAACCTGGGGCACTTGAGAACTTTGGCACGGCCGTCGTCATGTTCTCTGCTGTCGCCTTGGGGAACTAACACGGAATATGTTGTTCGGACCAATTTGAAAGCACGCAATAATGCGCAAACTGGAGGGTAGCAGTTAAGATGTCGGCCCAACACTCCGTTCCATCACCTGGCGCCTCGTGGGTGCCACTGGATCCTGGGGTAAGAGTCACCAAATGGAATAGCATCGAATATACGTATAGGTCCTATCATAATTCAGTATATTAGCGGACATTGGTATGTCCGAATTCTGCTAGCAATAAAAGGCTGTTAGACGTAGTTAGCTAATAGATTCTGCTAAGCATGCCGCAACCTCGGCTTTGTTCAGCAATACGTCAGCGTATAAACGATCGAAAGCACAGAGACAAGCTGAAAAATGATGTTTGTTTTGGTTGAAAATGTAGCCACTAGATTCGTCTCTCAAAATGAATCACGGCAGGCGAATGTACATGGGCAGGTCTGCTTGGAGACATGTCGTATGTATGTTCTTGTTCATCTGCATGTAGATCCAAAAATCGTAGAATGTTGCTCATTGCAATATACTCTTTTCAATATCTTGAAACTGACGCCGTGGGTAATTGCTTCCATCATAGCTAGCAGGCGAATCATTTGGTCTCTTCGGCGCTGTATAATCCTCTCTCGGGCTTGGCAGATACGTCTCTCTAATGAACTTATCCGCTTCGTGAATAATCCGTATACTCTGCTCAACGCTAGGACTTCCTTGTCCACCTACGATTCGTTGCCATCCCAACAGAAGCTGTTTCAAGTGGTCACCAGCAATTAGAACGTCGGGGTCGATTAGGCTTCTTAGTGAGGGGACACGACATGCGGCCAAGAGAATGAGCATCGCACATGCCATCCTGTAAAATTGTTAGCGCTGCCGCCATTATAACAAACCTGAAAAGGGTTGACCCACGAGAGCGAACAGATCCACGTGTCGACGAGGACGGTTTGTGAAAACCCTCTGATATTGAGAATGTGCATCAAGCATGCATCTAGGCATGCTTTGCAGTTCTTTCTAGCCTCTTGACTTGGAGAACTAACATTCAAGTCGTCGTTGCCGCCACGACTTCCACTAAGCAGCCACATCAAATACGGACGGTAGATGACACTCCTGCAGGTCAGATATCGCTGTCTCAAAAATCCACTGGCTGCATTCGATGCCGGATGAGTGTCCACGATGAAGGACAATGCGGGGGGTAAAAATTTCCGCCATTCGTCCAGTTGATGCTGGAGTTCGGCAACAATACAGGGAAAGCGAGCAGTGTCTAGAGCAGCACCAGTGCCACTGGCATAGAGGAGTTGGTGCACTCGGTTTAATAGTCGCCGTATACTAATGCACGCAAGAAAGTAGAGTGAAGATTGCTCTTCTTCGGTCGGATTTGTATGCGTGTTGTAGGTGCCTGGGAGAGGGATGGAGGATTCTATTCGGGAAATGCCAGAGACCGGGCCAGCAGATAATTCGGCAATGTAATCACTTATATCTGTCAGTATCAAATTGCAACAGATGGTGAAGAGGAGCCCGTTACCTTTCGAGGATATAGCACGCCCAAAATATTCTTCGTATGCGCTCTCTATCATCATGAGATGCTTCATCAGGCGGGTAGGATAGAAGCATCATGCATTTGGCAGCAGTTGCACCAATGTACTCCCAAGCCTGAAGCGGCCTCGCGAGGAAAGCAAAGTATAGCCTACACTATCCGTTAGCAACATGAAAACATGGTCGTATGAAAGGCACTCACCCAACGAAGAAGAGGCACTGGACTGACAATGATGTAACATCCAGATGCGCCACATATGACTTTTTCAGCGCTGCGTCAAAATAAACATCGCCCATTTGTCTTTTGGATGCCCTCCGCTTGGCATCTTGATCTGACACACTACTGCCAACCTCCATATCTGTTGTAACTTGACTAGCGCACCCGAGCGCCATTGTCAACAAAGCGATACACGCCTCCACACTATCTTCAAACATTACCCCGGGGTTCAACATCAGTTTTGTTCGTTCAATTTGTCTTTGAGACATGGTTGGATACCAAAAGTTGACCTTGTGCTCGAAGGACTCTAATATGCAATTGACGTCCTCTGGGGTAACATAAGGGTATATGGTGGATTGCATAATAGGTAATACGGGCCGTGACTGCTCTAGTTGGAAGATGGATGTGTAACCATTGCGTAGAGATGGGAATGTGTTAAAATGGGGCCATGACAAAACAGACTCCGTCGTAGATGTGTGCATAGAGTCAAGAACTGCATTCTCGAAACTATTTCTTTGGGAATTGCGAGCGTTGTTTGCAGTGGTCGAAGTCCTGGGATTTGGATGAGACGCACGACCAGGCTCAGCTTCCATAACTGGTGGTGAGTCTATATAGGGGCTCGCTGAGGTTGGGACTGTAGCTGGAGATGCAACGTTTGCTCCATGTATTGGGATAGGTCCGTGTGTATGTTGAGCCTGAGAGAGTTAGTTGGAGAAATCTAGGCAAACAAGGATAGCCAATTGGCAGATAAACTGCTTACAAGAGTCGAGTTCAGTTGATTGAGAGCCTTCTCGATTCGTAACACTCCATCAAGAACCAAGTCTGTCTTGCCACGCCTGTTGATGCCAGTGTTAGCTTCGTCGTAACTGCAATTTCATCTTCCACCTAGAGTTGCCAGATGGCCTACATACGAGCTAGCCTCAGAACCATATGCGCAAGGCTGGTCCGAAGCTACACAAGTAGCACAGGGACGCTTGCCGTCACATCTACGTGAATATTAGTCACCTCGTTTGCCAAGCATGTATTGGGATGCAGATATCGACAACATATCGACGTACCTTATCTTACGACCGCGGCATACGTCGCACTAACGCCAGAAACAGTCGAAAGTTAGCCAGGTCCACCTTCACATTTCAGTCGTAGCTGTACCATGGCATCGAATTGCCCACGTCTTGGATGTCCTTACCGCATGGGACGTTCGCAGTCGCTTCCTTGATTCAGATAGTGCTGGCGGGTCCACCGTCACCAAATCTTGCATATTCATGACTGGCTGTCTCAATTCAAGAAGCACGAAGTCAACGAAGTTCCGGGAAGGCCGGGAGATTCCCCTCGCGCAGTCCAGGCGAGTGCGCGAATGCTGCGTGGACAGGATAAAAGTAAAACTAGAAGTCAGCAAAGATTCCGACTTCAATCCCACCTTGGTGGAAGCAAGGGTGGGCGCTGTCGAGCGCTAAACACCCAGTTGGAGATTGTCTCGTGTGGGAGGAACTGAACCAGAACACAATACCTGCAGCTGGCCAATATCGTCTGTGAAAAATCCGAGCAAAAATATTCACCCGATTATCAAATCCTACTTAAGTACATGGCGCTGGCTTGCTCTTGAGGCTCTCGAGGATATAAAGGAGTAGTCCTCTGACTCCTGAGGTCCAATGTCATGTAGACAGTTGGGGATGAACAACTGTCTAACCGGCAGTCAACTGGCAGACAGCTGCACCAAAGTGATCCAGGGGTGGGGAAGGCGCACGCCTCGGCTGCCAAAACTACCAGACCAGACACAACCAACTCGCACCCTCACACAATTCATCCCACCGTCAACACTCTCACCCTCACACACGCATCGCGGAGCTGATGAAATTCATAGAGTAGCCTCCCGTTGCGAAGAAAGGAGACTGTCATTTATCGCTCAAATGGCGCATGGCATCATAGAAAAGCCTTGGCCACGAGTCCAGATGAGACCACTGGTTGCCCTTGGTCCTTGGGATTGGGCAGGTCGAGTCTAGGCAGCTTCTGAAATCACGAAGTCGCTCGTATCACCTCACGTACCAATGCGCTCATGCACACGCTCAAGCAGGTTTGCTCAGCAGTTGGCCCTAACTTGACGGGAAAGGCTTCGGACCAACATCGTCTCTCCCAACAATCTAATTTCGGGAGCCAAGAAAATGCACGCACTACGCATTGCTTTATTGATTCGCCCGTCAGTCTGGGGTCTCTTAATTCATTTCATCTCCATTTGTCCACGTACATCATCCAAATACCGGGATGCGTCGACTTTGTTCACCGGAATTATTTACACCAACTATTCGAAATCTTGATTCTACATGCCTGAACTTGTTTCCAACACTCTGTAGGCTTTTCCCTCAAGCCGGTGTCATGAATGTGTGTCGTTTCAAGTCGATTTGACGACAAGTTTGCCTACTGACTGAGCCGATAGTTTTCGGGGTGTTTTGCGATATATAATACACTCGTCAGTTTCTGCAAATTCATGCAATATCCACTAATAATTACATATTAAATTCCGGGTCCACTTTGGGTCATCTCATAACTCACTTTTGTGCCAAAGCCCCAAGGAATGCTACGCGTAGCCTGTACCGCTGTCTTATTTTACCATTGCGTCAATTTGGATAGGACGTCAGAACCCATTTACACGCAATGTTGTCAAATAAGATACCATTGCATTGCCGTTTCTGATCACCATGATAAGCGCACTCTGAGTCGACCCTTCCCAACTAAAGAGAAGTGTACATATGATGCGTAGAACCAGTGTCAAACTCAAACGCTCTCCTCCAAGTTTGAGTATTCTGTCACATGCAGAGTATTCATCACGGTTTGCGCGCTTCTCTTATCTAAGCTCTTACTAACTGAGTTCGGAGCCTCAAACGCCTCCGCTTAATTCTTCCAGTGTACCATCTTTAGTTTCCAGAAAGAAGAAATAGATGAACGCTGCTTCGAAGAGGTCCCAGAACACACAAATATCAGATAGAAGTAATAACGAATATTCTCAAAAGCCGGCCCGCTGCTGTATTGAATGACGGTAGAAGCAGCAGAACTAGCAAATTTTCCGTTTGCCGTGCCCTTGGATGGCATTGCTGTCGGCAAAGTTTCTGCAATATACATGGATTTTACGAGTGTGCAGCCAAATGAGAAGATGATACCGAAGTTGAAGATGGATGCCACTATGTATTGGCAGCTGCCGTATTGGACGGGTTGTCCATTGACAATTTGCTGGTGCCCGTCAGGCTAGTGAAGCAGCACGGCGCAAAGACGATAGTGTAAAGCAGCAGGGGCCGACGTAAGTCATGCGAGCGCCGAGGATGGCTCCTATTGAACAAAGTGCTGCGTTGATGCCATTGAGAGCAAGCGCCTTCTGTGGATCAGTGATTCCAGCATTGTTCAACATGAGGGGTAAATGGTAAGAGCTTAAACTATTGCCGCTGATTTGCCATCAACTAGCGAGGGGATTCGGGTAGAAAGAAGACGCCCAACACAACAATACCAGAAGTCACCATAAGTCACCAAATGGGAATTTTCCATGCCGTGTTGTATTGATAAAGCTACAGCCGTATACAGCCAGCCTAACTTGCAATGATGCCCCCAATGTACCATGTGTAATTATACAACCCAGTCGGCGTTCCCCGCCAGTTCGGATGGGCTAGCTCACTGAGATAGCATGATGCCGATACGCAACAAAAACTGACGTCGAATCCAAGTACGAAACGACCAGCGAGGAATTGTCCGTGACTTGTAGATGGCGCTTGCACGCAGGTACCAATAACTATTATGAGAGCTCTAGTGAGCATGCCCCATCCCTGGCCGAAGTAGTTGTTGGCCGGGCCAGTGAAGAAGATTGCCACGACTGAACCAATGTTGTACATAGCAAATACCAAACCTGTGCTAGAACCAGCGCTTTTACTGTTCTCTCTTGTTAGTACTTGGGGATTATTACAGGGTCTCGAGTGGCTCTATAAAACATACATGCCAAAAATAGTGTAGATAGGATGCTCATGGCGTTTAAACCACCCATGAGGGAACCATCATATCCGTTCTAGATACAAAATGGTGTCAGCTACTGTCGTGGCGTTGTATATAGATGTCAAATCATACCAGGCGTCCACACAAGTAGGCACAAGACAAGACAAGATAGAGACGAAACATGGCTGGCATGCATGGCGGGCTCTCTCTCTGATCAAGCTCATCAGTGAGTTGTATAACAGTGCTCACACATGGGGACTGTGCACGATGGCCCACGTTGGGCTGTTCTTTTCGGAGGTTGTCATTTCAATATTTGACGAAGGCTAGCCTTTCGGTTCATCGGCATCGGTGAGTGCAGTCCAGAGCCAATCAGCAACAAACTGCCAGAGTACAAGGCCAATTGTGTTTCGAAGTGTGGCCAATGCCGACTGGGAATAGGTAGAGGTCCAACGATGACTCTACACTATTCGCATCATGATCCAGGTGATGAGTCCAATGTTGGCCAGGAGCGAGTTCACCAGATTGTGGTGCTGAGAGCAGAGCCCCGGTGATGGACCACAAGAATGCCAGATAGCAACAGACTACAGAGAGGCCATGATTCCACAAGGGGTTGAGCCTGACGCTGCCAACAATTTGTGCCAACGCAGTCTTCGGTGCCAGTCTTGGAGACTCTTGGCGAGGAGTCTGTTTGTGCAGCCCCAGGAACCGACGGAGGCCTTAGCCCAGCGACCCTGGAAATAGTGGCTATCCTACACACAGCCTACGTATTTGGGTTGCTGGTGTCCAAACTTCCCCACGGGCAGATGAGCAAGGTCCCAATCATGTATGGGGAATCGATCGAGGGTAGTACACACATAGCGCTGGATCGATGAAGGAATTGGCATGGCCACGATATGAGCCGAGCATGGATGTGGCTTCTTGGCAACTTGGCAACTTGGCATCATTCTGGAAGTCGCGACGGGTACGCACTTCCTGCTCTTGCGTGGAGTCGTGCACCCCATTTCAAGTTCGGTTCCACCATCTCCGACAGATTTATCTTGGCATAACCAAGCATTTCCCTTGCAACATTCTAAAAATCCCGATCACATCAGGAGCGGTTTCCCCACCGGCTCTTACTTTAAAATGCTAACAATGGTTTATTGGTGCGCTTCTTGTTTCTTTCCATTACTCCTCATGATCGTGGCGCGTAGCTGTCTGTCGAAACGATGCAATCCATTCGCGTCTTGTTCCCGACCTCCCCGCAAGAGGACTCAGGACGTTTCCAAACCATTGACACGCTCCTGCTCGAGTTCGTTATGTCGACACATAGCTTCTGATAAACTTCTTTGGCTATTGTTCCATGGATTATGCCATAACCATCTATAACATAGTAGTGTTGCTGTGGTGCTTTTTGGCGGAAATTCGCTCAGAGGTTTGCCGGCTATCCTTGCTGGGTGGAGGATGGATGGGTGATCTTCCTCACCACGTAATGGCATTACATAATCATCCACTGTCTCATTCATAGTTTATTTCCGGTGTCTTTGGTACCCGTCTCCACATGTACGTGGCAATGGCCGTTTGATTACTCCATCAGTTTGCCATCCAGTTGGGTAGAAAAGAAACCAGGCCCTGCCACAAACTTACCGGCAGAAGAGAAGAGATTCTCAAAAATAGTCATCTGTTTTTCCCCTTGACCCTTCATTTCATTCTTAGCTTCACCTAATGGTGTTTATTCACCGTTTTTCTTTGTGCAGCGTCAACCAGCCGACATGAGAAGACACTAGATTGTAGCTCAAGAGGTTGCCACTCCAAGAAGACAAGTCTCGTCCAAGTTATTACAAAAAGACTATGTTCCGAAGAACGGTTTACCTGTTCGAAAAAATTATATCCCTGAGACGTCACTGCTATGGGATAGCAGTTGGGACTTCCGCTTGACCTCCTCTACCGTCAAATCACCAGATCAAACAAGATCTAGCTCGATCCCCTTGGAAAGGTTGATGGTACCAGGACACTGGCAGCTGCTTCAAGGCTATGGCAAGCCCTGGTACTTCAATGTTCAGTACCCCATCCCTGTTTGTCCGCCATATATGCCCACGGAAAACCCAACGGGTACTTGTCGACACATATTCCATGTCCTGTCGACCTGGGCTGGAAACTCTCAGTTGAGGCAAAATTTTGACGGCATTAATAGCGCTGATCATGTTTGGGTTAACAACTCCTTGGATTGAAATGCCCAAGGCTCCAGAAATCCTTCCGAGTTTGAAATCTCGGGTTTTGTTGACCAGAATAAGCCGCGCGAAGTGGTTGTCAAGGCGTTTTAATGGGGCGATGGCACTTATATCAAAGACCAAGATCAGTGGTGGCTCTCTGGTAAGTTTCTTTGCCAGTAGCCCGTTGATGCCTCCGCTAACTTTAACTAGGCATACTCCGGGATATTCACTTAATAGCGCCTCCCAGAGATGGCAGGATTGAATACTGGTTTCTACGGACTGACTTGGGTGAGAACTATGACGTACGCCGCCTTGCATGCTACTGTCGATAATGTCACCATCAGCCAGGGGAAACTATCTATTGCAGTCTTGAGCTTGAACAGAATGGTGGCGAGTTGCTTATATCCAGAGAAACAGCTATCAACAAACTGGATACCAAGACTGGATTAAGCGTTATTGAATGATCGCCTGCTTTGTGAAATCGCAAGACAAGACAAGTAATTGACGGAATCGTGGTAAAATCCGCTCTACGAAATGTAATTAAGCCCGGTGGCCAGGACGGGCGTGCAAAATACAACAAAATTGGACTGGCTGGCCGACTTCTCTGCGACCATATTGATCCTCTGCACCTTGGGCAATTTTCAAGTCAGCTGCGTTCACTCCGGTCAATGAACAGCACGCGCATTAGGACAGAAAATTCAGAGTCTTCAAAAGTGGACTGCAGAAGATCTACCAAATTAAGACCTCGCAGTTGTGTGAGGCCTCTACTTTTGGCAGATTTGCCAAAAAACACAACCTACTCCTACAATGTGGACATAGGCCTGAGCAATGAGACTGCTGCACATCAGACCGTGCGACAGCGTATTGGCTTTCGAAAAGTTGAGCTTAAGAACGGCGTGATGACCGTAAAGGATGTTCGGACTCATCTGGGGAGAACAAATCGCCACGAGCACCATCCTCAATTTGGTCGCCCCGTACCTCTAGGTTTTGCAAAGCGTGATCCCATCCTCATTAAGAGACTTAACTTCAACGTTCCGAGATGTTCTCATCAGCCCATCACCCAGATTGACTGGGTCTGATGGATTGGGTCATGAACGAGACTGAGCTGGAATGCCACGGCTTTTACGACGCCGTTACGCAGCCGTTGGACATTCCCGAGACCTGGACTATGAAAAAACTGGCGAACTGGGCTTTTCCCCCAGCTGCCCGATTCACAACGAAGAACCCAACCAACGCGGAAGGCTGCATCCAGATCGCCCCCATCTTCCATCGATAGAACCTGGTTCTACATCATGAATTCCCTTTCCAAATAGTGTAACAAGGTTCAGGAGCAAGGAAGTATACATATGTATTTTACTATTTCTGTGACGCTCGCCAGGTAACGCTTGCAAAGTCTCAGCCTCCGCTGTCTGGTAGTCGGGTTCGGCATATTGGAAACGGCGATGGGTTTAGCTTTGTTGCACGCAGGCGTACTATGGAAACTATCCAGCCTACTAGGCATCCTCCAGATCTTGTAGGTGAGAATGCAACTATGTTGAGACTGGGCGTGAAGGTCGGTACCAAGGCTTGTGGACCGGCTGTGAGGGAAGATCTCCTGAGTGGGTGTAAAAAGGTGTCATTTGGGTTTGGACTAGAACATATTTGGACAATTTTCCAGGTAATAAATCCCACATTGCGGCTCCTTCGAAGCGTCGGTGTGTTTACGCGCCAATCCAGGCGTCGAGAATACAGAAACGGCGTCCTGTAGCCAGGAATTGGACTTTTGAGTCATTTGAAGTTATTCATAAGATTTTAACAGAAATACCATGATGCAAAAATCCGAGCAAAGACGGGCAGTGGCGACCTTGGCACCCAAGGTCGCGACTCGCGAGGCAGGCGCATCGCGTTGAATTTCCCTGCGTCATAGCCAAATGGTTTATGGTGGGGCTTTGGCCGTTTGACTCACCCGCCAGCGTCAATCTACGACTCGAAAAGTCGACGACCGTTTCTGCAAAACCGCGTTGCCCACACCGGCTAAGATTGTTTAGCTTTTGCAAGAAGCAAACCCAATCGTCCTCGAGGAAGTTCCTGTCATGGCGACCAAAAGCGACGACATCCTTCGACGGCCCCTCTACGGTTGGTTCTGCTCAACAAACGTCACCTGACGAATGCGAAGAGCTAACCAGCTTCCCCAGTCTACGATCTGCCCAGCACAGTTCTAGAAAGCTTGACTCTCAAGGCAGATGCAGATGGCACGCATGTCGTCGATGAAGAACCCACCCGTACGCCGAGCGAGAAGAGCCCCGATGCGTCGACCGAGAACCTCGTTGGATCGCAGTCATGTTCGCTTTGCGGTATGACCTTCTCGTCGCTGCAGGACCAGCGCAGTCATCTCAAGTCCGACTTTCACAGCTATAACTTGAAGCAAAAAATGCGGAATCGCAAGCCTGTTTCCGAGACAGAATTCGACAAGCTCATAGAGGACCTTGACGAATCGCTCTCCGGTTCGGACTCGGAGGACGAGGACGAGGAGGAAGACGATGGTCGACAGGACTCTACTTTGACAGCGTTGCTGAAGAAGCAGGCTCGCTTGGCCGATAGACAAGTCGCTGGCGATGAAGAACCCTCGAATGAATCAAGCTTGGGGAGAAGGAATCGTGGCAAGCCGCCCTTGATTTGGTTCAGTTCGCCACTCTTGCCGGAGAACCACTACTTCGGGCTCTACCGCGCCATATTGACGGGAGAAGATCAGCGGCATTCTGACCTTACTGATGTGCTACGAAAGAAGCAAGTCGATCCCATTTCAATACCAAAGCCAGCCAAAGACGGGACGCTAGCGCCTACAGCGTACAAAGGACCTCACGTCTTTTTATGTATGATTGGCGGTGGACATTTTGCTGCCATGGTTGTTTCTCTAGCTCCAAGGGCAGCAAAGGGAAACACGTCCATGAACCGCGAAGCTACTGTCCTAGCTCACAAGACCTTCCATCGATACACCACTCGAAGGAAGCAGGGTGGCTCACAATCTGCAAACGACAATGCCAAGGGAGCCGCACACTCTGCTGGCTCAACGTTGCGTCGATACAACGAGCAGGCTTTGGTAGATGATGTGCGGGCCCTGCTCCGTGACTGGAAAGCTCTTCTAGACACTTCAGAACTTCTCTTTATCAGGGCCACTGGTGTTACGAATCGAAGAACGCTTTTCGGGCCGTACGAAGGCCAGGTCCTAAAGCATAATGATACCCGGCTCCGAGGCTTTCCTTTCAGCACAAGACGCGCCACTCAGAATGAACTCATGAGGTCATTTATCGAGTTGACGCGGCTCAAGGTCAGGGAGATTGACCCAGCAAAGGAAGTAGTAAAAGAGGCACAGCCACAAGTAGTTACTAAATCTGCTAGCCCTAAACCTTCGAAGCCAAAGCTATCAGAGGAGGAAGAGACGGCTCTTTTGCACACGTCACAACTACAAGCGTTTATCCGACGCTCAAAGCTTCCCGCATTATTATCGTACCTCTCCAATAACGGCTTGCCAGCCGATTTCGAATTTCGACCCATCGAGCAAAACTATCACTCCCCTCGACCTCTTCACCTCGCAGCCTCTCAAAACTCGCCACCTCTTGTTCTCGGTCTTCTTGCTCGCGGGGGCGCGGATCCGTCCGTAAAAAACGCCGAGGGTAAGACGCCGTTCGAGCTAGCTGGTGACAGAGGAACCCGTGACGCGTTTCGGGTGGCTCGTTCGGAACTGGGAGAGGCCAGATGGGCATGGGATGCGGCCAAGGTCCCCGCAGCGATGACAAAGGCTGAAGCAGATCGTAGAGAAGAGCGTGAGAAGTCAGAAGCTGATAAAAAAGAAGCTGAGAGGAGGAAAGCCGAAGAGGAGCGGCTGCGAACCGAAGGTCCCAAGGTAGTAGAGAAGAAACCCAAGGGAAATACACTTGGATCTAGTATGGCAAAGACACCGCAGGAACGCAGAGAGGAAGAGGCGAGGGGATTGACGCCCGAAATGAGGATGAAGCTGGAACGCGAGAGGAGGGCGAGAGCTGCGGAAGAGCGGTTGCGGAAGATGAAGAGCTGATAGATTTGGCAGCCCATCAGGATTTGCGCCCTTTTTCTTAACACGAGGAGCAGTTTGTGATAGATTCTCGAGGTGCTGGCTTGGAACAAGTGCAGAGAAGAAAGCTTATCCAGCAGAACTAAAGAAAACCCTCAGTAAGCATTTAGACGCACGCGCGGCTCACGGTCACACGCCTCTCCCTTGTGCTACTCCTCATGTATAATAAGATTATAACAGAACATGACTTGTCACCGGACCGTTTCTACTGTGTCTCACGGTTACACGAGGGCCACGATCACGAGACCTAGGACATCAGGCCCTCGCCAGCTTCTTGTATGTAGAGCTCTTTGGACCATCTAGTCCTTGAAGAAGCCAAGGACCTTTCATACCCAAAGCCGTTATCATAGATGAATCGAATGATTACTCCAGGCCCTCGACAACCAGCATTCCTTGCCCCTGTCGCTGCAGGTCTCAAGTCGTCTGTGAAGTGGGCACCACTGAAGCTGTGAATTCTGAATTACGCCGGGATAGGCACACGTACAAGGTAACTCTCCAAGCTGTTCATGGCGGATGGCAGGGGCACAACAGGACACCAGACCACAAGCCAAAATGTTATATATCACATCAGTCAGTTATTCACTGCAGGTCCTGTTTAAGTAAACTACATCGCATTGCGATAGTTTACTCACAAATCGCGTGTACCACAAGTGTCCCATTGAGTACCAAATTAGTCATTATGCATAGAGGCTAGTCTCTAGCTGTCAATACAATCATCACAACAACCCCAAGTTTACACATTTGACTCCTGACTCTACTCACGGCTGTGACTGTTGCATCCGAAGCTCTTCCAGGAGCAAATACTGTTATGTAGCGAGTAGTCCCTGGTGCCGTTTACGGTCTCTACACAGAACGCGTATCTGAGGCTTTGTTTCCGACCACCCGCAAAGACTGCATACATTTGTAAAATCTATATCCCCTACGATCGAGCACGGCCCATTTAGACCCCATTTGGATCGTAGGATGTGGCCGAAGCCCCTGAATTCCATGAAATGGGATGGCACATGTTGGATCAAGGGAGGCCAGATCAGCGATGGAATCAACGCACTCCCTCCGTTCATCCGTAGTTCCGCAGTGCCCTCCAACGCTATTCTAGTATTCATTGCTCGATATCGCTGCTACGCAAACGAGGCCCGTCGATTTTCACAAGCTGCCGGCTTACAGTCCAGGAGTTATCGACGTACTCATCGACGCAACGTCTCGGCCGTCCGTACACTATCCTCCCACAAGTTAGGGGCAGCATCAAAGCCATGCTGGGCAATGAATCAACTCACCTAATACAATACCCATATCCAGAGAGAAGGTCTTCATCGAGAGCTCTGACTGAGCCGCCCACAGCGGCGACTTTTCCAGCACTGCATGCTCTGTTCATGGTCTCGATTTCCCAAGCATCACATTTTCTTTCTCTCCGTACATGAGGCCTCCCCTGTGCCATGTGACAGATGACAGTGACTCCGTTTGACGGCTCCGCAGGAGGCCTGTCGTACGACTCTGCCTACGCCACCGCTTTCCCAACACGCCAATGGGCTTCATTCAAAGAAAATTCACTCCCATCACGCGGCGACGACTTCGGACGAAGCTTTCCAGTGAACTTGTAAGCAGCAGTTGGGTCTCGAGCAGTGTGAGATGCTGTTCTTCCTCCATACGCTGCTGGCTGTGCGGTCCAGAACTGGTCCCGTCAGCATTGTTGGACGCACGCTTCGCCAGGAAACCGGCTTTGCAGATTCTGAAGCTTTGCAGTGAACTTGTAAGCAGCAGTTGGGTCTCGCTCGAGCAGTGTTCAGAGGCTATTCCCCCCATACGCACCGCACCAACTGCCGGCTATGCGGTCCGCAATGGGTCCCATCAGCATTGTTGGACGCACGCTTCGCCAGGAAACCAACTTTGCAAGTCTGTTCAGTTTTTGTTTAATAGCTCTTCAAAATGAACCAACTGAGCATCGTCTCGAGCCAGTCTCGAGCCCAGTCTATAAAGATGGCTCATCGCCACCGTCCTCCTTCCGTGTCTTTGCTCTTCTCCTCAGCGCTCTCTTGACCATCTGTCATTGCCAGCACAAAAGCGCTGTTTTGATTCAAAGACACAATATACAACAACTTCTTTCGCCTCGCCCAGTATGACTGTCTGCGGCGAGTGTCACAACAACCACTGCGGGTCGGCCCGGCCCTGCCTATGCTTTGACGGGCACGGAGTCGACCGCCTCGGCGTCGAGGTGGACATGATCATGATGGAGGAGGTAACCGTCTCGTCCATGATGGTAATGCAAGGTAGGTTATTAAAGTAGTTTAAGAAACCATTCGCCACTTGCTGGCTCAGGAGCAATAGAGCTCATGCGCCGTTGTAGATGAAGACGGCGTTACATACCGGACGCCCGGCGATCAGGACCGGCCCGGCGCTACCAAGACGCCGCCGGAACGGATGCCGCTTGCTTCTGACCGTCGCCGGAGATATAAAGTATTTACAATGAAGCAGCGTCCCGGGGGTGCTGCCAAGGTATGTGACACACTACTGGCTGGGCCTCACGTGACTCGCACGCTAACCCACTTACTAAGCCGCCTCCGTTGAGCAACGGCGCTTGAGCATTCATTCGATCGATAATTTCGTGCGAATCTAAATTGCACCACCTCGATCTTCGAGCCATGCCGATTTTTCCTTGGAGAGACTTTTAATGCGTATCTTTCTGGTACTGCATGAATCGCCAACCCTCACGACTGAGACGGAGCGTCTGGGATCTGGATACATTTTGCGTGGGAGCCTGAGGCGTATAGGGTAGTGTCATTGAAACTGATTTTATCTGGATTTTATTTTTTTCTTTCTATTGTACAATTTTATCTATCATTTTAGAACCATATGCTACAGCATCTGATTGGCGGATTTAGTTGTCATAGGATAAAGCGCTACAATTGATGCATCTAAGCTCGTTGTTACAATACAACATTTGCTATCATGTTTGGGTTGATGGGTGATTGTCGTGATCCTGCCCGTAGATGCGCTGGTTTGGACAAGCAGCCATGGTGCAGACGCAACATTCGATATATCACGCCCGCAAGAAGGGGCCGTCGCGCATAGATACCCGTCTTGGAAGCCCCTGCATACGGCCACGGCCTGGTATTCGCCCAATCTTGGCTTGTATTTATGACATATCAACATCAACGGGACCTGACGTAAGAACCCTGTATTCAGCATCGTGTCGACCCGTTTTTGAGCGGTGGTAATTTTTCCCTCAGATTGAAGTGGTCTGATCTGACAATTATCTGTTTAGTACTTGGTAATTTGCCAACACTACTTTCGGCCCAGAGAAGTACGTGTTCCAGTCACCGCACACTCTGCACCGCGTCGGCGTCTCCAGATTTTCACGACGTTTGAGAATGTCTTTGTTCTTGCAGACGCTTACAAAGGACGCCATGTCACGACGTCAGAGCCTGCAGCCACGAGATAAGACATTAGATGCCTTTAAAAAATAATAACAAAAAGGGATGCAAGTGCCGACTGGAGGACACGACTCATGAAGCCCGTTGGCTACAGATCGGATAATCATGGTGCGGTGGCCCTGATTTGACGCCGACGTGCCGTATCGCAGCCTTGTGCCCGGCAAGGTCGACTCGATAGTCGAGATGCTTTGGCTTTCTTATCCTCATGACGACCTTTTAAGACGTATTGTTATTTCAAGATATAAACGGTGCAGTCAAGATGCTGTTTTTCAGTTGGATGTAGATCACCAGAGATATTGGCTACTGTTTCGCTCTGTATATCTTTCGAAATGCACAAAGGCACAGACTTGTACTCTTTCGCACCGTCAAGACCACCGGCCCTCTTCTATTGGCAGGCCTCGCCAACGCTGTTCTAGAGGTCACCAGCCGCGGCATCACATGCGTCGTGACTTGCATCAAGCATGGCGTTGAACTGCCCGTCGTGCCAGGACAAAGCTGGGATTCTGGCAGCCGGGGACGTCAGCGTATCGGCAGAGAAGCCACGCCAATCCAGTGATGGAGCGTGACAAATGCCAATTCACAAATGGACCCGTATCAAGAATGCGAGGACAGCAATACCACGCATTTCATGCATCTGGGACAGTTTTCTGGTGACCGGGCTTCCATTGCGCCATGTGACAGTGATGGCTGTGGGACAGGCCTTATTCAACGTGGTACTACTATTCCTCTAGGTCAGCTCGACTCGTTTTTCAGGCCTGAGAGAATGAAGGTGTCAGGACGCAGCGGGACACTGACAGGTACAGTCGGACAAACTGTGTCTGATTCAGGTCGTCCCCAATACGCGTTCTACGGATCGGATTCGAAGACTGTTGCGGGGCGATAAACTCGACGAAATAGTAACCGATATCTCATAGGTAAAACCAAACATATTATCTGGATTTTCGGGTACTCCATTCCTTAGGATTTCTCCATGAGCTTGGACTGACAAGCCTGTGATGGAAGAAGCCCATAAGCTGCAACGCATAAATGCAGTGACATTATGCACCCTTCCCAACATTGCTGCCCCTATTTTTGTTATGGGCCCCAGCCTAGCCATGGCATTGAATGCCAGCGAATGCAGCTTCATGCCGTAATAGTGGTTCATGGAGGGAAGCTTCTCTTCATCCTATTAGAAATAAGTGTGAATCGCATGAGCGTCAATCCCCCAGAAAGGAGAAGGCATTGCAAATTTTGGTGTGAGACTGTGAGCTGTCGCAAGTAGGAAAAAATACGGATCATCTCCATATCATTCATAGAAATGACAGCAAAGTCTGCGCCAAGATTCTCTTGTGCCATCCGGGAATGTGGTAGCGATGGCATAACTAATAATGGCATTGGCATATAGTATAGCCACTGTATTGCCTCAACCGAGAAGGCAAGGGTTCTAAAAAGAGGTTGATGATCAGCGGCATGGTTTCTGCAATATGGCGTGCTTCATGTCCAGGCATGACTTGGCACTTGGTGATGTTTATGGGCCGTTGGCCTGGGCACGGCGTGAAAACAACAAGCGTTGTAAGGAGACTTAATATTGAATCAGGCTTGGAAGGACAAAAAAGAACGTTATGCTTATGCCCGCCCTGGCTGCTGCAAAGCATCGCCACCTCCGTGGCTTCAGCCAAAAATATTTTTGGCGTTCGTATCTTGAAACCACAGGCTCACTCCGGGGGTGGCCAGGTCGCTCCGGATGCCCGCTCCTCGGCAGCCTGCCTTGTGGTAGGGACTCGCAGCGTGCCATCGTGACGGCTGGAGTTCTGTCGCTGGTGAGGGCCTTCATGCGAGTGATTCTCGATGCGAGAGGTGAGTTCAGCTTGTGGGGCCGAGGGGCCGCTGAGAGCGATGAAGATGCAAAATGCTGGAGTATTTTGTGGGTAGTTTGTTTCAGGTCAACTATTTGGTCAAGACTAAACCCCAATTGAGCGAAGTCAGAAGTTGGTCTTGTGTGTATAATCCGGACTTCCTAAGCGTACTGTCAAGAGACAGGTGCTTGCGACATATTAGCACAGAATCCCAGGCTTTCATATGCTCCAAGTATGAAACCATCAAGTGGCACAATCCTATAAAATGCCATATTTGGCTTGCACATATACGTACTTGTATTATAACAGACGGTATGACCGCTTACTTACACCACGGCTTCTTGTGGGGTTCAAAAGACGTGAGCCATTCCATTCGCTCAACGTAGCACCCAATCGATCAATCAGTCAACCGCGTCAAAGCGCCCACCGGAACTTCAAACGTGGGCAAGCCTTATGGCTGGGAGCCCCTCGTCTGTTCCCCTTTTGGGGATGCCACACCCTGGTTAACAACCGACAGAGACCTTCGCTTGCAAAAGTAGCGCGGGAGCAAAAAAGCGACCAGAGCGTGGATTTCCGCGTGGGCATGGATGCAACGCCATAGACCTGGTTGGACATGGACCTGGGTACGACCAGCAGCTAAATCGGGAGCAGACATATACCAATAAGCGAATGCTCAACTTTACTGGCAGCTCTGTCCAGGGCAAGTCCTTCAGCTTGTAACTTTGTCAAGCTTGCTTGTTGCTGTGAAAAGTCCAAAAGTACTCGATATTATGCATATCAGACTGACCAAGCTACCAGACGCCTCGCCGAATGCCGCATGATGGTTCATCTCAACCTACCCCTGGCAGGTTCGGCGTCAATGCCAAAAACGCTAGACTCTTATGCTGCTCTCCAGCAGTTATGACATTGTAGTGAGTCGGTGCACCGTTGGCTCTGGCGCTCTGGAATCAACAAGATAGCGCAGGTACGCTTTCGCTAGGTCAAAAGTCAAATCGACATTTTAACACTATCAACCCACATAAATGCGGTCGGAAATTACTTCCGGAAAGTTTGCTGAACAAGAGGTGCATGATGTGCCGCGGATAGTCGAGGCACCTTGGGATGGCGGTTGATGGAACCCATAAAACTCCACAAAAGGATGCCTGAGCGCCAGCTGGGAAGATGAGTCGTCACACGTCCATACATCGTATCGGAGCATCAGTGGCATGTCTCGTTGAGGGACGGACTAGCCCCGTGTTGTAGATCGTGCGGCCCCAGACGCTTGGAGCATGGAGAACAAGACAAGTAGTACCACTAGTTGACATTAGTGAGGAAACGGTGAGCCAAGGCTATGGATGGTTGAGTGAGGCCCATTGATGGCATTATCACGGACACGGTGGACGGCGAGGTAGTATTGTAGCGAATGTGGTCAATGTGGTGGTCAAAACGGTACTCACCAACCTGCCTCTGGGAGTTAGATTGCGGCAACAATTATCAATCTACTTCGTATTGTACAATGGAGATGTCAATGATGAGAACTCCGAAAAGATAAGACTGAGCGAATTTTCCGTGGAGACACCGTTGCCTAGTGCATAGTTACCATATGCCAAATTTGGATTCAGTCACGAATAGTGAGGGGACAACCAATGAGCACCCGATGAGCTCGTGAATGTGATAGACACATGGATGAGGATTCAAATCTTGTACTAGTACGGAGTACTACCATCTCGTCCCTGGTGCCTGGCTGATCTGCCCCCGTCGAGCAAGGCTGTGCGTTCTTGGAACCAGAGTGAGCCATGTTCATGTGCTGGCATGGCAAGGGGACCATTGCCGCCGATCTAAGTCGGAACATTGAATCGGGCGCTGGTGCAGCCGCCTTCGAAGACTGCGGGCGCTCAGCGTTTGACGCAGCAATAGGGGTTTCCACATGAAGAGAAAGGATCCTGAAGGCAAGACTGCGAGAGTCAACAGCAATTGGGCTGCAAAGCCAGAAACACCAAATTGTAAAAAACGGTCGACGGTGCCAGGCGACGGCCAGAAGCGCTGGGAAACCGCAACAACAGCCAGATCACCAGCGGCTTGGCGAAAAGGGCAAGAAGGGTCCGGTACCGCCGGACGGCGCTTCCTTCCCACAAAATGCAGGTCTTCACTCCCCGGGACGGTTTAGCGCCACCTGAAGATGAGGCTCCATGGTTGAACGCAGCTGCGGCCTGATTGGCTCTGGCTGCTTGTGCCCTGTGTTCCTGCAGTAGTCCTCGATTTGTCTCGTCACATCCTCCCAACAAGTTGCTTCTTTCGACCCTCCATTGCCTTCCAAGCGCTGTCCTTGTCGCCCACCGTCAACAGCCCTGTTTGATGTCGACTCAAATGCTCCGTGCCTGGCTTCATTTGGTGCATATGAGGACCCGACGCACACCTGATGTCTCATTGATTATCATCCACGGCGTCTGGACATCCAACTAGGCGGGCGGACCTTGCTTAGTCTTGCCGAATTTCTTTCTCGGTGAGGAAGCATCAGCCATTGACTGGAGAAACAAGGAAAGGAAGTTTGACAGAACCTTAGACATTTTGTCTCATCTTTTTGGCGGGGAAAATGGTTGCCGGACAGCACCGAAACAACAAACAACGGACCAGGGGCTTGTAAGCTCCGTATGTAGTGAAGAACAGACGGCTTCTTTCTTTTCAAGGCGATGCCGCCAAACGAAATGACTGCGAATACGGCATAATCTCATCAACAGTCAGCTGGCTGAGCCTGGCTCCCCCAGGATTTGCCAACGAAAAAAATCTGGTCAGCCACTGCCCAATACCGCGCTGCGTTTCCTCGTGGCGTACGGAGTACAGAGTATATTTCCACCAGTTTGCTATAAAAGAGGCCATCGCAGGAGCTATTGACTCCTCTGTTGCAGGGGTTGAACTGTCATTTTCAGGAACGTTGCTTTTTGTGGCGCGACAATTGCCATTTTTAGGTGTACAACGTTGAAGACCCCTGCCAATGGTATCCTAACGTGGCCGGGTGCCTGGGCCTCGGGCTAGTAGTTGTACCTCGTCGGTGAGCAATCCCTTTTTCGTATGGCTGCACCAAAAGCACTCCGTCCGTATTGTAAGCTAATCATCTGGCTGCAAGTGAACTGAATGGCCGACGGGTAGCGTCAGCGGACTTTCGCCTGCATCCCGCCTTGTGAGAGAGAGTCGCATCCAGCGGTTCCGTCGAACGACTGCATCTTCCGACCCAGGAGTAGCGAATCAAACCCTCACTCGATGCGCAGCGCAGCCACGCGATTGCTCATGGTCATCCCGTCCAACTGTTCCTAGTCGCCCGGCCTTCAGACCAAGCCCCAGGCCTGAAGCCATGCCCCTGGTTTCACGGCCGTAGTCCGGCCCCGGTTCTGAACTCAGACCGCTCGACGACATGGATTCGAGATTGCAACAAGCGCCATCATCCACCACACCACCGCTTTACACAGACCACCCCACTTGCCACCAACGTCTGGCTGTCATGGAGTCTGGTGATGGTCTTGTCTCCATGGCGTCTTTGTCTGCAGGCTTCAGCATGTACCGTATCCCGTCCACATGCCTCCCAGGGACGTGCCCTGAAGGGCTTCTTCGGCATAGCCATCGGCGCATGGGCAGCCGTACAGAAAACCACACCCCCCTGGTGTGTTGGCGACACAGGGAGCCCGTGTAAGTGCAAGGTGCGCCGCCCAGAGCATCGTTGGACCAGTCCTCGCCCGCCTAGTATATAGATGTCGTGACCACCCGATACTAGGCTTCTGCTTTGTTACACTCTCTCATCATCTTTGTCTTTACCTTTTGTTTCCTTTTCTATTTCCTTTTCGAGACATTGCTGTCTTCGTCGTCTTACAGTCGAAGTCATTCGTTTCCTTCGACTACCATTCGCTTAATATATCACAACTGGTTTTTGATACTTTCATAGTTTACGTGCCTGACATCCAACAACACACTCACTATAGTTGGTAATCATTAAGCAAAAGAGCAAGATGAAGTCTGCTCTTTCTGTTGTTGTTGCCGCTGCCGGCGTGCAGCAGGCTTCTGCTACCTTTGGCCTCTTGGGCGGTGGTGGCATTTCTTTCAACTTTGGTTTGGATTGGTCTGGTGCAAAGACTTTCCCTTGCCCTGGCAACGTTGTCAACAAGTGTACTCCTGAGCAGGAGAATGGTTGGGACTGGAGTGACGTTGCGACTGGCTCCCTCAACACCTACGCTGGCTTCAACTTCGGTGGCGGCTGGTCCTGCGAGAGCAACTTTGGAAAGCGCGGTGATATCCAGGGCCGCACTTTCGGTCTCGGAAAGGTCATCTCTGGTTCCTGCGACCAGGGAGATGAGGCTGGTCTCTCCATTGGTGTTGGTGCCAGCGCTGGTATTGATGCCTTCTCCATTGACAGCTTCGACATGTCGACCGAGTTCGACGCTCGTCTCGAATTCCACTACGATATGCCTGACGGAAGTGTGTGCAAGCAGACCTCGGATTGCAAGAGAGGTGGATCGACTATTGTCAACAAACAGTGCGGCGGTGCTAAGAAGGTTCGGGTCATCTACCCCAAGCAGATCATCCACAAGGGAATCTCCTTCAGCAAGAAGTGCAAGATTTCTTGCCACAAGATCAAGTGGCACTGCGGCAAGCCCACTCCCAAGCCCAGCACCTCTGTTCTCACACTGCCTAGCACCTCTACCAAGGTGATCCAGACTACTCCTGTCACCACTCTGCAGACGTATACCACTCCTTCTCAGCAGACTACTACTCCCGAAAAGGAGACCACTTCCAGCAAGGAGACTACTACATCTGCTCAACAGACCACTCCTGGAAAGGAAACCACTCCTGCCCAGCAGACCACTCCCAGCAAGGAGACTACCCCCGTCCAGCAGACCACATCTGGCAAGGAGACCACACCTGCTCAGCAGACCACTCCTGGAAAAGAGACCACCTCCAGCCAGGAGACTACGTCCGCTCACCAGACAACCCCAGGCAAGGAGACGACTCCCGCCCAGCAGACCACTCCCGGCAAGGAGACTACTCCTGCCCAGCAGACTACACCTGGAAAGGAGACCACGCCTGCTCAGCAGACTACTCCCGGCAAGGAGACTACTCCCGCCCAGCAGACCACTCCTGGACAGCAGACAACACCCAGCCAGCCGACCACTGCCGCCACCACCACTCCTGCCACTACGTTTGTCACTACCTACGACACCACCTCTACCGTTTACACGACCTCCACCAAGACCATCACAAGCTGTGGACCTGAAGTCACTGACTGCCCTGGCAAGACCGGACCTCACATTGTTACTGTTACTATCCCTGTGAGCACCACTATCTGCCCAGTTACGGAGACCCGTACCCAGTCCCAGGGAGTACCTACGACTGTTATTCTGCCTTCCAAGTCTGAGACTACCGTCAAGGAGCAGCCCACTCCTGAGCAGCCCACCCCCGAGCAGCCTACCGGTGAGAAGCCCAACCCGGTCACCAGCCAGCCTCCTCAGTCTACTCAGACTCCCCCTTGCCCTCCTGTTGTTCCCAGATGTCTCAACACCTTCGTGGACCTCAAGGCCAAGTGCGCGGACAACAAGGACGCCTCTTGCTTCTGCCCAGACAAGGACTTCGTCAAGAACATCTTCGACTGCATTTACGCCCACGGTGAGAGCGACAACATTATCTCCGAGGCTATCTCCTTCTTCCAGGGTATCTGCGGACGCTACATCCCTGAGAACCCCGTCATTGCCACCGGTGCCGAGACCATCACCCAGATCATCACTGTCACTGGTACTCCTCACATCACCCAGGTTCCTTATACCACTGTCGTTGTCGCTACCACAATCACCGAGAACAGCAGCACCCAGACCATCTCGACGGAGGTCACCATTCCTAACATCGTCATGCCTACTCCCACTGGCGGTGTCCCCAACCAGCCCCCCGCCACGGCGTCTGTTCCAGCTGGCCAGAACCCTCCTCCTGTCACTGGCCAGAACCCTCCCCCAGCTGTCACCGATCAGAGCCCTCCCCCCGCTATCACGACAGGCACTGGTGGCGTGATTCCTCCCAAGCCCACGGGCTCAGTGCCTGTCACTGCCGGCTCTGGACGTGTCGGTGCCGGCCTGGGCATGGTCCTGGCCGTCGCTGCTTTCGTCGCCGCTCTGTAAGCGGTAGCGAGACTGACGGTGTTGTGCTAAGCGGGTATGAATTGAGCTGCGGCGAATTCTGGTAACTATTCAAGGTAGACTTTTGTATTTATTTTGTCCCAAGATTTTATCAGACACGTGTATGCTACAATCGAAAAAAAGCTTAGGAGGAAATAAAGGAAACTTGAGGACAAGCTGAAGGGAAAAAATCATGCCTAGTATCATTCTATACGATCCTTACGAAAAAGCATGTGGACATTACGGCAATCTTGGAGACTAAGAGGATCACATGGATATTGTCGGACTCGAGTCTTGAGTGAGCCTGACACATGCTCAACAACCAGTTAATTGAAACGCAGGGCTGGCATTCTGTAATCTTAATATTGAAATTTGAACGTCTGCATTTTTCACGACTTGACTTTGTGAATGTTTATCCCAACGTCTATCTAGTAGTATGTATCTCTTTGTCTTGCTTCCAACGACACGGGTAACTTGTAGTCCAAGAAGGAGGTCTGTAACACGTCTCATCAAGGAATGAAGTCAAGGCCTAGTTTTCAAAGTCGATTCCATAGTCGTACCATGGCCACCATTTCTAATTCGTCGGGTCTTCCGTCCAATCCACACCAATCAATGCGTGAAGAGGACCAGAGTAAAACAAACAAGCTATACAAAACAGCAGGAATTGTCTATGGCGGTAGAACACGCATACGCAGCAGGTGCCTTTACAAGTCTTGTAAGTAAGTAACATGGCAAGCAGCACATTCTACAGCTTGGCAGCCGTGTCCTTTCTGTCCGCCCGGTCCTTGTCCTTGAGCACCCGGCGCAGTATCTTGCCGCTCGCGCTCTTGGGAATAGCGTCGACGAATTGCACCCCGCCCGCGAGCCACTTGTGCCGCGCCTTGTGACGCTCTACGTGCTCGCGGACGGCGGTGGCGACTTCCTCGGCGGAGCGGCCCTCGGACTCGCGGGCCCGGACGACAAAGGCCTTGGGGACTTCGCCGGCGCGGGGGTCCGGGACGGGGATGACGGCGCAGTCGGACACGAAGGGGTGCGAGAGGAGGTGGGCTTCTAGTTCGGCGGGGGCGACTTGGTGGCCCTTTTAATGCGTGGTGAGCGATTATTTTTGTTTTGGGGGTGGGCCGTGTGTGAAGGGGGATATGGACTGACCTTTACTTTGATGAGTTCCTTGATGCGGTCGGTGATGACAAAGTGCTCGGTTCCCTTGGGGGATTTTCTCACGAGCACCTCGTCGCCGGTCTTGAGCCAGCGGCCGTCTTGGTGGTGGACGAATGTCTCGGCGTTGGCCCTTTCGTTGTGCAGGTAGCCGAGGACGACGGAGGGCGACTGGACGAGGAGCTCGCCTCGGGTTTCGTGGGCGGTGACTTGGTTGCCGTCTGCGTCGATGAGCTTGGCCTTGGACCCGGGCAGGAGGCAGCCCGACGAGCCGAGGAGCCGGTCGGTTTCGCTGGTGGAGGATATGCCGGGCGAGGCTTCTGTCATTCCTGCCGCGTCGGTTAGGCTCACGTTTGATGAGCTGATGGATCGGGGGGCGGTTGCTTACCGTAGCCCTGGCCGATGCTCCAGCTCGGATAGAGCTTCAGAATGCCCTCAATCACCTCTGGTCCCAGCGGGGCGGCGCCGGAAAACACATAGCGCACGCTGCTCAGGTCGTACTTGGACACGGTGTCCCTGTGGGTGATGATGTGTATCAGCAGGGGCGGCACGATGCTCAGCTGCTCGATTTTGAAGCGCTGGATGGCGTCCAAGAAGGTTGCTGGTTCGAACTTGGGCAGCACGACGACTTGGTCGCCGCGGTAGTGGCCGAGCAGCGCGACCAATGTGAGGCCGTAGATGTGGCTGAAGGGCAGGACGCCGACGCTGGTCTGGGTCTTGACGCCGAGTTGCTCGCGGGCGACGGACTCGACGGCCGCCATTTGCATGATGTTGGCGATGACGTTGAGGTGCGAGACCATGACGGCTTTCTGTAGCAACAGTTAGTCCTTTTCGTTTCTTTTTGTCTGAAAAAAAAAGCAGGTATTCAGAGAGGGCAGTGCCAGTCTTACCGGTAGGCCAGAAGTGCCGCTTGAATAGGATAGAAATGCAGTTTGCCTCGCGCCCTGACCCGTGACCCATTGCAAGGGCGGCAGCGGAGGCAGACTCTTGCCTTGCTCGACTAGATGGTCGATGGTCTCGAACCTTGGATCCGAAGCAACCTGGGGAACGGCCAGGAGAAACACACGCTCGCGGGGGATGGCGGCCGCATCGGCAGCCTTGAGGGCATTTTCCAAAAGAGGCACGCATGTAAACAGGGCCCGGGCACCCGACGAGCGAAGCTGATGCTCCAGCTCTTGATGGGAGTAGGCAGCACTGGCGGGCGTGACGATTCCCGAGAGGCGGTGGATGGCGTGTGCAAATGGGATGTAGTCAATCTGTGTTTGCCGACAAACATGGCACGTCAGTACTCCGTACCAGGTAGTATTTTCCAAGAGGGCGACATGGACTGACCGTGTTCAGCGAGTACAGACACGCGACTCTGTCCCACTCGGTGCCCTCGTGCGGGTTGAATGCCAATCGTCTTGCGATGCCTCGCGCGAGGTAGTCGGTTCGTTGGGCCACGTCGGCCACGGATCTGGTCAAGCCCGTAATGCCACATGTGTAGGGGTCCTTGGACTCGGCAATGGGATGGCGGCCATATTTGGGGTTGTTGATGAACTCTTCGAGGGTGATGGAGTCGGGGAGCCCTGCAGGTGTCGGGTGTCAGGTGTCAAGTGTCAGGGACGAGTTTTGCAGAGTCTTGGGTTCATGTTTGGTTACAAACCTGGGAGGGTGGGAGACGACGGAGGCGGGAGAAACACCATGGCGCCCAAAGAATTGCAACGTCGCACACGCTCGGGCAAGACTCGTGGAACTTGAGGCACGACCGCTCACGGCTCTTTCTTATGCAGAGGAAACGGGAGAGAAATAAGAGCCGGTGAGGTGGGAGGGCCATTGTCGTGTATAGCCTCGGATCCGGCACTCTCTCATCTCTATTAGCTTGCCGGTTTCCAGTGCCGGTTTCCATTACCGTCGGCTCTCCATCACGTCAGGTCTTCCGAGGCACCAAGCAAGAGGCACCAAGCAAGTCTACGCATTGAGCACGGCAATTGAGCGCTCCCCATTGGATGGCGTGCCCGCCGTTGGACCCTGTTATGGGCTTGGGGTCCCTGGACGGCCCCGAGCCGATCCACATGTTCCTCTCCACCTCCGCGTTTTGCGGATCTTGGCCATTCTGTCTCGGCGCGGCAGCCTCGGCTGGACAAGAAGAGGCAGAATGACGAATGCCTTATAAAAGGGGGTACGCGGCTCTATATATTATCAAGCGCATTATTTAGTTACTGTCTCCTGCGGGTAGCTTACTCCAGGTTTTATTTGCTCAAGAGTACATATGGGGAGAGCCTCCTTCCTTATTTTAACGAGGCAAAACCGCAAGCTGCAGCCCGACACTGCCATTGCTTGTCTGCTCGGGTGCGTACATATGTACTTGGCCGTTTGATGACGCAAACACAGGCAAAGGTGTCTCGCTTTTTGTGTGAATAGCTTCAGTTGGAGCTCTCTTTTCCGCCTTGTAAACAATCGCTTTATCCAACTCGCACTCAACCCTGCTCGTGCCCTTGTACTGTCAACACCAACACCAACACCAACCCACACATGCACCGGGATGCACTGCCGTGACCTGTCCCAAAGCCTCTGGAAATTTACTTTCCCAATAGAAACTCCAGGTAAATGCCTTTACTTCCGGTGTAAACAGCCATCTATAGTGTTTTGTTGAGACTGATTCATCGCAGCGCGGCAATTAACTTCAAGCCGCCTGTCGTCATCCCTGGTCCTCGCGGAAAGACCTTGTTCAGAAAAAGCCTAGCGTGGCACATGGTCCACCAGACATTACTGGCCCAAGTGGCCGTTATCCACGCAACGGTAAATAACGAATGTGACATTAATGACGTGCTCAACGAAACCCACCTTTATTAACAAGTATACATGTAATCAAGTTCAATTGCCTTTAATAGAATCTTTACTATCGCATTCGACGAGGAAATTGTACGTGGCAAATATCTGCCCTGTAAGCAGCTCTAGGACTCCTGCCTCTACGGCTAGATTTACACAAGTCTTCCCCTCTTTACCATGCAATGCAAATAGCAGCTATTACTATAAGGAATTGAGCACTCAACCCGCAATCCACATTTGCCATTGCTTGTAAATTGCAATGCCATCACATGAAAGTAAATTTTGCTATAAACCTTACTACACTACCAGTTACAATAACTACCCTCTGATAAACTTTGGCAATAGAGAGGGGTAGACATCTAGAATACTTGACACTCAGCCACAGCCAATTATGTGGCCATTACCTTTCTAGCTGCTCGGGTTTCTGCTCAACCAGTACTATAGATCTGGCAATCTACCCAGTTATATTATAGTAAACCGATCTTAGCAGCCTCGTATTGACACCTCACTCATACCCAATAACATGTTCCCCTTCACCAACGTGGTGCTTGCTCCAACACCTGCCACGGCCGCCATTATCCCTTCGCATCTCACAATGAGAGAATGAGGCTTGACCCTCGCCAATAACTACTCAAGTACACGACGGCAACGTATCAAAGCCGCAATACCAAACTGCCACAAAGTCATCTAGCACAGCAGTCAACGTAGTAAAAACACCGAGCCGTCCTACAACCCATAAAAGGCAGGCCCATCTCCCGAAGCAATCCACCATCCAACACAGAAAACCTTGGCTCTCACATCACAGTCAAACCCTAAAACAGACTCCCAGCCCAAATACCCCATCCACAATGCTCACCATCCTCGCCCTTGGCTTCGCTCTCGCCAAGGCCGCCCTGGCCATCGGCAACGCCGTCGTCGAGAACAACTGCGAATTCCCCGTCTATCTCAGGTCAGTCGGCAGAGAAGTCTCGCCGGCATATTACCTCCGCCCGCGCGGGGGCAGGTTCTCCGAGCCGTACTCCCGCGACCCGACGTTCGGCCAGGCCCTCAAGATCACCCTGGGGCCCGACGACGTGTTCGATCCCACCAGACCGCAGACCGTCTACGGGTACACCCTCAGCGAGCCCTTCATCTACTACGATCTCGACGACGTTCGGGGCAACATCTTCGCCGGCAAGCGTCTTGTCCAGCGCAGCACGGATGACTCGTGCCCGTCTAATGTCTGGCCCCAGGGCGTGCCTGTGGAGCCTCATGTCCATAACTGCCGTGATTCGGAGGCCGATATCATCTTGACCCTGTGCTCGGCAGAGGGGGGATTGTACTATAATATATGGGAGCTGTAACTGGAAGGGGATATAACTGTAGCTTTGTCTTTGTTTGTAATGGGCCTAGTAATAGGTCAACAGACACATTGTAGTTTAGCATGTACTTGAGTTATTAATTATTTTTTTAATTACCTTTTATTCTATATTATAATTGTTCGCCACACTCGGTTCCGTCAATCACGACTCTTCGCACCACCGCTTCTAGTCTTGCCATGACTATCGTTCAAATCTGGACACTGGCCATCCCCAATTATACTGGCTACTGCTTCATCTATTCAAGAGTATGTTGCCAAGTGCAAAACCATCAACTGCCCGAGAACAAAGTCGGTAACTCTGACTATGATGCCACTCAGCGCCAGTACGACTCAGCGGCCGCTAGTAGTCGTAGAGAGGACTTGACCGTAGACGCTCCTCAAGGCCGACATCTGAGTGGCAGGGTCTGTTCGTGAATTGAGAGATGCGTAAATGCGTGATTTTGTGAATGAGCCTCGGCTACAGCTGCTTCCATTTCGAAGCCTGGATGACGAGTGCGATTACCGGCCGATGGCCACGGTTGTTAGCTCGTACTGCTGTTTAGCCCTCGCCTTCACAACAGGGCTACTAACAAATTAGATCCTGAAAATGGAAAATCGTTACAAAGCGAGGTTAGAGAACCACTCCAGTAATCGACAAAACCTATCGCCGTGGCAAAAAACTCAGGTGACCACCTCATTAATACCATGTGCCACTTCTCAAGTTCGTAGGGTATCGTGAGTCGTCTAATGCTGTGTGTGCAGTCGTCTATATGGAAAACACGCCTTAAAACATCAAACACCAAGCGAAATAACCCAATATTATATGTACTCAACATAAAATGTTGCATGCCATGCCCGCAACACCGATTATAACCTGCAGAGAACTTATCGCCGTGACTCGCACTCCAGCGTTTTTGTTACCGCCGCCACCCGTGGATACCGCCTGGACTGTCTGTGTCGTCACCACGCCGGTCACGCAGGCGGGATCAATAGACGGGCACGAAGTGATGGTATAGGCCGTCGTGTAAGTCTTGGTAGAGACGCTGCCCGTCGTGGAAGTTGGCTGCGAAATGTTAGCTTGCCATCGATAAAATCATATGGCGTCTCCCGCCTTAACATTCCATATTCGGCATTCTTACCTGGGCACTACCAGTACCAGTAACAGAAGTGTCACTTGCTTTGCAATTTCCAGTGGCAGAAGGAACCGCATCTGTACCAGACGAAACGGCAACAATATCATTCTTGTCGCAGTTGGCGGCTTGGGCAATATGCACCTCCTGGTTGTCCCAGTCGAATACAAAATAACCAGCGCGGAGAACACTGTCTCCCAGGATCTGTTGGTCTGTTGTGAGGACCATGCCAACGTAACACGTGTCGGAAGAACCGCCCAAATCCAAAATAAAGTCCTTCAATGGCACGCGAATCGTCTTACTTCCAAATCCAAAGTCTACGCTGCCTCTGGACGTCTTGGCCGAACAAGGCACCTGGTAGTAGCCTTCGCCGTCATCCGTGGCATTAAGAGCGCGCAGTATAGGTACGGCTACGGTGGAATGCATGCGGGTAATTGTCGTCCCAGAGTCCAGCATAACATTGGCATCGGATTTGTTGACTGCGAAGCTGGATGATGATGACATGGTGATGCCAATCGTTGTCAACTCAACCGCGAGCCGCCACTCACCGCCAACGCCCTTGACGATTGGACGCTTCTCAAGTGCACCGATGAATTTATTCCTGTCCAGACCACCATAAATAACAGCGCCGTACTGATCGTCAGAGTGGCGCAAGTCTAGAGAAAATACCCGGCTGGAAATGACGCCTTGCTGGGCCATGGAGTCCAGGACCAAGCTGTATGGTTCGTCGATAGTAAAACCGTCCTTCAAGTCTGGTGCTAACCCCATGATACCTTGGGCCTGGCCCTTGCTCTCCGCCACGACCCCAAATGTTTGGTTGTTGATTTTGGCATCTCCAAGTGCAACCGTATCGGAATAATAGTGAATCAAGACTGACGTTTGGGTCTTGGGATCGGAAGGGTCTCCGTAATTGAGCTGCTCCTTTCCAAAGGGTCCGTAGGACTTATTGGACTGTTGGGGATTATATTGGCCAAATTGCTGGCACTGCTTTGCCTGCTCTCGAGTTTTGGTCGTTCTGCAATCAGGGTTGACCCATAATTCACTTGAACCAGTATCGACGAGTACTGTGACTCGTTGGGGAGGGCTGCCAATGTTGACTGTCAAGTGGTTAGGACGAATCAGCGGGAAAGCTCTTACACAAAGAGTACTGAGTCTCCGAGTATGAGATGGAGGAGATATCAGTCGACCAATTGTCCCGGCGACTCACCGTCTGTGGCATAAAAGAAGTCCATGTTATTGAGCTGGTCCTCAAAGGCGTTCGCAGCTCGCCTTACGCCAGGTAGTCGGTTCACGGTGCCAACAGGCATCGCCAGGAAGCCATCTCCACTGACGGATTGCGAGAAGCCTTTCAAGAGGGTCTCGTCCACGGCAATAGACAAGTCGGCTCCGAGTAAGACGAGCACCGCGGTGCCCAAGGATACGGACCGCATCGCCGGGCGACCAGAAGTGGTAACCTTGTGAATGGAGCTCGAGTAGAGGCCGCTCCGCGCAAAAAGTTTCCCAGAAGCAAGACCTCTGAAGGCCGAGGAGGCAGGTGCGACTGAGTCGAGAGAACGTCACCCAAAAGGAAAGAAGCGAGGATGCGGACGGAGTAGGCGACTCCCAATATCGAGCAAAGTTGTCTCAGTCAAAAATGTTCAAAACTCGCGACTTCTCTCAAAGATAACCAGCCGCTGAACCGCACCGGCTCCCCGGATGACGGGAACATTCATCTTGGGAGTAGCATCGTCCAGGCGCCCTGCCGCAGCCCAGGTGGCTGATGCTGCGTCTCGGCTCAAAACCCATTGGCGTCGCGGAACTTTGAGCATGAGAACCCAGTGCTGAAGTGCTGACCATGGGACGCCGCCACGAAACGCCAAGGGGAGGGTTTAACAGGGTTAAGATGGCGAACCATGGCCCAATACTCCGATGCCACTACAGCATACAACTCGACGAATAGTCTGACCCGCCTAGCCGCCCAACCCGTTTGGCTGTGGTCGACGCCCTCATATCTTCTCCAGCTCCCTAATTGGGAGAGGGCGAAGCGGTGCCAGCGAACCGTTGTGGGCTGCTATGAATGCCGCAGTGGCAAGCAATTTTACGACAGAACCATTTCTTCATGATACTAGAACGGAGATTGGTCGAGGCTGCGGGGGATTACGCGTCTTGGCTTCCTCCCACAGGCAGTCAGAAGAAATCTTGGTGCTTGGAGCAAAAGGGATCTGGGCAACCTTGGCAGGAAGCAAGCAGTCTTCGAGGAGCCATGTAGCATGATCATGGTCCGCGGTGACGCCACTTCGTAATCAACTTCGCCTCCACAAAGCAAAGAGCCCAAGGGCCGGCGTGCCTTCAACAGGTCTCGACAAAACGCGACCACGCAGTATACAGCCACGGAGTTCAATGGCAATACGGGGTACTAGCATCGAACGGAATACGGAGCAGTTACAGTGCTGCGGTAAATGAAGGAGGATAGGCGCTGGGGCTGTGGTGTCTACAGTCTCACAAGAATCTGAGTTGTTTGCTTGTTTCCACTGCCCCTAGGCATGTCTCACACTGTCGGCCGAATCGAAGACTTACAACTCCTGCTTTCTACGAATAGGGATTTTTTTCCCCCTCCCGACACGCAGCATGAACGAATCCTGAAGCAGCCCGCAGGATCCGGTGGCTTCACCCACGTTTGAGAACGATTTAGAGCTGAGGCGTCCCACCAAATATGGAGCTGAATCGCCAATTCCTTGGCAATAAAATCGATATATTCCTGGAATAGAGGGGCTACCATTCTCTTTTATTGGTGACCATGTTCTTATGTGATGCTCATTTCAGTCAAAACCCTTGTCAAGGACTCAAGACGATGCGACTCCACCAAAAAGGAAGATCAGCGACTCGGACAAAAGACATTTAAAAATAGCTGGGACACGCGCTTGAATCCTCCCGCGAGTGTCATGGCCCGTCTCGGGCTAGGTTTCTTGCCTGTGAGAGCATTGTGACTGCTGTCTTCGTAATGAAGCACAAGACACAGGATACAGTAATCCAGTTGGATGGGGGAGAAGCTGGCTTTCCTTTGGGCTTCCATGATAACAAGGTTATCGCAAGCCTCGCGAACACTACCGCCAGCGGAGCAAGGGAGCATCTCCCATGGGCCCAGCTGTGCCAGCAAAAACCCCGAGCCCACAAGGCTGAACGCCATCATGGAGGCTTCGTCACTCATGTTTCGCCTCAACTCGCTTGCCAGACATGGCCGTTAAGAGTACTCCGTACTCCGAAAATATGGAGTGCTTCGTCGCCTTTCTGCGCGGCAGGCGATGGCGTGGCACCAATTGTACATGTTGTACATTAATTACCAGTCTGCTGGATTCGGCCAAGAATTGAATCGCACTAAATTTCTCCAAACCAGAACGCGGAGTAGCACATGGGACGCCATGGATGCAGCATCGAGACATTGAGGCTTCGTTTCGATTAGCGCCTACCCTGTTGCCTGGCTGGGAGGAACGTTGTCCACGAGTCGTATGTATTATCGCCAAGGCAATAGGATGCTCATAGTTCAACACGGCTACTACTATACATACCACTTTCGGACCAGGGCGAAGCGGCCCATAAAAATCGATTTGAACGTACATGACGGAAGATCGGTCAGATTGCCATTAGCAATTCTACTCAAGCTACGGAGTACAGACATGTACCAGACATCAAGTCGACATGTGGTTACCTTCGCAGACCCCCTCCCCTTGCACTGTCCAAGGCTTCCGTCCTGGAGTGTTGCAACCGAAGCTTCCATGGGTCAGGGCTCTCTCCAAATTCGACCAATATCGGCCGAAGATTGCCTTGTGCCACTGAATTGGCTCCGGTATCACGGGAGGGAAGCACGGTAACCACAATTGTTGGGCGCGACCAGCCGGGATGGCTTCATGCAACTTCTCACCGGTGTCTCGGTGTCCTACACACGACCCGCGCGCGTTGGTATTTATTACGGAATATCTGCTCCCTAGTTTCTGCCATCTTTTAAACCAGATCCATAGCAATAAGTTGCAGGTTATACTATCTGTCTGTCTCGCACCCAATGCTACGGCCGCCGTGGTGCCCCTGGACATGGCCTGCGTCAAGGAGCCAGATGATCGGCTATCATATCCCAAATTTGGTATTTTGTTTGTAGGCCGTCAAGCCGTGTGCAAGGGTGCGTCTTCACCGGTTACCTGCCTATGCGCCACCCTTTGATGGATTTTTGAAGCCACAAGGCCAGTGACCGTGGATGCTGCCAACGGCAATCGATAAAACCTCTGGCCTAAATATCAACTCTGCCGTCTTTGGCTTCATGCAGTAGCAATGCAGCATTGCTGAAGCCTGTCTGTCGCCACACCGGTCTGCAGGCACGGCAAGTCGACCAGCGCTGACTCACCGTGTTCGGACTCGAGGAACCAAAAGTATACTGACCATACCACCTCAGAGTACTATTTACTTGCTTGGCCCCCCCAGAATGACGTCTAACATCGAGACTTGTTGGCCGGATGTACGACTCTTCCTCGTTTTTAGGCGTGAGTAAGAGCTTCGTGCGTTCGTTCCATGAACAGTCAAGCAAGAATTTTGCCCAGATACAAAACAAGTTGATCCAGCATCGCTTGGAAAAGACCCAGCTGCGTCACACCAAGTTCTTCTCGTCCATCATGAAGGAGTGATAGGCGACAAAACCTCCTAGGAAAAACAGGAGTGCTATGCGCCGTGTAACGAGAATCGGCAACCATCTGATGACCCTTGACAAACACCACCTACAGCAGAAGCATAGAAATCTGTACCTCGCAACAAAGCCTGTGCTAAGAAATTGGGCGACCTCTCGAACTCGTTCTTGCACTATCGGTCTCGACCTTCTCGACGGAGAAGCCAAGGTCTCATACGGCTTCCGTGCTGCCTGTTGGAGATTCTCCCTGCGTTTTCAACTTGATGCGAACATCATAGGCATTTGCAATGGTGTTTTGCAAAGAAGACAACAGGGCACTATTACAAGCCCTAAAGTAGGCATCTCACATTCCCCCTCACCCCAAAATTGTGCATCATATGGCTGATGTCTCTTCCATAGAAATCTTGTTCAAAGTGATCGAGAAGCTGGAGAGTATGTTCCGCCAAATTTCGACAGCATACTACAAAGTTTGGATGAGATGTCTGCTGAAATCGATGACCTGGTCGTTCCCAATTTGTCGGCAGACATTCGGACTACATACAGTCCTGGCCGTGAAGAATTTGAGATCTTACAAGCGTACAACTCTTTGATTAAGGCTGGAGGCAGGCCGATATGCCCGCTTAGTGAGACAGCATCCATATCTAAACACCCCAGAAAGCACCTTGAACTCCTGGGCCCATGGGTCAAGGCCCCCTTGGTCGACTTGGCGATAGATTGGAAAGGCATCTTTGAGAAACAACTTTCTAATTGGCAACACTTTAAGGCTTGGCAGCAATCCAACAGGAAATTGGAGGCTTTGCCGGATACAGATACACCAGAGACATTGCTACAAGCCGCCAGCGATGGAGCAAATCGCCCCCTATCCAGTAGTCGCTACAGCTCGGGATCTAAAAAGTTTGAAGCGCATTTAGCCATGGCCAGAAGACGGCTCAATCACTGCGGTTTTACTAAATGTTTCACATTCGACATGGACTTGGGAAGACAGGACGAGTGGACAACTTGGATCGAGTATTTAAGTTTCGAGTGCTATTGTTGCGATGCCCATTCTCGTTCACACTTCAAACCCACTTCAGTTAATGATCTAGAGTCTGCAATTAGCATAGATCATGTTTCCTCTCTGGTTGAAAAGGAGCACACGAGCAGGCACTATGGGATTGACTGTTATTCTCGTGATGGCACGTCGACCCCTCATCATGCTAGCAACTGTGACAGCCCGATGAATTCACCACAAGAGGCTCAATACGACACCCACGCATCTAGGAAGGACGAATATGGAGCAGATGAGGGTGCAATTTCGAAAGTGGATGGTATCAGACCTTGGTTAGGCGGGTTGATTTCCTCGGGTGGTGGTGTAACGTACGATGGAACGGAGACGGCTGATGGAGAACCCAATGAAACGAATCATCACAGCCTCATCCTACGATGGGCTCTACTTCAAGAGCCTCAAATTGCTGCCAAGTCTGCTACGAGTCAAGGACGCATCAGTGCTACTGGAAAACCCTGGCCAACTACTAACAGTCCGCGACGAAAGCGACATTGGGATGGTTCTCTTTGTAGCAAGAGGTCTGGTGTTTTCCAAAGTGAGGGCTTGGGAAAAAACAACGATGGTGGCGGTCCGGAGCATAAACGCTCCAGAAATAGTATATGAGGACGTGTTTCCAGGTCCATTCATGTCTTTCTAGGCGTTGCGGCGCTTATCATCCACGTATGGGGAACAACAGTTGTGTCTCAAGCTCGAATGCATAAGAATTTTACAATGGGCGCTTGACAGTTGAGGCTTTCGCCAAACTTGTTGGATATGATTAATTTGGTAACTAGGCCGGTCCTCATAGCTATCCACAGCAACTTCACATGTGAGGTGTCAAGGACTCGAGGCCAACGTGAGGTTGTAGAATAATTCGGACTTAGGGAGTTGCGATTTGGAGGAGCGCCGTGAGGTTCTGAGCGACCGGATGCAATTGTACATCTTTTTTCCTATTTTGCATATTCCGAGACATTCATGTTCCAAGGGGCCATGTCGTTGAGCATGTGTGATGCACAGCCTCCTCGAACCTCAGGTATCACCAGTTCCACAACTCGCACAGTTCTCATCTTCAGGCACTTGAACGTGAACTGAACTAAACTAATCAAACTCACCACCAGGCGCTAGGTCTCTCCTTACCATCAAGAAATTGACCAGCTCTCTACTAGTGTCGGCATCAATGGTCCCAAGCCGCGGAATCTTAGTCTGCCGCCCAGCGGAATGGGCCAAACACGCGCGCACAATCCTTGCCTGGCCGTCCCCCAAAGCTGCCCCCTACAAAGAAGACCGCGCAGCCCTACGCCGCGCCACAGACGATGTGAGCTCCATCGCAGAGGCCGTTGCTCGTTTCGAGCCCGTGTCCATCCTAGTCGATCGTGAGTGTCTACCACAGGCCGAGAAGCGGTTTCGTTCAACGCACGGCCATGGGATACATATCCATCCCCTGGCCAGAGGCGGACTAGACGTGTGGATGCGAGACATGGCGCCAACTTTTACAATCGAGACAAACAATACAAGTAGAAAAAGAGAGCTACGCGGCGTGGCATTCAACTTCAACGGGTGGGGGAATAGATTCAACTCGGAGGCGTGCAGCAGTTTCGCAAAGGAGTACCTCGCCGACGCGGGAATCCGACCGCTCTTGTCGTGCATCACAGCCGAGGGCGGCGCTCTGGAGATTGACGGCGAGGGGACCCTCCTGGCCAGCGAGAGCTCCCTCGTCAACGACAACAGGAATCCGGGCCGGACCAAGTCTCAGATCGAGGCCGAGCTCAGCCGCACACTGGGCGTAACAAAGTTCATATGGATACCGGGCCTTAAAGACGGGGACTCGACGGATTTCCACGTCGACGCCTACGCGCGCTTCGCTCGCCCGGGCGTAGTTGTCGTATCGGCGCCTAGCGAGACTGAAGAGGCGAGCCGGTGGACGGATGCGTACGCCGAGGCCCGCGAGGTGCTGGCTTCCGCGACGGACGCCAAGGGGCGGAAGTTGGAAATCGTGGAGATGCAGGAGCCGAGGGTGGAAAAAGTCGTGCCGGGGGAGTATTTAGCCGCTGTCAAGCACGAGTGCGGGCACAGGCCGGTGCACAGCTATGTCAACTTCTTGATTGTGAATGGCGGTGTGGTGTTGCCCCAGTTTGGGGACGGGATGACGGACAAGAGGGCGGCGAAGACGGCGAGGAGGGTATTTGGGAAAGAGAGGGAGGTGGTTCCCGTTTTGATTCGCGAGTTGCCGCTTCTGGGGGGTGGGATTCATTGCTCTTCCCAGGAGGTGCCGTGTGTAGATGGCGGTTCCGTTTGAGACGGGATGTGGTTGTGGTTGTCTCTCACAAACTCTCAGCTGTGCATGAACAAATCTCGACTTGGGCACGTTGCGCGAGCTTTGGTCTAGGGGCTGAACTGCTCCTTTGGGAAGACTGTACATATTTCTTGGTATTTTCCATGAGTGTAGGTTGATTCTCAACATGTGCCGCTAATATATGCAACCGCTCTTTGGCGAAAACGTAGAGTCCATGACTTTTCGACAGCTTCCTGTGCCATCTGTAGCTTCTGCCCACAATTGTCTCTCTGCACGTCTAATCTCGTACGTAGTCTGGCGTTGCCACGAGCGAAATTAACGTTCCACTTCTAATTTCTGCCCGTGTCTGCCAGCGTCTACTTTGCTGCTGTGCTGAATAGATGCTATGTACATGGATGGTGTGCTCTCGCTTTGTGGGGAGAATTGCCAGCGAGACCAGCTAGAAGCAAGAACTTGAGAGAACATTGAAAGAGCAGTAGAGGACGCTAAACGGAGCAAAGACAAGAGGAAATGAACCTGATGGTTGTTTTATCAACCAGGGCCATGGCGTTGTACATTCGTTCGGTGCGGATGTCGAATCTCGTCACATGGTGGCAGGCACCTTATAAAGGTTCCCTGGCCTGTACCCAAATGAGGACATAGATGGCAATTTTGAAAGCCATCAATTGAGCGCATGAGCAGAAGCGCCGATATACTGAACATTGAAGCATGTAACGACATGGCGCTAGGCCTATATGTCAACGGTATGTTCTAAGTCAATTGCTGGTAGCGGCCAGTCGGGCGCCAACGAGCTACTGGCAGCGGCGTTGGAAATGTCTACTGGTACTTAAAGTCGTATAAAGTAGCAAAAGAAATGGTTAATGTTGCAACTTGGCACGGCCACAAAAATAAAAATACCCCTCTCGTGCACGTTCCATCTTGAAATCTCTACTCGCCAGACCTCGCAACTCTCTTGCTCCAAGTTACCCTGCCGCCTCCATATCCGTTTACTATACTTAGCAGGCGCACCGCACCAGCCGTCAAGCATCACCATCCTTTTCCAGCACAAACGCAAATAGACACCTGGTCCACGGATCAAGCGACCTGTTCTTCTTGGCACATTCACACCTACGCAGCCGTGCGCGTTCCCAGCCGTTGGGTACTTGCCATGCCTTCCGCACAGGACATTGCGTCAAAGCTGGCTCATATCTCCGGCCTTCTCAACGCGGGGGGTACGAATGCACAGATGAAGGAGTGGTACGAGGAATACAAGAAGCTGCGCGTGGAGCTGGAGCAGGCGAGGGCTTTGCAGGCGAAAGATGCAAAGGCTAATTAGAGCTTCTCTTGATTTGAGCCGAACGAGTCAATGTATGTCCAGGCTTGAGACGTCTAGGCGAATGCGTTTGGCTAAATACAAACAGGGTGCACCAAAAACGACCAGGTCATGGCGGCTGTAGATTCAAACAAGTGATGAACCACAGGTTAGAAGGCCAAGTCTTGTCATGGGAGCTCCGTATCTTTCCCTCGCTCTCGTGTACTCCCTGTTCGAGTATGCTTCTGCATCTATACAAATAATGCTATGCGTATAAACACCGATTAAGCCCAAGTACAAGTAGGACACTGAGCCATGACTACTTTCCACACCTTACAACGTGCTATATATTTCGCCAACGTATACTCTAGTCTCTCAAGGTCGAGAAAATATACCAACCGCCAAGAAGTACATGTACAACACTCAAAAAACCAGTATGTTCTCAATACACTTGCAAATTGATTTCTCGCCACCGCAGACATCCACCGACCCCCTCAGACCTACTTCGCAACCTCAAACTCAAAACTAACATGCTCCCACCCCAGCCGCCTCTGGAGAACAAGGCCCATGCCCTCCCCCTGCCCCAGGGGCTTCGACGCGCCCCCCAGAATCGTCGAGCCCGCCATCCCGACCAGCCGCACGGCTCCGCCCTCCCCGTAGCCAGACGCCTCAAACGCCAGGACGAGCGCCGCCGCGGCCCCCAGAATCTCCGCAGAGGCAAAGTTGCGCCCGGGACAGAGGTGCCTGCCGCCCCCGAACGGAATGTACGCCGCCCTCCTGGCCCTGTCGGCGTGGCGGTCCACGAACCGGTCGGCCTGGAACTCGGCGGCGTCGGCGCCCCAGACCTCCTCGGCGCGGTGCGTGTACCCGGCGGGCATCTGCACGTCGGCGCCCTTCCTGAGGAGGTACGAGGCGCCGCCGCGCCCGTCGGAGACGACCGTGTCCTCCATGACGCGCCGGACGCAGAGGGCGTGGTTGGACAGCCGGATCGACTCGCGGTAGCAGCTGACGAGCAGCGGGCACGCGTCTTCAAACGCGGTGATGTTGAGCGTGGCGACGTCGCTCCCGGGCTCGCGCCGCACGAGGGGGTCCAGCTCGCTCCGGAGGCGGGCGACGACGTCGGGCCGCGTCAGGACGTGGGCGGCCATCCAGAAGGTGGTGGGGATGGTGTTGCCCGTGGCGAGCTGGAGCAGGCTGGCTTCGAACCTGCCGATTTCGCTGTCGGGGAGGCCGTACTTTCGGAGGACCGCCGCGCGCTCGCGGGTCACGGCCGCCGCGGTCTCGTCCTCGTCGCCGCGGGCGGCGTAGTATCTTCCGAGCTCCTTCTGGAGCTTCTCGCGGGCCTGGAATCCCGCGGCGTTGGTGACGGAGTGCCACGGGGTGATGAGCATGGTGGGGATGGCCGTTTCCCAAGTCCTTGCGCAAGGTCAGTGGTGAACGGTTAGAGCGGCCGACGCGGCGTTGATACGCACCACAGGTCATTGACAAGCTTGGGGTCTTTGAGGAGAGGGTTCTGGCGGCCCATGAGGGCGGTGGTTGTTGCCGAGGTCATCAACTCGCGCAGCCAGAGGTAGAAGTTGTCGATGGGGACCTTGCTGCTTCCCTTCATCCCGTCTAGTCGAGACGAAATGTAGTTGAGGGCCGTGGCATTCATGCGGTGCAGCGGCTCACCACGAACCGTAACATGGAGGGCGTCGAAGAATTCGACCACGAGCTCGGGAATCTCTCGGAAGGCCCTGTAGGACTCTTCCTTCATGCCAAGCATGGTTTGCAGGAAGTCGACGGCGAATGGCTCGAAGCTGAGAGTCTTCTGGCGGAGAGCGGACTGGACAAGGGCAGGGTCCCAGATGGCATATGTCTTGCCGCCGAGCATGGGCAGCGTAGCAATGGCAGCTCCAGTCTTGTTGCTGCGCTGTGGTGTCAGCCGGCAGGTTCCATGTCATGGGGGTTTGGGTTCACTGCTTACTGTAGATTTGTGTAGTATTCTGCCTGGTTCCTGATGAGACCGATGAGGTGGCCAACAAACGGGATCTGGGGAAGCATCAGCGGTGGCTCCTTGGCGTCAAGCGCTGGAATTGACCGTCTGTAGAGGTATATGAGGACGGTGACAAGGAGGGTCGAGACGGTATATCGAATGGGAGACTGCTGGAACTCGGCGACGGCAGCAGCGATGATTCCACTCTCACGGACGGTAGCATTGGCAGTGCCCATCAGGAGGGAATCTGCTGTGACCAGGGGCGTGCCGAGAGTCGACTGAGCGGCGGCCATGGCTGCTAATCGTATGGGGAAGCGGAATCGTACAAGTGTATAATTTTGGTTTCCAAGAATTCCAAGTAGATTCTTCTCCTGAGAGCCGTTGCTGGCTCGGGTATAAAGGTTGGCTTGAGCAGCTCGGTGCGCGACAACGAAACCAAGAGGCGAAGAATTCATGACCTCTTATAAAGATGAGGCGTGTCCGACTAGGAGATTTGACCAAATCCTCCCCTCACATAACCCGCATGAACCCCTGTGCACATCGAATGATGTACATGGCTCAAGAGTCGCTCCGGACGGACACGGAATGGGGTCCGGAGGAACGAGTGTGGTTGAATTGCCAAGGTGACGAGACTGGCTTGGATCGTCAAGAAAACTTGAACTTTGGTATCATCCTCTCCTTTTGATTTACCGAACCACCTTATTCTCGGTCTAGTCTTTTGCCCTCGTACCATAGTTGCACGATGCACGCTCTTCTGCGTGCCGAAAGTGACGCCCGCTTCCACCTCCGGAGCTCTTCGGACGTGGCGTCCTAACCTTGCCAGTGAGCAACTACATGCAGAACATGCAACGATTGAGTAATACAGAGAGGCACATGCAGTACATTCAATTCTATCCAAAAAAAAAAAAAAATTACCTTGGAGAGTCATTCCCCCCACGTCAATTCCATCAGCTGGCTGTGATGGTCCCCTTGAACCAACTCTTCATCCTCGATGTTGCATCGCCCGGTTTCCCAAAAATGTTCTCAACAAGTATAAAATCGTGAGCCTCCCTTTCCGACTCATCTAGTCTGATTTGGCAGGTAGCATTCCTGCGCCGCAGCAGGCTGACCAGCCTGACACCCTGATCGTACAGAACCTCATTCTTTCCAACTGTGAGATAGACCCTGGAAGTAACGTCCCCGATACCATCGAGCCAGGCCTCTTCCGTGTCCAGAGGAGTCATGTATGGATTGGCGGCAGAGAGGTCCCCCGCAAGGACATCTGCCTTGTGCGCCTTGATCTGGTCCTCCCCGTAGAGGGCAAGGCCCAACGTATCCAAGGCCCCCGTGGATATCATGTCATTGCCGTCGTTCCGCTTGACCGAATCGCTGAATACATTGTTGCTCAGCCAGGGCGACACTAGAAAGACGCCTGCCAGAGGCTCCGAAAGTTGCAACGGACGGATTCCTTCGTGTGGGTGGAGGATGTGGCTCAAGACTTGCATGGTCAGGTTGCCTCCCGCTGAGTCGCCGCCCATGTAGATGTCTGATGGACTGGTGCCTGAATCGAGAACCGACCCCAGAGCCTCAGTAGCCTGTACTAAAGGAACGGGGAATCTGCCATCGTTCAAGAGCGTGTACTGGAGACAGCCGACAGCGACCTCGACTCCGGCCTCTCTGCCGGCCAGCACGTAGGCATTCCAGCACCAGTCGTAGTGGCCGCGGAGAGCAGGGGCAATGTATCCGCCTCCGTGAAAAAACAGCACAATCTTGCTAGCCTTGCGGCGGTTTCCAATCCACAGGAGCGAGCCGCCCGTCTGGCCCAGAGGCTGGATGTCGTGGACGAGGCGCTGACGAAGAGCTGGCTCCCTCGTGTGTCCCAGTTTGCTGTTGACCCATGTGTAATAAGCATCCACGGTAGGCTGTGAGTAAATCTGGATTTCGCGATCATTGAATGAGGTGAAGACGGCATCCACAATGGCGCAGAAGACGTAGTACTTGATGTTGAACCTGCGCCTGGCGGAGAAGTAGACGATTCGCAGAATATACCATGCCATGCGTAAAGGCACTGTCATCCCGGCATGTTAACAACATGGGGTCTCATCAAGTGGAAATGCAAAACATACCGATTGTTGTGGCCTTGGTCAACAGCTTCAGATACTCCCATATTGAAAGCCTTGGCCGCCCATTCTGGTGCGGGTAACTTTGCTGAACTTCTACAGCGAGCGTGCTTTGTACCGCCTAGTGGAACATGTACATTAGCATCAGGAACAAGAAGATGTATTTCGATGGGCTTGAATTCGCGGGAGGGCCGCAAAGGGCGTCCAGCCACGCACGCCAGCAAAACTCCCCATGCACGACCAACTCACACGCTACCGAGCAATCGACATACCATCTTGAAAACAACCTACTCGGGGGAAAAAACCGAGCTGGGATTACTGGAAGAAACCAACTGGCCCTGCAAGATGAGAATCATCTACCAAAGCCAATTGCCCGTGCTGCGCCGTCTCGAGGTCTCGAGGTTCTTTTTGTCGCCGGATGAAACGGGGACGGGGCGACGAGACGTGAGCACTTTCACGTGTAATTCCATGCTCCAAATCGTGTACATTCTGCGCATGGATCTGGGTATAGGTAGGGATTGTCCAAGCGAAGGGTCCAAAAAGAGGATCTCTGGCAGCTTGGTCGCGCCAAACTCCAAAGGATGACGGTGTTTTCCCCCCAGGGGCCCGCCCCCTTGATCCCCTATCCCTTCTCCATTCGTCTTTTTCCTGCTCCTTGGCCAGGGGTTGGCCATGTGCGGGGGGAGCTCAATTGGAGCCTCGGTACGGAGGAATCAACCCCAACCCGCGTCACGGCTCGTCTTGCTCCAGTAGCCAGGCCGGTGATTCTGTCTGTTGTTCGACCAAGGTAAAACTGCTGGCCCAGGCTGTTGGAAATAATTGGAAGCGGCGGAGGCTGTTTCTAGCCAGCCCCCGGTGGCGGTCGATTTCTGTTCGAGGCAATTGATGGTTCCTATCCGACGCCCAACGAAGCGGCATCAAGGACGAGCAGCTCGCGAACCAGGTCACTCTATCGCGATGTGGGGCGGAAGCCAAAATTCAAGAGGGAACGGAGTTCAAAGACTAGCCCGCCAGTGTAACCGGTTGGAGTGTGAAGAAATTGACCCGTCATCCCGTGTGTGGGTGTGGGTGTGGGTTGAGAGTTGTGGGTTTGGAAGTGCTGGTGGATTTGACGCGCGTGGGTTTGAAGAGTCAAGCGTCAAGTCGGTTAATGTGCCACCGTAGTCGGTGCATCACCAGTCAGCATCCAATATAGTCTTGTGTCTCACGTCAGTCACCACTCTGGTTGACCAGCGACACATTATGTAAACATGAAGCGATACCTATCGCGTGTCCGAATATAATTTTTTTTTCTTTTTCTTCTTTTTCTTCTTTTTCTATCTTTTCCAGTTCCTGTCATGGCATCTTGAGGGGCTGAAGTAAAGGGAAGAGAAATACCTTCGCCATGTTTTCTCGTGAAGGCCTCACCCTCGACGTCGTGGCCGGAGCAGTACGGAACTGGATCCTCACTCCGACGACAACGCTCCCGCTGGCCTTGGGCCTGACATGGGAACCGCTCTTTGCTCGACTGGCCCAACGGAGCTCGCGCGACCGGGCAGCAGCCATCCGCTCTCGAGTCTACTGGCTCGCCGCCGCAAGTCTCGCCCTCGCCCTCAACGACCAGCTCAACAAGCAAAGCGCCAACAACTGGGTCGTCGACTCCCGGTGGAACTGGGACGATGAGATTATCGTTGTCACGGGGGGGAGCAGCGGCATCGGCGCAAGCATCTGCCAGAAACTCGTCGCCAGGAACCCTCGCACGCGCATCGTCGTTCTCGACTACGTTCCGCTGTCGTGGACGCCGCCGCCTGGCGCGAGACTGCACTTCTACGAGTGCGACTTGAGCGATGCCTACGCCATCAAGCTTGTATGCGACCGCGTCAAGGCCGAGGTCGGCCATCCTACCGTCCTCTTCAACAATGCCGGCTTGGCCCGGGGGTCGACCGTCATGGAAGGGACGTCCAACGACGTGCAGCTCACCATCAAGACGAATCTGATTGCGCCGTTTCTCCTGGTCAGGGAATTTCTGCCGGAAATGGTGCGCAGGGACCATGGCCACATCTTGAATACGGGCTCCCTGAGTTCCGTCGTCTCGGCCCCTACCATTGTCGATTACTCTGCTTCCAAGGCTGGCTTGACGGCTTTACACGAGGTATGTTTCTTTGTTTTTGGCACAGGAGAGCGTTATATAGCGATACTACCATTGCCCAATACTCCTGCATCTCCTCACGCTGCTCACTTTTTTCACAGGGCCTGCAACTGGAGCTCAAGAGCCTGCATAAAGCCCCTAGGGTGCGTCTTACGCTGGGAATATTCAGCTTCATCCGCACGCCTCTTTTTACCGGCAAGACGAATGAATCCAATTTCGTGGCCCCGCTGCTAAACGTGGAAACCGTGAGCGACAAGCTCGTGGATGCGGCGTACAGCGGCTACGGCGGCACCATCTATCTGCCGGGCATATGCAGATACATCACTAGCTTGGTACGTCGACCTCTCCCGTCATATTTTCATGCCTTATTAAGCATCTGCTAACGTTGGGCGCGTATGTCTTTGCAGAAAGGGGGCCCAGAATGGCTCTTCCGGCGTATTCGGGAGCGCTCGCTGCGGGGTGACTATGATTTCGAGAGACAGAAGAGCCGCTATGACCAGGAGACTGGGAAGGGCACTTGACCCGCTCAAGTAGGAGTGTTGACGGAGAGGAAACAAAGGTGCCTCGGGAATAATAGTGAATGAGAGTGCATGAGTATGTAGGCGTTAGGGGGGCGGCATCATTGGACATTTCCGCTAACATGGCCGAGATACAAGACTTGGACGAACGGCAACTTGGCCACACAATATTGATGGTAGCCTCATGTCATTACAAGAGGCACTTGGTTGCCAACCCCAAGTAGACAACAACACGCTGCTATACATGTTGGTGTAGCGAGCGATAACCAGGGACCGAGTCGCCTATTTTCAAACTGTCACCAGCTCCAGGACACAACCGACCCGGACACTTGGATGTCTTCGCGCCCCGAAGCGGAGGGTTGGTGAAGGAGTAGGTATGTGGCGTCTGGTGCCATTGAACGCTGTGGTCTGTGGACCTCGGCATGTCGAAGAAGAACCCATGGCGGCGCCAATCAACTAGCTTCTCACCTTCGGCTTGTTATAGTTATCAGTGATGGCGTAGTAGCCTGTTTCGGCTGTCTTGCCTGGGCAAAAAGGCTGTTGCCGTCCCCGCAAGTTGGCGTCAACGGTATTCGATATGCGCTCCCGTGGAACCGCGCCGCGACCATCATGTCGTGTGTCGCAAACCAGCTCTTGTCCTGGCATTTTGGCCATTTGCCAACCGTTGAATCACATTATTTCCGGCGATCCTCGTTGCATGTTTTGACGGGTGCCAGGGTAAGGTAGGCCGAGTTTGCAGCCGGCTTCGTCAGCGTGCCATTACCGACCGGGCAGTCATCTCGGCAAACCTCCCTCCGCGGCTTCTCACCACTTCGGCCTCGCAACCCTCTCTCCCTCCGCGGAAATCGAAAACGGCTACGGCGTACGGAGTAGTCTGCTGTCAATTTGCTGAACGGAAAGTTGGGGTTGCCCCGCCCCAGCTCTCGTCTCCTTTCTCATTCGAAGGTCAATCCCCCTGAACCCCGTCAAAATGTCGCGCTAAATAGCCACCTTGGCCGGGCACCGGGCTTTTCGAACGGGCTACCGGGTTACTAGTAGTATCAGACGTGAGGGGAGCATTTCAAGTGGCTATAACCTTACCTGCTATTTAATAACAGAGCGAGCCCAATCGAATAGACCTGAGCTTTTATATAGTGTTTTCTGACCCGCGTCGACTGGCAAAGTGCAAGCTTTGGACTGTTGACACACGCCCGACTCCCTTTTTTTTTTGGCATGTGCTTCCTGTTTGTATATCTCTGCTGATCATAAAGGGGTGGCTGGCCGAATGTCCACTGGGTGAGGCATAGTAGCTGTTCGTCGTCTGTCGTCCCAACTCACAGTCGCCCATCTCTCCTAGTTCCGTGCCGACAATACTTCACTTTCTACCCCTATTTCTTCGTCGTCTTCGTACGCTTGACTGCGCCTCCAAGTCATCATAAACACAAATCATGGGCAAGACTACCCCCACATACAGCCAGTTTGGCTGCATTGGCTCTGGCTTTTCTGCCATTGGCCTGGGCGCGACTCTGAAGCGATGGTACGGCATCACCGATATCCAGTTCTTCGAGAGGCACTCCGACTTGGGGGGCACTTGGTGGGCGAACAAATACCCAGGTGAGCCGATTGCTTATTCTACTTCTGCTTTGCTCTGTAGGATGTACTGGTCTTCTTCTGTTGCCAACTGTCCGCCGCACCGTCGAGCTGCCAAGCTGATTCTGATTCCCCTTGTCAAGGATGTGCCTGCGATGTTCCCAGCATCCTGTACAGCTTTTCCTTTGCGCCAAACCCCAAATGGAGCCAAGTTCTCGCCACCGCCGACGAGCTCTGGCAATACTTGAAATATGTCGCCAACCAGTACGATTTGGAGAGCAAGATGACGTTTCGGGCAGAGGTTTCCCGCTGCGAGTGGAGGGAACAGACGAAACGGTGGAGAATGTACATTCGAAACTTGGACACGGGCGAAACCCTCGTCCACGAGTGCCAGTTCCTCTTTGGCGCTACCGGAATCTTGGTGAAGCCTAGACCGTGCGATATCCCCGGCGCCGACTCCTTCAAGGGTCCTCTGTTCCATTCCGCCGAATGGAGACAGGACGTGGACGTGACGGGCAAGAATGTCGTCCTGGTAGGCAACGGCTGCACGGCGTCGCAAATCGTCCCTGCCATTGTCAACAAGACCAAGCATCTGAGCCAGTTTGTGCGCTCCAAGCATTGGATCATCCCGCCCATCAACGTCCCATACACCAAGTTTTGGCAGACCCTGTTCGAGCATGTCCCCGGGGTGCTTGCCTTCTTCCGCTTCAGCATCTTCATGTACGCTGAAAACGACATGAGAGGATTCTTCATGACCAAGGCCGGCGAGGCATATAGGAAGCACTACGAGGGCGTTGCCACCAGATACATAAAGAAGACCGCTCCCGCCAAATACCACGACATGCTGATCCCCGACTTTTCCCTGGGGTGCAAGCGGCGGATCTACGACCCCGGCTACTGCAAGGCTCTGCACGCCACCAACTTGACTGTGTCGCAGGAGCCCATTGTAGAGATTGTGCCGGAAGGTGTCCGCACCAGGGACGGGAACGTGACCGAGGCGGATGTCATTGTCCTGGCCAACGGCTTCGACACCAATGAATTCATGGCCGGCATCGAGGTTGTCGGCAGAAGCGGCAAGACCATCAATGAGCATTGGGAATCCTGGGACGGGCCAGAAGCTTACGCTTGCTCGGCTCTGAATGACTTTCCCAACTTTTTCATGCTTCTAGGCAAGTTGCCCCCCCTTGTCTCTCAAGAGTTTGCCACGTTTGATGGGGGAACATTGTAGACGTACTTATACGGGAGAAAACTGTAGGTCCCAACACTGCCACGGGTCACACATCCACCATCTTGGCTGCTGAAAACAACATCAACTACGCCCTGCGAGTCATCAAGCCGGTTCTCGATGGAGAGGCCCAGTTTGCCGAAGTAAGGCGCGACGCCGAGGAGAGGTACTCGCGAGAGATGCAAGCAGCGCTCAAGAACACCGTTTGGTTCTCGGGCTGCCACAGCTGGTATAACAAGGAGGATGCGGACGGCAACAAGTGGAATGCCATGACGTATCCCAAGTTTCAGCCGCAATTCTGGTGGGAGAGCATGTTCCCCGTGTACAGCGACTGGATTTATGAGGTAGGTACTTGTCTATTTTTAGTTTTTTTTGGAATCATTGCTCTCGTACTTTATTTGACGCATGTTCGCTAACAAGAGTCTTCCTCACCTCAGCCTACTCCTGCTGCCGCTCGTTTGAGAGCCCGACGAAGGTTGTTGGGCCTGGTGCGGTGGGCGTTGGTGTTTGTGGCCGGTTTCGGGGTCAGTCTCGCGGCGAGGAAATATTGGCACATTTTGTCCCAGCTTGGGCCTCTGACTAGGCTTTCTATTATGCAGCTGAGACAAAAGTACAAGGTTTAGAGCGCATTCGCCTTTGTAGTTGGTAGACTGAGTTTGCTGTTCGATGACTTGTATGGGTTTTGCGGCTTTGGCGTTGAAGAGATGTTGGTGATAGCTGGCCGTGATACATTAAGATGAGTACATGTTTCCCACGCGGTATGCTATGTGTAAGATTCATAAGTGAAGTCTGCCAAGTGACTGGTCATGGACAGCCCGAATATGTTGTCGAGATGTGCACATAGTTACCAAGTAGTCCATGTGCAACAGTCATACTTGGGAGATGATCAGCAGTGAAGTCGGCCGAGTGACTGGTCGTTGACAGCCCAAACCATCGGTTGTAACTGGCCAGTCCACGGGGTGGCAAAATGGCATCTCGGAGTCTCCATTCTCCATGGAAACTAGGACTCCCCACACCACCTGGCATCGGACAATGAGCTGTCAGTCTAGCCAGGTTTCGGGCGTCGGCATCGTCGACGGGTTCAGAGGCTCCTGAGATGTGAAAGGCTGGAAACATCAAATTGAGCGTGTCCCTGGCGGTTCATGGATTTCGGGCTAGTGACCCACTAATGCTGCCCTGTGCCGAGAAGGAAGGCGCATGTCGCTCTGGGGCTTCGGCTCAACGACAACCGATTGACTTGTGCGTTCAACCGTCCTTCGGCCCTTCACCCCGTCAAAGCTTCATCTCTGGCGCTGTGCACTATCATGGGTTCCAATTATTCCATAACGAGCCCTCGGGAAGTAATTGACTTGTTAACACATAGGAGCTCGCACCGTCCACATGGTACCTCAGGGCAAGGAACGCCAGCGTCGCCGCAAGATAAGTCTTGCATGTGAGCCATGTCGCGAACGCAAGTCACGATGTGATGGCGGTAAGCCCATCTGCTCCATGTGTCGGCGACGAGCACTAGGGTTAGAAAGATGCGTGTATAAGTTGGAGAATGCGAGGACGGCCAGCACAGATGAGTATGTCTGTCTGTCCTGTCGGGCAGACAAGTCACAAGAATGCCAACACCAGCAACGCTGACATGAAACCCTGTCGGGCCTAGATATATCAAAGTCTTACACAGTCGTATCCGGAAACTGGAACAAGTCTGCAGGGACTCGCATGTCCAAGTTCCGTCGCTAGACTTTGACCTTCCCCCCATTGCTGAAGCAGAGACTGAAGCCGACACAAGGCAAACACCAACATCCACGCCAATCTGTTCGGACTATAGCTTCTTGCGGCTGACGCCCACCAAGGAATCCTCGTCAGTAGACTCGCCTCTCGTGCAATCCCAGCCACCAAACACGGCAGCCTCCGCAGACAACGGCATCGTCACCGCCGAACCAAACAGTAGCGTCTCAGCCATGGGCACAGTCATCACCGACGACGACGTTTCCGTCTCCGAAGACTTCTACGGCAGCTCCTCTACGGCCTCGTTCTTCAAGGAAGCCTTCGACTCCATGAAGGACCACAAGAAACACCAACACACGCAGCCCCGGCGAGAAGCAGGCCGCGACTGGCGCCGCGGCTCGTCCTACTTTGTGCCCTCTCATCAATTCTCCCTGCCACCTCGCGACCTCGCAGACCACCTGGTCGCCACATTTCGTGAAAAGGTCTACTACATGTATCCGTTCTTTCACTTGCCTTCATTTGAGGCTGCATATCGCAGTCTCTGGAAGCCTCAAGCCGAGCCAAAGCGTCCTTCCACCTCTTCACCAACCAGTCTCGGGCTGGGTTGTTATCCTGACGGTGACGCGAACACGATTTCGTTTCATGCTGCACTGAATGCCATTTTTTCACTGGCGTGCCATTATTCGGACCTCCCGCCTGCCGAGCGACTGGCCGCCTCGACGACGTTTTTCCTCAGGACAAAGCCCTTTGTGAATATTGATCTTTTGGAGGCAAATAATTTAAGTGTCGTGCAGACCTTGTTGCTCATTGCGTTGAATTTGCAGGGCACGCCGCATCCAAGTCGGTGCTGGAATGCGAGCGGTGTCGCATGTAGAGTTGCTCAGGGGCTGGGTTTGCATGCAGAGCACCATCAGGACACGAGGGGCGCACTGGAGAAGGAGATTCGGAGGAGGACCTGGTATGGCTGTATTGTAATGGATATGTGAGTTTTCACCGTCGTGGCTGGTGACTGTGTGAGAGTGAGTAAGCTAATGAACGCACATGCGTGTGCGGTGAAGGTTGGTGAGCATGACATACGGCCGCCCGGCTATGACAACACACATTTCAGTATTGCCGCTCCCGTCCGGGTTTGAGCAGAATCTCTCGGTGCCTGTGGAGCCACATCAGGTCGCACCTAGGTTTCGGTTCTACAGAGAAAACATCCGCCTCTGTGGGATACTGGAGGATATTCTATCCAAGGTATACCAGCCGTGGATGAATCGCGTGTCGCCTGATCTATCTCCTGTCACGGGCGGGAATACCTCGCCGCATTACAGCCTCGATACGATTGTCATGCTACATAGGAAGTTGTCTGATTTTGAAAATTCCGTGCACGAGACGCTTTCGTGGAAGAGAGAGGGAGAGATTCCGTCTGAATATGCTGCGCTGTTTAAAGCTCAGAGACTGCTGCTTCATGGTCGGTATGTCTTGCCACATGTCTCAAAAAAATTCACATTTTTTGGCAACCCTATATTGGAGCGATTGTGGTAGGCTAATCAGAAAGACAGCTTTATATATCTTCGCATCATGCTGCTTCGCCCCATTCTAACACACCTCTCAACACACGAGCAACCAAAATCCGTAGGTCCCAAGCTAGAATCAACTACGTTCACGGATCCTATTCTAGCAGGGACATCGCTCCAATGTGCGAAACTATGTGTCGAGGCGGCGATTGATTTGTTGCGACTACTTCATACCAATTTTAATCCACAGGTTCCAGGGTCATGGTGGTGGGATGTCCTGTGTAGGTGTTGCTCGTCCAAACTCTTTTTTTCACTTTTGAAATTTTAGTCGCTCATATTAGATAGATGCCTGCACGGCTGGCATCGTACTTATCATAGCGAGGACATGTCCCACCCTCGTCCCGTCACTCAATCAAGCCCAAATGTCAACGGCTTGGGACGAATGCCAACAGATTCTGAAGCATGTTGCTTCGTTTAATGCGTCTGGGCGACAGTCTCTCAAAATGCTTCAGACAATCCATAGTAAAGTCTTGGTTAAGTCAGGAAGTACGTCCTTTCTCGTCCTCATCCCACGACCCCCATTTGCACCAATTTCTTTTCGACAAACACTGACGCCTTCAAGGCAGCCCAGCTAGTCCCAACCTGCGACCCCAAACCACTCCAGCGGCGGAAGAATGTGATCTGTTGCAGTCGGTGGCGTTTGATTCCGCGACGAATTTTGACTTGTCGACAGAACCTGAGTTTCAGGGTTTTGGAGATTTGGATATGATTGGGTCGTTTTTCAACTGGGATACTACGAGTTTTGATGCGTTTGGGGGAGTGCCCATACAGAATTAAGTTGGGTGGACTGGGCTGTTCATCTAGTATAAGGAGCGTTTTTGCGTTAACAAATGATTATTTTGGGGGTGATTTAGGGGCCATGGTACTATACATATTGCATCCAGACTTTGAGCTGGACATAATTTCATCAAGCTTCAGACCACTTCTGTTTCATATGAGTTAATACGGTATACGCAGTCTACTGTTCTATAGTATACATCAATGCCAATGCTCGAAAAGTACATTTTACATCCCCCCTAATTTGCACTCTAGGCATGCTTGCCCGTTCCCGAAACCAGCAACACAACGCTGCCCAACTGTCTGCGCACATCCTCATTATTCACATCGTGCGTGTCTTCAACCTCTCCCCACTGTGTTACCTGCCAATCCACCTCCAGACTGACCGTCTTGGCGGCTTCCTCCACGCCAAACTGCACATGGCCAGACAGGTTGGGCTTCCTGACAGGTCCCTCGCTCCATTCGGTGATGAAGCGCGCCGCGGCAACCAGGCTCTTGCCCGCCAGCACGGCTCGCTCCAGCCCTGCCATTTCCCAGGGACTCAGGCCAGACACCCACCCCTGGACGACTTCCCGCACGCCGTCGTCCTGCTTCCTGGGCATGATGGCGTGGCCGTCGAGCACGGGCTCCAGCCTGATGCCGGGCCAGACGTGCGTCGTCATGAACGAGACAATCTCGTCGGTCGTGCGCTTCTGCACGTCGCGGAGAGACTCGCCCGCGTCGTTGCGCAGGTCATACTCGCCCGCGGGCGGCGCCCAGCACAGCAGCGAATCGGTGTCGAGGTACCGCAGGACGCTGGTGGTGATGTCGTTTCGGATCGTGGCCGCGCCGGGCGCGCTCGACGCGTCGTCCTTTTCAATGTCCAGCGCCCGGCAGGCCAGTGAGGTCAGGGGGATGAAGTGCTGCTTGGTGGCCTGTAGCGACGACGTCATGGTGTCCCATTCGAGGGCGATGGCGAAGGCGAGGTTGGGCTTGGAGAGGGGCAGTCGAATGACTTCTTTGGTCTTCGGGTGTCGCAGCGGCCGTGTATCGAGGTGGACTTGGAGAGCGCCTGTTTATTCCGCCGTGGCCATTAGCGAAAAGAAAGAAAGAAGACACTGGGAGCGGCTTGCGGTTGAGTGAGAAACCTACCGTCTACTTCTTGCACGCTGACTTCTTTCCAAAACCTCTTCTGCAGGGCCATGGTCTTGCCATCCTTTGCGTTTCTTATGACTTTGGCTTGCTTCAGAAGGTCGGCCTGTTTCCGCCGGCGCTCGATTCGTTCGTTCATGTTGCGAACGGCTGGGGTCGGCGGCTCCGGTGGTGGCCCGGTGCCGAGGACGGAGGCGACGCTGGCTGCTTTGTATGTCGTGGCATGGAGAGGACGGGTGTGGATGGGCGTGCTGATGGTGCGCGAGACCGCCCGCAGCGGCAATTGGGTGGTTGGCCGCATGATGGTGATTGTGGTGTTGTGTTGATGGGTTTGCGGGTTTGATGTCAGAAATTTGGGATGGAACTTTGGCTGGTTGAAAATGATGTAAGTCGGTCTTCAGGTTCAACGGACCGTGACCCACTTGGACACGCCACATGGCAGCCAATGCCGACGAAGAGTGTGACGTGGGCAATGTGCGGGTGAGATATTGTAGGTCTCGATAAAGGCGTGAAGTGTCCCTATTATTGGTCTTATATAGTTATACAACATTGAAATATTTATATTTCAAAGTCGTGGTGTTTGCGATGCACTATTCCCTGAGCGTGAATGTGTCAGGGGTTTAGGTCGACGTAGCTTTCTTGGTACTACGGCATTACCGATATCAACAAGTTTCGGACACTGTCCACTCAGATTATCTGGGCTATACATCTTCAGCTTCTGGCCGGCATATTGGGCATAAATACAAAGTTCTAATTATTATTAAATTATAATAAAAAATAAAAAAAGGCTAGTTAATCACCAGGACCCACTAGTAATACAATTAATAGCTATACCTAGCTAATTTAATAGTAATATATAATTTAAAAAATAGTATATATATTACGATATATTAAATCTACTAGCTTAAAAGGTGATTTATAACCTTATACGCCGGCAAAAGCACGTAATAATAACGGCGACTTATAATTATATAAGTTATACCCTAAAAAACTCAGAGTAATCTAATATAATATAAATTAATAAAGTCTTA